>NW_026068174.1:8843977-8897072 GCF_014885135.2 Alexandromys fortis | reverse complement strand
GAAAGAAAGAAAGAAAGAAAGAAAGAAAGAAAGAAAGAAAGAAAGAAAGAAAGAAAGAAAGAAAGAAAGAGAGAAAGAAGGAAAAATGGGCTAATGCTTCTTTATCATGCTGCCTGTTCACCTTGTGTAACTGTTTGTTTATAACTTGTTTTATGTTAATCTGTATATTGATATTCTTGAAGAATTTAGATAAACTTTTGCATCATAATTTTATATAAGTTTTAAGAAAATATACCCCATTACATATATCCCATTGCTTTAGATTCTCATTTCAAACTCAGGCATGCATGTCTCTGTAACATACAGATTTCTGCTCCACTGATAACTAATCATCTTCCCTCCATTGCATCTATGACAGACATCAGAAGCTCAAAAGCCCCAAGTGAATTTTATGCCTCCACTTCATTGTCTCCCAAAGTGCTTATAATCCCCTTCCTCTCCAGTCTCCCATAAAAAAAATTAGGTTTATTGTAGTAATAAGTGCGGCGGAGCTGTGTCTCCAGCACCCCGGCCGCCTGCTAGCTCATGCCTGAAATAACAACACACAAACTGTACTCATTTAAACACTGCTTGGCCCATGAACTCTAGCCCTTACAGGCTAATTCTCATATCCCGATCAACCCATCTCTAATAATCTGTGTGGCATCAGTACTACCGGGAAAGATTCTAGCCTACGTCCATCCTGGGTCAGAGTTCATTGTGTCTGCCTCAGAGAGCAGAGCTGGCATCTCTGCTCCAGAGCAGAGCTGTCGAGTCTGAGCTCACTTCCTCTTCCTCCCAGCATCCTATTCTGTTTACTCCTCCCACCTATGTTTTAACCTATCAGGGCCAAGGAGTTTCTTTATTGCTTAACCAATGAAATCAACAGATTGATATATGACACTCCCACATCAGTTTATGACAGAAATTCATGTGGAATGACAACAAGATACCATCTTATTTTCCTGACAATTTACTTTGCTCTGCTGAGGTTTCTGGTTCAAAACCCTGCTTATCTTACTTTTATTTGCAGTCACAGAAACTACTGGCCCCCTGTACTCATTGCCTCTCTGGACCATTCCTACTCTCATGCCCCTGCTGCCATCCCTGGGCCTTAGGGGCACTGTACCCCAGAGGAGTCCAGATTCTGTATAACTCATTAAAGACATAATAATTATCCAGGACCTTTGGAGGACTAATTTACCCCAGGAATCTCTAGTGGAGACCAATTATATTCATTGATCACTCCTTCTACACATACAGAAAGGCAGAATTTAAAGAACAGCAACAAACAAAATAAACAAATAGCAGCAGCAAAGCCAAAAGAGCATANTAAGTAACCAGCAGAGCACACACACACACACACAAAGCTTGGAACTCATGATACTGGTGTATTGAAGGGGAAAACAGATGACCACATAGCAAGCATAGACCATAAAATGAAAACTCTCCGTGTCTCCAAAGGCTATTAAAAAGTACATTTGTGTTAGGCAACCCATATAGGGAATGGTTTGGTCCTGGCTCTGCATGTTCTGCAGCAATTTGGGCATTATGACAGAGGAAAAGCACATGTCAGAGAAGGACAAGTTGCAGAGAAACAAGGACATGGGTGTGTGAAGATGGGAGTCCAGTAGAATGAGGATGATGATGAGGTTCCCCAGGATGGTAGTGAGGTACATGGCCAGGAACAGGACATAGAACAGGTGCTGGGGCTCAGGGGGGATGGACAGGCCCAGGAGTGTAGTAAGAGCAGCAGGCTGCTTCCCGCCACTCGAGAGGGCTCCCAGCCACTGGCTAGCTTTACCCGAAATAATTACATGGAAACTGTATTCTTTTAAACACTGCTTGGCCCATTAGTTCCAGCCTCTTATTGGCTAATTCTCACATCTTGCTTTAANGGAAGGTAATTGGAAAACCTCATGAAATTATCAGAAGTTATTCTGATTATTAATAACTTAAAGTATCTGATACAACAAATATTTACACAAAAAAATCATTAGTAGTTTTTATACTTTGGGTTGAAAGCCTAGTCTTTGGTTGGAGGCCAAGCCATCTCTCCAGCCAATCCAACAGTAGTTTTTATGTGGAGTGAGACAATAGAAAACCACAAATGCTTGGAAGGCTTCCAGGGACAGCATCTCAATCCAACATAAATACTTGCAAAAGGACTTATATACACAACATTCTAGAAAAATTGAAAATTCATTAGCTAACTTACTCTATGTACAAATATGTAAGGAGAATAGGAACATTGCAAACAGCATTTTTAATGTTTCCTCAAGCCAACAGAAAAGCAGTTCATTTTCCCATGTCTGTTCATACATTTTAACTTCGCACCTCTCCATGAAAACCTTAATTATATCTACTATGACTGTGAATCAATTGGTTTCAGTTACTCCAAGAAAAATGATGCATCTACTCTCAGTGTTCTGGTTCATATGAGATGCAAAAGCGGTTGGTAATAGGCTCAAGTTCCAGTTCAATCAGCCCTGAGTATTGTGATGTTCACTTACATAAATAGAATTAAATAGCCTTAGTATTTCATGTTATTCAAAGCAATCTACATTGAATTTTAGAACCCTTAATTCCCCCCAAAGAACTCCTGTGCCAATTCACACATATGCTCACCTCCAACCATCTGCATGCAATTCCACTGTACTTTATGTTTGTACAGATTTTCTATTCTTCATATTTTATATGAATATAAGCTCTTCATGGCTTGTTTTTCTCTATTAGTATAGTTTCAAGGTATGTCTATGTAGTTCTATGTACCAACAATTGTTTTATTGCTCATTAATATGACATTGTACAGATACGCCTTGGTAATTTAATCATTGGTTGGTGAGTCTTTCCACTTGGATACAATGTATTAACTTATCTGTGAATGTTAATGTACAAGCATTTGTTCAAATCAATTCTTGTAGGTACGGACCTAGTCTTATAGTAAGTGCATATTAAAGGTTTTCCCCCTTTTTATTTTAAATTTACTTTAAAATAAAAATTATTCCTATTTATAACAGCCTATAAGGTGGTTGGATTCCATTTGGCATTTTCATTTTCACTTAGTTTTCTTAATATCTGCTCAACCCTTTCTTTACCCCATTTCTCTGCCTTCTATTTCTGCTTTAAACTTGCTGCAATTTAGTATTAACTCATATTTTTATAACACATGTAATGTATTCTGTTTTCCTTCTACATCTCTCTCTCTTAAGGTCTCTGTTTTCCCCTCTTATGAGTCACTCATCGGTTTTCTTTCCTCTATACACAAGCCCACATAAATATAAATGTAAATATATAACAATTATCAATGTGGCTGGAGAGATGGCTCAGTGGTTAAAAGTATTTCCTGCTCCTGCAGAGGATACAGATTCCTTTCTCAGCACCAATGGGGCAGCTCACAACCATTTGCAATTCTAATTCAAAGAGACCCAATATCCTCTTCTGTCCTCTAAAGGTACAAGGCATGCATTTGTTAAACTATTTACTTACATATGAGCAAAAATTCTTATATAAATAAAATAAAGAAAATCTTTTTCAAATTACTGGTCAGAATTATGCTGGTTAAGTAAAATGATAACTATTCATTTTTCTCCAAAATTCATGACTTCACAAACCCTGATTTGTTGGCCCCACAGATGCAGCTACAAGACAACTCACACTTAAATAAAATCCATTATACATGGGTCCATATTTTTACTTTTCAGTCATCACCAATAAACTTCTAAGAAGATTCAATTTCCTTGCTATGGGAAGCAGAGCATCAATAAACACGGGCATGCAAGTATCCCTAGAGAGGATGTGAATACTTAGGACATACGATCATGGGTACTAGAGAATATGGTAATTCTATTATGGGTTTTATTAATAAACCCCCATAGTGATTCTCATATTGGCTGCAACTGTATGCACTGCTGTCAAGAGCAAGAGGGAATAAGGGTCCCTTGCCAATGTTTAGTGATATTTGTTTTCTTGATGATGGCCTTTCTTACTGGAGTGGAATTGAATCTCAAAGTAGTTTTCATTTTTATTGCCCTGGTCATGAGGGATGTTGAGTACTTTAAAGGGTGTATTTTGGCAATAACCATCAATGTAGTTTCTTCATTTTTATTGGGTTTCTTATTTTCTTATTCTTTAGATTTTGAGTTCTTTGTATATTCTGGATATTTATCTTCTGTCAGATGTGCACCTACCAAAGATTATCTCACATTTTAAATGCTATTTCTTCATGCAGATCATTCTTTCCTTTGTTGTACTAAAGCTTTTTTGTTTCTTGGTATCACATTTATTGACTGTTGTCATTAGTTACTGAGCAATTGGAGAAAACTTCAGAGTGTCTGTACATAGTCTCACCTCTTGTACCTTTTTCCTGCTCTGTCCTCTAAAAGAACATTTTCAGCATTTCAAGCCTAATGTTCATCTTTGATCCATTTAGATTTATTTATTTATTTGGTTGTTTTTTTATTTATTATTTTTTAAAAATTTCATTTTACATTCCAACCTCAGTTGTCCCTCCCACCTAAACTCCCACAATCCCTTACCTCCTCCTACTCATCCCCATCTACTTCTCCCAAAGGGTAAGGGCTCCCAAGGGGAGTCAACAAAGCTTGGCCCATTAAGTTGAGGCTGGCCCAAGCCCCCCTCTGCTGCATTAAGCCTGAGCATGGCACCCCATCGTAGAGAAGGGGATCCAATAAGCAGCTCATACATGAAGAATAGATCCTGATCCTACTGCCAGGGGCCCCTTCGATAGACCAACCTATGCAACTCTCTCCCACATGCAGAGTGTTTAGGTTGGTCCCATATTACTGGGAACATTTGTAGCAAAAGATAGAATGCAGTGGGAACGCCTTCAGCCGATATCTTTAAAATACCAGGCCACTTGGGCATGGTCTCTTGTACTATAAATGTAGACGTAAAGTTTGTGTGGCCTCTTGCTCTTGGCTGCTGGATTCAGTTCCTGTTCCCCTCACATGCAGAGGACTATGATCTGTGAGTCTACCCCTAAATAAAGAACCCTTTACTATGCTCAATTCTGAGCTAATGTGGGACTACTTGATAGTGTCCATCTACAGAGAAGAATAAAGAAACATGGGTAGACAGAAGCTATTGTGAGTAGACTTCATAACCCTAGGATTCTAACCTCCTGACTTTAGTCCCGTTCACTTATTGTGGTGTCTTTAATTGAACTGTGAGAGGGGTTTCTTAAGAGTTGAACTCTTAGGGACTCTGTTAGATTCTGTAGGTTTTCCTGTGGTATCCTTGACCCTTCTGGCTCCCACAATCCTTCCTCCCTCTCTTCAGAGGATTCCCTAAGCTGTGCCTCAAGTCTGGATGTGGGTCTCTGCAACTGTTTCCATCAGTTGCTGAGAGAAGTATATCTAATGATAATTGGGCTAGGAACCAATCTATGAGTATAGTAGAATATCATTAGGAATCATTTCATTGACTATGTATGTTGTCATTCATGTTTGGTTCTATCCTAAATCTCTAGGGTCTCCAGGCTCTAGGTCATGACCTTCAGACTGTTTCAGGAATAAGTTCCCTCTCATGATATGGGTCTCAAGCTGGACTATTTATTAACTGGCCATTCACACAATTTCTGTGCCACCTTTACCCCAGCACATCTTGAAGGCAGGACAAAATGTAGGTTGAAGGTTTTATGACTGGGTTGATTTAATTTGTATCATATTACAAAAGTGGGAGCTACTTTCATTCTTCAACATGTAGATATTAAGTTCCTCAGCACCATTTATTACAGACTCCTTGTAAGCATTTTTGGAATCTTTGTCAAATATTAGGTGTCTGTATCTTCAGGGGTTTATACCCAGACCTTTGTACTGCTCTGTTGATGCTGTTATTGCTGGCATAACTCTGAAATGTAGCAGAAACTAGGGATGGTGGTTTCCTCAATCATGTTTATTTACTATTATTTTTGAAGAATGCACTGATTTACTTGGATATCCAAGATTTTCTGTGCTCCCATATAAATGTTATTTCTTTTTTATTTTAGTGTGGAGTATCAGCAGATTTTGCAGGGGTTGTAATGAATCTGTATATTGCTTTCAGTAAGACATTCATTTTCTCAATATTAATTCTTTCAACTCATGAGCATGGGAGGTCTTTCTGCCTACTTGTGTCTTTTTGCAATTTCTATTTTCAGTCTTCTAAAGGATTTATAATAGAGGTCTTTGACTTCTTTGTTTATGTCTGTTTTCTCTTGATTTTTAGAGAATTTTATGCATAAGTATTGTGTTTACATCATTTCTACTTCTAACTTTCTTTCTCTAACTCTTCCCTTGTCTCCCTACTCCCTTCCAAATTTATCACCAATTCTTCTTTTATTATTATTGTTTCACACATACACAACACTATACTATATCTAGTGTTGCTAGTATGCACATGTGTTTGGGGATGACCACTTTGCATTGGGTAACATATCAGGGAACTAGACCCTGAAGAAAATTGGTTCTCCTTCACACAGAAACCATTATTGCCATTTTATTAAATCAACATGATTTCTGATGTATTTTAAATTTACTGAGGGGTTGATAGTTCATGTGTGCTGCTTTCCTGTCATGTCTAGAAGACAGTATCTTGCAACAAGGTACTGAAATTTTGGTTTTTTAAACTTTTTGTCCCTTCTTCCAAGATGGTGCCATGCCCTTGGTATGGTGGTTGCATGGAAGATGGAGCAATTGGGACTGTGGACACACAACAGTCACAAGTTCTCTGAATTTTGACCATTTTTAAATCTCTGTAAGAGTTTTCGTCAGTTGCCAAAATAAAAAGCTTCTTTGATAAGACCTGAGAGCTACAATTACTTTTGTATATAAGGATAAACATTTAGAATACAATTAACTATTCTGTTTAAAGAAACGGGGCACCAGCTCTGTGCCATGCCTGGTGTCTGGTATAGGCAAGACTCAACCAGCACCAGGCAGTCAGGAACCATTATGGTGAATAAGCACAGGGTGGTAAAATGGAAGAGAGATAGAGGCAGAATGTTTAATAGACTGGGAAGAAAGGTGGATCTGAAGAGGTGGGAGGATGAGGAACAGGCTGATGTGAATGACATGCTATTCCAAGGTGATATTTGGGCCTTATTACTAAGGGTCAAGTCTTGGATGACTATGGCTCTTATCACCACTGAGGGCAATGTAGCGGCTTGTAGTCTAGGCTGCCACCTGGGGCCATGTTGGTATCCATGTGCTATGCTACCTTGGGGATCATGTTCATCTGAGTTGCCAGTGCTATCATCTGGAGTCATACTGACACCCAGGCTTGGACTGCTACTGAGGTCCATGTCTAGATCCATAGTCCTACCACAGACAGGGTCTGTGTTGATGTCTGTGGCCCATGTTGCCACTAAAGGTCATGCAGAAACCCAGGGCCTAGTCTGTAACCTCTGGCCATGTGAGTGTCCAATAGATATGCTGCTGACAGGCCCATGCTGATCTGAGTGGCCTGCAGTGTCATCTGGGGTTATGGTGTCATTGGGCCAGGGCTACTGCTGAGGGCCATGTCTGGGTCCACAGCCCTATAGTAGCCACAGTCTGAGTTGACATCCAAGTCCATGACTCTTGTTGCCACCTAGGACCATGAAGATGACTGGGGTCTGGCCAACCATGTCAGTGTCTGAAGACCATGTTGCCATCGGGGAAATCCTGATCTAGGTGATTTGAGCTGTCACCAGGGCCATAGTGACATCCGGGCCTTACCTGCTGCCAATAGTTTTATCTGGGTCTATGGTCCTGCTGCAGCTGGGGTCTATGTTGATGTCCATGGCCTGTGTTACCACAGAGGGACATAGGAACCATGCCTGTTGAAATCTGAGTGCTATTTTAAGCTGGCCCTGCCCTTCCCTGTATACTATATCAGGATACCTGGTCCTGCTACTCAGGGAAGAGTTGCTCCCCACTCTTAGAAAAAATGATCCCACCCCTCACCACTAGCCTACACTTTACCTGGGATCACACTAGAGCTGACCCTGTTGTCAGGGATACAGGTAAGTTAGCCCCGAGGGAGTGAGAGGAAAACTGACAGTGTCC
Organism: Alexandromys fortis; assembly: GCF_014885135.2. Taxonomy (NCBI): domain Eukaryota; kingdom Metazoa; phylum Chordata; class Mammalia; order Rodentia; family Cricetidae; genus Alexandromys; species Alexandromys fortis. The sequence continues at coordinate 8,889,045 of NW_026068174.1, read as the reverse complement.
TCCTCATCTGACATAGGGTGGAGTGGATGAGAAAAAGATGCCTTCCTCCTCCTCACCTTATCCATTACCACCTGCAGTGGCTGAGAAAGCTGGCCCCAGAGTCAGGAGAGTGGGCGCACTAGCCCTGCCCCTCACCAACTGCAACAAACAAGAGATTAGAGTTGAGCCTGTTGTCAGAGCTTCCATGAGTCAGCCCTGAGGGTGTGAGAGCAGCAGTGCTGATCCCCCTCACCACTCCCCACCCTGGCATCTATGCCACCTACAGCAACTGGGAGAAAGAGCCCTGCACCTCACCTGGGCAAACAGTAGAGCTGGCCCTGGTGGTGTGAGTGTGGATGAGTCAAAGTGGTGAGAGAAGAAGAACTGGGACTGTGCCTTCAAGCCGCATTGAGTGAGCTAGCTGAGGCAGGGCTGGAGAGCTCATCTGGTAGTGGCCATGAGGGAAAGCTAGGGCTGACCAACCAAGCTACCACCCAGACCCAGAACTAGGGCTATGAGTTAGCCCACCCCAACATCCACCTCATCCATGAACTGCTGGAGCATGTGAAGGGGACTAAACTATAGATCCAAAATTGCAGGATCTCCATGACACAAGACAAAAGCAGGATATCCAAGAGGAGCCCTGGTAAGAGCCCATTATCATTAGTGTAGCAGAAGCCAGAGACCTCAAAGAAGAGCAATGACTCAGCAATGAACACTTACAAGTAAAGGTGAGTAGACTAAAGGGTAAACCGTGTGACTCAACCGGTCACACTACAGCTTCCACAATGAGATTCTTCTCCCTTTTTTCTGCTTGGTTTTAGTTTTAGTTTTTCTGTTAACTTTTGGTTTCTTTAGGGGGGATTGGAAGGGCAGATGTGAGGAGATGGAGAGATAAGTGGGATCAGGATGCATGATATAAAATCCATGAAAAATCAATAAAAGTTAAAAGAATTTTTTTTAAGATGACAGTATTGGATTGCCTTTTGCTCCTATGACTGGCTAGGTTTTCAAGAACCAGGCTTGAATTCCTTCCTATTAATAAAAATGTTTATGTAATTAAAGAGCTGTTGGTCACTCTCAGGATAAAAGTGTCACTATTTCCCCACTAAGACACATTGCGTTGCTTCTCATTGTAGAGGTTAACAAACTTTTAGTGGAGTAAGACTATTGATTGCTGTTCTCCCCCGGCATCTTGCACAGCACCTTCCAATCCTACAAGAGCTAGTACCCAAGGAGGGGGATTCTGAGTCAGTTCTAGCTCAATTCTTCCAACTATTATGTCTGAAATATGTGGTTTCTTCAGCAATAGAATCTTACCTTCAAGGTCTAGGAGGAAATCAAGGACAAAGGTAATAGCCTGTATTGTTTTGGGAGCCTCTTGCCCTCAGTTAATCAACAACTTGAAAGGGGGTTCCCCATGTCTATCATTGGAATTTTTGCTAGGTAGCCTGTGATTCTAGTGAGGAACATTATCATATAATTATGCAAAACTTTATTTTAAAAATATATATACACACTCATATACACTATATATGCATTTATAAATATGGTCAAGAACTAAGGTGCTTGCCGACGGCCTTTTCAAGCACCCTGAGTATAATTTATCTCTGTTTCATCCCTCTTTCTCTATGTTATCCTCTTCCCTCCCCAGTTAAAACCCTCCCTCTGATTTTCCCTTTTCCACTTCATAGCACCTGTACCCTACTATTCCAGAAAATATCTGGAGCAAATGCTGGTGAGGAGAAAGACGTAGGCTGATATCAAAGGCATTCCTTCTTCTCTTGACTACTCTACTAAACTTCCTCTCTTTTTTTTTTAATTGAACAGTTGCATGGCATGCTCTTTCCTGTACATAATGAAGGACAACATCTAATATTAAATGTTAATACCAGTACATTTATGTCATAAAATAGATAAAAATTCCACATGCTATCATTACAAAGAGATTTTCCTATTGCAGATAACTCTTATTAGAGCCTGCTTTATGTCTCTGTTTTTCAGGCTGTAAATAAAAGGGTTAAGCATAGGAGTTACCACTGTGAACATCATAGCCATGGTAGTCTCTTTCACAGTTGAGTTATTAGCTGATGGACAGAAATAGAGACCAAAAATTGTACCATAAAACAGAGACACTACAGACAGGTGGGAACCACAAGTGGAAAAGACCTTGTAGATGCCCTTGGCAGAAGAAACTTTGAGAATGGAGGAGACAATCCTTGCATAAGACATAACAATGAGTAGGAATGGTACAATAATGATGGGCCCTCCTGTGATAAATATCATCAGCTCATTAACAGAAGTATCTGAGCAGGCCAGCTTCAGCAGGGCAGATATGTCACAGAAGAAGTGGGGGATCACATTGTTCTCACAAAAAGACAATCTAGCCACAAGTAGGGTGTGCATCATGGAATCAAATATGGTCAGCATCCACAATGGCATCAATAAACTAGCACAGAACTTGGGGTTCATGATGCTGGTGTAATGGAGAGGGAAGCAGATGGCCACATAGCGGTCATAGGCCATGGCCACTAGAAGCAAGCTCTCCATATCTCCAAAAGCCATTAAGAAGTACATTTGTGTCAGGCAATCCACATAGGGGATGGTTAGATCCTGGCTCTGCATGTTCTGCAGCAATTTGGGCATTGTGACAGAGGAGAAGCAGAGGTCAGAGAAGGACAAGTTGCTGAGAAACAAGTACATGGGTGTGTGCAGATGGGAATCCAGTAGAATGAGGATGATGATGATGAGGTTCCCCAGGACAGTGGTGAGGTACATGGCCAGAAACAGGACATAGAACAGGTGCTGGTGCTCTGGGGGGATGGGCAGGCCCAGGAGGAGGAACTGGGAGATGACACTTTGGTTGTTTCGACTCATGATGCCTCCAAAGACTCTAAGAAAAATAATTAAAAGTAATGAAATATCTTAATGTTTCAATATGTATGAGATCATAAGCCAATTCTAGTCTTTTCTCATTTCTTTACTTTTGAATTAATTTTTCTTTAGTTTTTATGTTCTTTAATTTTTATAATTTTTGTTTCACTATACTATGTAATAATCTTGATAGCTTAACTTTTTCACTTGTCCTTGGTAAGAGATGGTGTATGCTGCTGAAACCCACCAATCTATCTCTAATACATAAGAAAAACAGACATTTCTGTTACACACATGGCATTTTGAAAGTTCTACAGCAGTTAATCTTACTCTCACCATAATAATTGTAATCTCTACATCAAAATATGTCCAATCATTACAGGCATGAATGACTTTTCTTAACATTGCTTTAGCATGTCCTAATAGTCTAGTATTGCCTAATGACTCCTAATTGCTTCTGATACACAAAATGTATTGACATATCTATTTCCTACCTGCCTTCTTATTCTAGGAAACTATATATAGTTCAGCCCATCATATAGTTTTATTCTATGAATTTTCTTAAAGAATTTTGTACACACAATCCTCATAATTCTAGGAAAGTCCCAAAATACACACTAACACTTTGATTGCTAGAGTACCATTTAAAAGTCAGATTAGCTGAATCTCTAACATATAGAATTCATTACCTCATTGCTAATTAATAATCTTCTTTGGTCTTTTTAACAGGCATCAAAGGCTCAAAAAAATCCCAAGAGAAATTACCTCCTCTCTCTTCCAACATCTTTCTTCCATGTCTTGTTTCTCATAATATAGCACATTTACACATTAGAGTACTACTCAGCATTAAAAAACAATGACCTCTTGAAATTTGCATGCAAATGTATGGAATTAGAAAACACTATCCTGAGTGAGGTAACCAGATCCAAAAAGATTAATATGATATGTACTCACTCATAAGTGGATACTAACTATAAACAAAGGACATTGAGCCTATAGTTCATGATCCTAGAGAAGCTAAGTAATAAGGTGAGCCCAAAGAAAAACATATATAAACCCACCTGGAAATTGGAAACAGACAAGATCTCCTGAAAAAAGGCGGGATCATGGGGGCAGGGAGAGAATAGAGAGTAGAAAGAGAAGAGGAGAGGAAAAGGGGAGGGTTGAGGAGAACATGAGGGAATTGGATAGTTGACATGGAAGAAGGACAGAGATGAGAGCAAGGAAAGAGATATCTTGATTGAGGGAGCCATTATAGGGTTAGCAGAAACCTGGCTCTAGAAAAATTACCAGGAAACCACAAGATGACCCTAAGACCCTAAGCAATAAAGGAGAGTGGGCTACAATCTTGACTTGCCCTGTAGTCAGACTGATGATTATCTTAAATATCATAGAACCTTTATCCAGCAACTGCTGGAAACAGAGGCAGAGATCAGCATAGGAGCACTGGACTGAGCTCCCAAAGTCCAGTTGAAGAGTGAGAGGAATGAGAATATGAGCAAAGAATTCAAGACTGTGATGGGTCTACCCACTTAAACAGTTTACCTGAGCTAATGGGAGCTCACCAACCCCAGCTGAACTGGGAAGGAACAAGCATAGGACCGAACTAGTCCCTCTGAAAGTGGCTGACAGTTGCATGGCTGGGGCAGACTGAGGAGCCACTGGCAGTGACACCAGGATTTATCCTACTGCATGTACTACTGGCTTTTTGGGAACCTATTCTCTTTGGATTTATACCTTGCTCAGCCTAGATATAGTTGGGAGAGCCTTGGACCTTCCACAAAGCAGTGCTTTACCATCTCTGAGAATTAGATGGGGGTAGGGTGGGAGGGTATGTGGAGGAATGGGAGAAGGGGATGTATTGAAAACTTGGATTGGTATTTTTTTTAATTAATGAAAATTTTAAAAAGTAATTCAAGACCCATTATATAAATTTTATTGCACTTTATTTTTTCTTACCTTGAACTATGTCTATCACATTATATAGATTCTCATCTTTATCTTCCTTTTATCCAGGAATTCAAAACCATCTAATCATATTCTTAGAATTGGAGGTCACCATTTCTTTTCTGAAATATCAAGTCAGCATTCAATTCCAAACCATGGTTCAATTCCAAACCATGGTTCAATTCCAAACCATGACCCATGTCTCAATACTATTATCTTCAGTATGTTTAACCAACACAGGCATTCTGAGGTGGAAATGCAGTCCTCCCTTTCCTGAAACATTCTTCAGATAACAATCTCATTCTTATGGACAAAATTCCTATCATATGCACAATCAATACTTGCTTACCTTGCTTGTACCAACTTCTTATAGTTCAATATGGCCTCATCTGGTACCTGTATTATTCTCATCAGCAATGCTGTACTTCAAGTTGAAGTTTGTGTCTCCATAATTTCTGATTTGATATTCTCCTTATCTGTCACATACTCTTCCCAATTTATCTTTCCTCAATATGACATGGCATATGCTAAGTTAAGCCTTTTTGTGTCCCTACACAGAGTAAGATCTGCTACCATGTATCTGATGTCATCTCACAGATTCTTATGACCTTAAGCAAAGCTATTGTTTCCAGACTGTAAATTCATGCCGGAAAGACCATGCCTGCCCTCATCCTGAACAAGGCCAGTCATGCCTGGATGTGACCCAGTGTAAATGAAGACTTCCTGGCCATTCTGTAGACTGAGACATAGACTTTTTCAAATTTAAGACAAAATGTGCATTAAATTCAATAATTACTCTTCCTCAGTCTTCCAAGAATATAAAGTCACTAAACTTGACATTTTACCATGAAAACTTGATAATCTGTGATTAATTTCACATACATGATCATATTTATAAAAAGTATTAAGGTGGTGAAGATGTTTTGCTCTTTTCAAAATAACAATGACTCAAAATTTTATGCTTCAGTTTATATGACTCTACAGATACTGATGTAAGAAAATAATTGTGATGGATATTTCTTGAAGACCAAAAACAAACAAATACGAAGCAGAAGGGAAGTTTAATCCTTCACTTAAGTTCACCTTCAGATAGTCATGCTTTACCACTGAGTGTGATGATTTTTGTAGGAAGTAGTATATGTCTTGATAGCAGTTTTGATCAAAATATAGTTCTGAATATTTCTATAAATGTGTTTTGTAACATTATTAACACTTAAATTAGTAACTCATAGAGGAAGTAACTCTAAGCCCTCATATTGTAATGAGCCTCTGAAGAGATGAAATAAAAACAGAGAAAAACTACAGTATTTTAGGAAACATCACCCACACTGTTTTGTATTTAAAACTATAACCTCCACTCTTCCAGGGTTTCCAGTCCACAGCTACTGGACTTATCAATTTCCAATTATGTAGGCTGTATTTTAAATAGTTCCTTGTCCTGGTCTTTTTTATCTAGACAACTCTGTCTAACAAACCCCAGTCTATATCAAAGCTGGCAAATAAGAAATTAGAAACACCAAAACATGTGGAGACAGGGGTTGGGGATTTACCTCAGTGATCCTGTCACTATCTAGCATGCCCAAGACCCCGAGTTCCACATCCAACTGGAAAAAAACACAGAAGAGAATGGATGACACACAAAGAGGTGGGAAATCTCTCCACTGACGCTGTTTGACTGAGCTCAGTTACTGCGGTCTCCATCATGCTGATGGTCATTAGGGCAGCTGCACTCATTGTTTAACTTGTGGACGTTATGTTTGATGACAAAGGAAAGAGCAATACAGGGGAAATCGCGCAATGAGTTTCTCATAATTATTCATATTCCATGAGTGAGTGAAGCCCATATTAGGTGGTCTCACACGCAGAGATTACAAAGCAAAGGTCATCTGTGTAGCTTGCTGCTGCTGATCTAATGGACTTTACTTCTTCAATTTTTAAACTTAAAATTCTTGACCTGAATAATAGATGAGAATCTCCCATGGATACAGTTCTAGCAGATAATATAGATGCAACTCCTGTGGGATTCTCTGAAAACACTATCTCTGGTTTGAAGATGGTAGTCAACTTTATAAATGGACACTCACGTGATGTCAGCATGCTGGTTGAAGTGTTCCAGTAAAGACAAAGCTATTTTTGATCTGATCAAAGTGTACTAATTTTCCAAAGCAAAAGATGTACTAAAAGAAGGCTTAGGAACTCCAGAATGGCACCCAATGGCACCTACTCTAAAGAGCTGTTATTAGCTTGAAATAGAAAAAGGCTGTAATAAACCCGATCATTATCAAAATGATTACCAATGCAACTGTGGACAAGGCATTTATACATTATGGCAAAGTGTTGCAACGTATAGAAATGGCAAGGAATGTTAACATACCTGAAAACTCCCAGTCAAACTGTTATAAATCTAGAAATGAAAGATCCATAGGTTGGAAACAAGTAAGGTACCTCCTGATAATTTATCTAGGATGATTGAGGGTGTATTAAGGTCCCTGCTTCAGAGCCTGGTCTTAAGCATTTCTTCCTTAAAAGAACAGGAAAAAACAAACTCTGTAGTCAACACCTTCTTAGATGTCTCCTTTTAGCCATCTCTGGACCCAAGGGCTCTGCATCCCAGCGGAGTCCAGCTCCAGCATGACTCATTAGAGATATGGCAATTATCCAGGACCGATCTAGGACCAATTTTTTCAAAGCCCTGAGGTGGGAGCTGATGATGGCCACTGATCACTCCTGAACATGCCAAAGGGAAGATAGACATGAAGAGAAAGTCAGATGCATACTTACCCTTCTACTGTATGTGGAATGTCCAGGATCTATGTGTAACTCCAGCTTAGGTTTCAAGTCAGCTAAGGGTGTGCTATTTGAAAACCACTGAAGTAATTGTAAGTGCTTTGGGTTTAAAAAAAATGGTGCTTTGATCTAGGCTATCAATGTTGGGAATGGAATTGTTCACAGTATTCTTTTCTTACTCTAAATTTTATTGGCACACAGAGCATGCCTCCTCTTTCATTTCTCATCCTCATGATTTTTGCCCCCTTTCTTCAGTTTTAGTTTGACTAATGGCTTCTTTTTTAATGACTCTATTAAAAGCCAGCTTTTGGTTTCATTGGCTGTCTTTAACATTTGGTTTTCAATTTTAATCGATTCTGTCTGGATTTGTGTGTGTGTGTGTGTGTGTGTGTGTGTGTGTGTGTGTGTGTGTGTGTGTAATTTTTCTTCGTTCCCTTGAGTTCCTAACACAATTTAGGTCTTTTTTTCTTTTCCAATGTTAGTGCTCTATTCTATAAATTTCCCTGTGAATAATGTTTACTGTTTTCCCAATAATTCTGATAGCTGTATTTTCTTTTGTATTGTTCAAAGTATATTTAAGTCTTGGAAACTTAATCCTTTTATCATGGTGAAACAAAGAAAAACGAGAAAAAGAACCAAACTATTTGTATATTGATGAGTACATGATTAAGCTACCCATAGGCAACACAGTAGTTCATGCAAAATTCCAGAGAATCTGAGAATGCATTCTAGAATTACCAGTCTCAGAACCTCACAGGATACAAATCTGAAATTACATGTCAAAAAATTTCCCGATCACTAAATATTATGTAAGCAACAATTTAAAATGCTTCAAATTCTCCCTCACACAGGAGAATACATTCCAGTGCCTCAAAGGATGCCTGAAACCCACAGTAGTGCCAAAATTTTATATTGTGACGTTTTCTTCCATAAAAGATTGACAAAGGTAAAGTTTCACTTACAAATTAAGCACAATAAAGACTAATAGAAACTAATAGTAACAATTTGGTTACAATAGCTAACCATAATTAAAGCCATCTGGTGGTTCTATATTTCTCTCTCTCTCAAAAATATTTCACCATATTACATACTTCATTCACCTTTCTACTCTTGATCATGAGAACTATTGAAATGCCTATGTAACCTAGGCAAGAAAGGTGAATGACATAGGCACTGAGATATAATTTTAGACTGTTATGTAAGCCTCATTTGAAGATTTATAATGAGCCTCCCTGTGTAAGGCTTCACAGCACAAGAGTTGAATTGGTACTAAAGATGGTTGAAGAGCCCCTTTGTCTAACCCAAATGCTAAATGAAGTGATTATTTGTGTCACTTACAAGATGGAGACTGAGAGCATTCAGTTTTCATCATACTACATGGGGCAGCATATCATTTAAAACTGTGAACTGGCTATCTCTATCATTTTCCACTTAATACAGTCAGGCTAAGACTAAATGGAGGGAGCAGAAACAGTAAGTCTTTATTAAGGAAGAGTCAGAGGTGGAAGTCTCTAAATTGCACTATATATGAAGCTGTCAAGGAAACAGTTTGTTTATGCTCATGATTTGAGAGTATAGGGCCACCATTGGTGGAAGGCATAACAGCAGGACTATCAAGCAACTGATCATATTGCATCCGCAGGCAGAAATCTCATTGGTGAACACTGGCATTCCATCATACAGTAATGTGTGTGTAAAATCAAAACTGAAAATTACTAAACATAAAAGGCTTAAGATATATTTTGATATACTATTTTCCTGAGTGGTAAGGTTAAATTTTGGCAAGAGTTTATCTCTTCAAACACTGATTTCAATAGTCAATTTAAATTACCATCATAATTTCAAAAATAATCATTGTGTACAAATTGATTGTGTGACTTTAAAATTCACATGTAGAGCAATTAAAAATTAACTTTTCATGGTGCAGTTATTCTTTTATTGAAAATAGATTTTTTTCATAGAATATATTCTTATTATGATTTCTTCCCGTTTCCTTCCACATAGTTCTCATCCATTCAACTCCATGCTGGTTTCTCCTTGTCTTTAAAAAACAAACCTGATACTTTAAAGAAAACCAAAGAAAACTTACAAAAAGCACATACAGAAACACATTACACAGCACAAATCAGAAACCATAGTATATAAAGCACAAGGCAGTAGTGACATTTCATTTGTACTTTAATATAAAACTTGCCTGAAAATCAGAAAAATAAAACAGCTACACTGGCCAGTCTTGCAGACCAGGCAGTAATGACACAAACCTTTAATCCCAGTAGTTACACTAGCTTGCCATAGAAACCAGGTGGTATCTGTGCATGCACTTAATCCCAAAACATTAGCAGTGCTCCCAATCAGTATGAAGTAGCCCAGAAAACTATGCCCACATTCCCAAAAAAATGGATTATGGATGTTTGTCTTTTTGTTTGTTCACAAATTGTTATGGATAATGGTCAGGAAAAAGCCAAACAATGGAAATTAGATTCAAGGTTCTTGTTTTGAAAAGAATAAAAGGGAGGATTTTGGTAGAATAGAATAAAAGGGTAGGTTATTAAATCTACTCTGGACAAAAAGGGATAATATAGATATAATCTTACTTTTATAAAGGGAAGGTATAGATATGATAGGATAAATGGTTGAATTATTGAATCTACTCTAAAGGGAGGATATAGATATGATAAAATAAAAAGGTAGTTTATTGGATCTACTTTTACAAAATAACTACTAGTTTTAAATGTTTTACATTGGATTGGACTTTTATATACTGTATCCAAATTTTGTATATTGATACAAATTTGGGATTAATTTTGTTGAAACATTTCTAATTTTGTTCAAGGTATTATACCTATACTGCTCATTTAACAATGTAATGCAGATTTCTTGTCCTTAAAAATTATTATTACCAACTGTTTAGAATAAAAAGAAAATGCAGGTTAGTAATTAGTCACCTATTATAATTGAACTTGGAGTCACATTATGTATGTTTTCAAGGTCAAAAAGATTTATTTTAGATAGACAGGTCATCTTCAAGCACTTCAGAGATTACAGAATATGGTATTTAAGATGTTTTAATAGTGTAGGCTCTTTTTTATGACAATGAGACATGTCTGCCTCTGGTACTACTAATCTACTTCATAGAAGATAATGGATATTGAAGAAACTCTGTAGCAAGATGGATGCTTGTTGGTTCCTGGCTGCTCAGCAGCTCAGACCCAAAATAAGGACACAGAAAAAACTATATTATTTAAATAACTGTTTGGCCCATTAGCTCTGCTCTAACTTATTATTGGCTAACACTTACATATTAATTTAACTCATTTCTGTTCATCTGTGTATCACCACATTGCTGTGGCTTACTGGGCAAAGTTTTCAGTGTCTGTCTCCATGGCTTCTCTTCTGACTCTGCCCTTCTTTCTCCCAGCATACAGCCTAGTTTTTCCTGCCTAGTTCTGTTCTTCCCCACCATAGGCTCAAAGCGGTTTTTTTATTCATTAACCAATAAAAGCAACACATAGACAGAAGGACCTCCTACACCAAAACTCTACATGGAGTTTACTTTCTTAGTGCCAAAAGTAAGCAACTGGGCAAGAAAATGCCCTTGCCTTGACTGCTGACAGTGTGTTCTCCTAATTAGACAAGCAGGAAATAAAATAAAGTGACCGCCAAACTTTGTCAAGACAAGGAGGAATAGCCCTTCAGAATATTCTGTTTACAGAAAAATCTGTTGGGTTTGCTATGCCTATAGGCCAAAGACAAATGCCCCAACAAGGCAGAAGAACTTTGGGTGACTATCCAGGCATTACTCACATTTTTTTGGAAGTCACTTACTTACACTTCCTGTTTACTCAGTTAATGTTATTTTCTTCCTGGATGTCTGAGGGATATCATAGAAAGAAAATTATGTACAAGACTTTGGACTTACCAAGATAGTATAGATATGGAGTTATATCTTGGAGTATTTTCTCTGAATTTGTTAAATGCAAATGGACTGGATATTTTTTATGTATTTATTATCTTCATGTATTGTATATAGTTGTTCTTATATTAGTTATAGCCTTTTAATTTTAGTCAAAAGGGGGAAATGTAGGGGCATTTCATTTGCATTTTAATAAATAAAGCTTGCCTAAAAATCAGAAAAGTAAAACAGCTACACTGACCAACCTTACAGACCAGGCAGCAATGACACACACCTTTAATCCCAGTAGCCACACTAGCTTGCCTTAGAAACCAGGCAGTGGGCTGCAGAGATGGCTCAGAAGTTATGAGCACTGACTTCTCTTCCAGAGGCCCTGAGTTCAATTTCCAAAAACCACATAGTGGCTCACAACCATCTGTAATAAGATCTGGTGCCCTCTTCTGGCCTTTAGGCATATAAACAGGCAGACATTGTATACACAATAAATAAATAAATTTAAGAAAAAGAAACCAGGCAGTAGTGGTGCATGCCCTTAATCCCAGAACTAGACAGGATTGTAAAATGGGAAGGAGATGGTTCTCAGTCTCAGTCTCATTCTGAGATTCCTGGAGGCAGGATTGCCATTTCAGACTGAGGTCAAAGGAAGAGCCAGTGGCTGGCTGTTTAGATTTTCTGACCTTCAGGTTGAACTCCAATATCTGTCTCTGAGTTTTTATTAATCATGCTTCAAAAGACAAAGTTTTAAACAAAAAGCCCAGAAAACATACATAACACCCAATCAGAAACCATAACATATAAAACAAAATACAAATAAGGCTTAAAAGAATGCCCAGCCAAAGCAGTGTGAGACAAAAAAAAATCTCCAAAATATTATGTATTCAATCAATACTTAATTACCTGACTTCTACAAACCTCTGCAGTCCAATAAAACCTCACCTGGTGCCTGTATTCTTCTCTTCATCAATACCGTACTTCAAATTGAAGTTTGTGTCTCCATAGTTTCTGATTTGATATTCTCCTTGTCTAACACATCCTCTCCTCTGTGTCCACATTATCTTTTCAGAATATGAAATGATTTATGCTGAATTAAACCTTTCTTGTGTCCCTACACACAGTAAAGCCTGCTACCATGGGTCCACAGCACCTGGAGTCATCTCACAGCTACCAATGGCCCTGATCATTAGTTCCCAACTATTGCTGCCAGAGTGTAAGCTTCGTGCAAGGAAAGCCATGCCTGCCCTCATCCTGAAACAAGGCCAGCCCTGCCTGCATGTGACTGACCCAGTGTTCATTAAGATTTCCTAGCTGTGCTGTAGACTGAGACAAGAATCTTTAGAATTTAAGACAGAAATGCATTAAATTCAAATAATTATTCCTCTTCAGTCTTACAAGAATATAAAGTCCTTAAACTTGACTTTTTACCATGAAAACTTGATACTCTGTGTTTAGCTTCACAAACATGGGTTAATCAAGATGTGAGAATTAGCTGGTAAGAGGCTAGAACTAATGGGCCAGGCAGTGGTTAAAAGAATATAATTTGTGTGTTGTTATTTTGGGTATAAAGCTAGCTGTGCCAGAGCCGGGCGGGATGAAAAGCAGGCCTGCTCACCTCATCACTACAACAGGGGAGTCAGCCTCTGGTGAACTGACTGACTGTATCTTTGCAAAAGACGTTTTTATTGTTACACAATTTACACCTTAGCAAGTCAATTTCCCCATACCAAAACCTCTTATCTGAATCTCCCCAAAGAGAAAATTCCAAAGCAACTCCCAGTCACAGGACATCTTTTTTCTGAGTCCTCCCATAGCCAAGTTTTGCATATCTGAGAGTTGAACTTTTAGGAAACTCTCAGATAAGATTTACATACTTCCAGAAAAACTTGAGGGAGTGGGATAGTCGAGGAGACAGGACAGAGATGAGAGCAAGGAAAGAGATATCTTGATTGAGGGAGCCATTACGGGGTTAGCAAGAAACCTGGCTCTAGAGAACTCCCAGGAATCCCCAAGGATGACTCCAGCTAAGTCCCTAAGCAATAGAGGAGACTGATTTGCCTTGTAGTGAAGCTGATGAATATCTTAAATATCACCATAGAATCTTCACCCAGCAACTGATGGAAACATAGGCAGAGACTTGCATTGGAGCACTGGATTGAGCTCCCAAAGTCCAGTTGAAGAGTGAGAGGAATGAGAATATGAGCAAAGATGTCAAGACTGTGATGGGTTCACCCACTTAAACAGTTTACCTCAGCTAATGGGAGCTCACTAACTCCAGCCAGACTAGGAAGGAATAAGCATAGGACTAAACTAGTCCCTCTGAATGTGGTTGACAGTTGCATGGCTGGGGCAGACTTAGGGGCCACTGGCAGTGGCATCAGGATTTATTCCTACTGCATGTACTGGCTTTTTGGGAACCTATTCTCTTTGGATGATACCTTGCTCAGCCTAGATAGAGTAGTGAGGGCCTTGGACCTCCCCCAAAGGAATGTGCCTTACCCTTTCTGAGGATTGGATCGGGATGGGGTGCGAGGATATGTGGAGGGAATGGGAGGAGAGGTGGGAGTGGGAAATTGGATTGGTATTATAATGAGAAGATAGTTTGTTTTCTTTTTAAATGAATAAATAAATAAATATATTTACATGCTTCAAACAGAAGGTAATGAACACAAAAGGTAGCATTCTCAAAAGGCAGATCAAAGCCAGGTGTTAACATTCAGAAATCAGACCAGCTGCAGAGCTCTGTGTGAACTTTAATTACATTAAAGACAAAAAAGGCTTAATAAATATTTTGATATACTGTTTTCCTAGACTGTAAAGTTAAATTTTGCCAAGATGTTGTCTCTTCAAACACTGATTTCAATACTCAACCAAATTATAATTACAATTTCAACAAGGATTATTGTGTACAAATTGATTGTGTACTCTTATATATAAAGACAATTAAAGCTCAAAACAAACTTTGTATGTTTTAGCCCTTTGTGTTGTTATCCTTTTTTATTGAAAATAATTTTTCCTATAATATATTTTGATTACAATTTACCCTTCAATTCCTCCTAGATCCTCCCCATCCATTCAATTTAACACTCTCTCTCTTGTCCCTTAAAAACCAAACAGGCAAATTTAAAAATAGAAAAATGAAACCCAAATAAAAAGTATAAAAACCTCACCCAACATGTAAAGACACGTACTCACACACATGCATAAAACCTACTGGGAGACAATGGTCTTGTATCCTGTCACTTATATTGTAATGTTTTAATAAAATGCTGATTGGCCAGTAGCCAGGCAGGAAGTACAGGAGAAATGACCAGGCAAGAAGTATAGGCAGGGCAATGAGAAGAGGAGAATTCTGGGAAGAGAAAAGATGTAGTCTGCAGTTGACACAGAGGAAGCCAGATACAGAAAGCAAGATGAGAATGCCTTACTGATAAAAGGTACCAAGCCTCATGGTTAACATAGACAAGAATAATGGGCTAATTTTAGATGTAAGAATTAGTTACTAAGAAGCCTGAGCTAATACTGTGTCTTTCTTTGGGACAGAATGACTGCAGGACTGGGTGGTACAGAAACTACTGCAACATAAAACCCATAAATTGGAAACAAAAACAAGGAAAACCTAGTAGTTTTACATATGACCAACAAGTTTTTAATATGCCTAGAAAAAGCATTATAAGGCAAAAAAAATTGTTTCCAAAAGATACTATTTATTTTGTTAGCTTGCCTTCTACTGGGCTTGAGGACTGCCTTTAGTGTGGTTTGGATACCCACAGAGGCTCCATTGGAGGAAATGAATTTTTCCTTTTTGAGTAGTTGTCAATTAGAGATAACTTCAGGTTAGGGTCAGGGGATCATGCCCACTGCTCCTTCTCAGTGCTTAGATCCTTTTTGACTTAGATTTGTGAAGCCCTAGGCAAACTGTTACAATCTTTGGGAGTTTATATGTACATCAGTTCTGCTATGTCTGGAAGGCTTTGTTTCCTAAGAGTCTTCCATTCCCAATGACTCTTGCAGTCTTTTCTCCTCCTCTTCTACAAAGGTCTCTGAGATCTGAAGAAAGGGATTTAATGGAAATATCCATTTAGTACAGGGTGCTGCAAAGTCTCACAATTTGAGAAGAAACTGATCTATGGATATAGCAGAATGTTGTTAAGACTCATTAGATAGCTAGCGATTTTTATCTAGCAGAGCAATAGATTTGATTTTCCCCTATTTCCATGGCCTGTCTAATCCCAGGTTCCACTCATAGAATGGACTTTAAAACTAATGAAGAAGTTCCCATGGAAATCCCCAAACAACCAAGGCTGTTTCAAATACAGTGGGTGGTGCTCATTAAACTGAAAGCAGAGACCCATTGCTCAGGATATCATTCAAATAACTCACTGAAAATTGGGAAGTCAAATTGGTGCCTACGTAGAGCATTTACTCCTATGTTTTGATGTCCTTGGTTCAGGAAGGTACTCTGCAAGCTACCAAAAGAAAAAAAAATAAACACCAACTGAGCCACAAAACCTTTGACCTATAATCTAACTGCCTGAAGTTATGTTAGGGTAATGGTGGCACAGATCTTGTGAGACTAGCCAACCAATGTCTGATTTGACTTAAGATTTACTCCATGAGAAGAAACCCATATTTGACACTGCTTGGGTAACCAAGAATCAGAGACAAGTTAACCCAGAGACCCTAGGGTAAAACAAAATATTGTTAGTCTAAAAAGAAAAAAATAGCAATAAAATGACTCCTAATGATATTCATCTCTACTCATAGATCAGTGTCTTATTCAGTCATCATCAGAGAAGCTTCCTCCTGCAACATTTGGGAACCTATGATGAGACCCATAGCCAGACATTATTCAGAGGGAGACTCCTTGGAACACACAGCTTTAAATGTGATGTCCTCGTTAGATACCTCCCCTCAGAGGTCAGGGAATTCACAGATGAGGAAGCAGAAAAAATGTAAGAGTCAGTGGAGATAGAGGATACCAGGAGAACAAAGTCCTCTCAATCAAATGAGAGGGCAAACACAGGAAAACAGATCTGCATCTGGTTCTCGGTGTATGTATCTTAGTTTTCAGCTTAGTATTTTTATGGTACTCTTTATAGTGTGAATGAATGGGTCTCTGACTCTTGTGTCTGTTTTGGGGGCTCTTTTCTTTCTATTGGGTAGCCTTGTTCAGTCTCAAGTTGTTAGTTTTTGTTTTGCTTTGTCTAAACAAACAAATAAAAAACAATCAGATAATCACAACTTTTGTGCCACTATTGCAGCAACGTATCATAAAGGCAGGTCACCATTATAGATCCAAAGGTTTAGAGCTGAGTTGCTGTCTGCCTTCCTTTCTAGTAGAATGCAGAGTACCTTCTGGTGCCATGAACATATTCAGTATGGGTAGTCTATCTAGGCACCAGCTTGATTCTCCATGAGATATATTGGTGTTGTTTTCAGCAACAGGTCATTACCATAAATTTGTAGAGAAACCTTCAGGACAGTATTGCATCTAATAGAGTTATTGGCCAAAGAGGCACCTAATTATGGTACAAAATATCTATATGCAAAAAGGACCCCAGTCCACCTGCCTTATTGTTTAAAATCAATTTTTTAAGAAGTACATCAGAACAGTGTTTGCAAAAGGAAATCTACTACAACTTTTTTCTCTCTGATCCAGAGAGGTCTCAGTGCAAAAACTGGAGAGTGTCTTCAGAAAGATGGAGGTGAGGTGCTGTCAAGTTCACCTGGTTAAAGTTCTGCTGCTGTGGCTGATACAAGGTTTGTGATGGAAAACATACGGTAGCATATAAAGTGTACATAGTTCCCAAAGGGTGTGTTCTTCTCCTGGGGAATGCAGCAACAGTTTCACTGATACCGAAGTTGAGGATACTCTTCAGCTGTGTCTGTTCCTTTGGTCAGTTTTTCATTGTATGTTTAAAGAGCTGAAATAAACTTTTTAAATGCTGAAAGGGCTATTCTACTAATGATTTCAGATATTTCTGTCCATAGCCACTTGACTTAACATTTCTGATCTCACACTGAGGTGATACATCAATATAAGAATATAAGAGAAGAAAAGTACCCACGTGATGGTAACCAGGAAGCAAAGAGTTAGAGATGGTGCAATAGAAACAAATGTACCCTTCAAAAGTATGCCTCCAAATAGAAGTACCCTCCAAATAAATCTACATTATATTTTCTTCAGTCTCTCCATAATGACATCATATTATGAGTCCATCACTGGATGGATCCATTGACTATGTCAAGGATGTAAAAATCTGTCACATCTGCAGTCTTTTGAACACTGTTTTTGGAAATAGACCTTCAACACACACATTTGAGGAAATATTTCATAACTAAAGCATAATACTTCTGTAAAATACTATAAAAGAGCAGAGTTGTCATTCTCTGTGGGGTGAATGATACTCGTTATTAAGGAAGATCTTGAATTTTATACACAGGTAGAACAAAAAATTGAGCTTATAATACTGAAGAATTTTTGGCTACCATATAATATTTCCATGTACAAAATAAATTTTAATAAATCTGTAACAAACTAATGATTATAAGACCAACTAACATATAAATTCCCTGGGAATGAAAGTTTCAGCATATCACTATATACAGCAACTCTGCCACATCTGAACCAGAAGATGGGAGCCAAGTGCAAGGAACAGGCACTGAAATCGGAAATTACAAATGTCATCATGGTTCTGTGGTCAATGATAGGATTACAATAGTAGGATAGGACATTAAGTTTCACTTAGAGAGGTAAGGAGCCAAAGTATTTTAAAAGTTATTGACCTGACAAGTAATTGAACATGATTTGAGGGAGTTATTTTTTATTATTTATTGACATAGATATAAAATTAGCCGGTATACACCTAATCTTTGTTAGTAGTGTGTGTATCTCTCCTAGAGCCTGTGTACAGCAAGTTGGACTGAACTGAGAGTGGATCACATGGGAATATTTTTGTTGTAGTATGTTGACATAAAATTTGATGGATTCTAGTGTGAATTATTATAATATTTTAAATCATTCATATTATGGTGCTTAAGTACTTTAGAAGTCTCCTGACTGTACCTTTTAACCCTCCCTAAGGTAGGTTCTAGGCTGCCAATCCCCAATGGTATCAATGACTACGTGTCCATTTGTGTAAGGTTCTAGGCTGCCAATCCCCAATTGTATCAATAACTACGTGTCCATTTGTGTAAGGTTCTAGGCTGCCAATCCCCAGTGGTATCAATGACTACGTGTCCATTTGTGAGTTTCATGCCAGTTCCTCCCTCCCCCTAAAATAACCAGATGTAATCAGGGCTGTCTGTATCAGTCCCTATTACAGGACTCTTAATTGGTTCTAGAAAGGTCCTGATTAATTAATTTTTATTTATTTGAGTTTTTTAAGGATCTGGACTCCTCTGGGAGTGGGTTCCCTTAGGCCCAGGAATGAGTAGAATGGGAGATAAGAGCAGGGATGTTACACAGATCATGAACACAGAGGCGTTACTTCCTAGCCTGCAGTTAATAAAGGGAACAGGCTCAGGATTGGGTCATAGAGCCACTTGAAGACATCCTAGGTGAGCTGGGAAGAGTCCTGACTAAGAGACTTTTAATGTCCTTCTAACCCAAAAGTCTAGTTTCCAAGGTTATATGATATTCTGCAGGGTTGAGTTATGTGACAACTTCTCTACTCTGTACCTCTCTGTCTTTCACATCTTCCTAAGCATTTCACTAATATTTCCAGATATATTTGTTAGTAATAATATTCATTAATACCCATGAACACTATAATCTTATCAAACTCTATCACATCAGTGTAACACTAGTTCAGTAATCCATACAGGTTTGATGCAGTAGTTCTGAAACTTTGTTTTATTGTAAAAACAATTGGAGTGATTTCAAAATTTTTGAATAGATCGTCTCTCAGGAATGGTACTTGAAATTTTCTGAAGAATCCAATGATGGGAAAATTTAAAAGTAGCTTGGTCCATTTACAACAGCAACTGAATTTCTATGGCTGTTAGTTAAAAATAAAAGTCAGAACTGAAGGAAAACAAGGGATGTTGGAAAAAAGATATCCTGGTGTCTTTCACTTACTATAAATTTTAGAAGCACCACCTTAGATTAATTGTAGACAGGGAACTTGTAGTTTCATGGCTCAGAAGGCATGAAGCTGTTGTCTCTTGCACACAGCATCTACATATGAACTACCTCATCTGTAATTCACTCTAGACACCAGAGATGGGATCTTCTCAGGTACAAGAGAGGCAAACCTCTAACTCTGTAAGGAAAGAGTATTTTCCCTCCCTTAACAGCAGCAGATAACTAACTTCCTTAGGTTGGAGTTTTCCTTCTAGTACTTTCTGTAGGCTGGATTTGTGAGTAAGTATTGTTTAAATCTGGTTTTGTCATGGAATATCTTGTTTTCTCCGTCTATGGTGATTGAAAGTTTTGCTAAGTATTATAGTCTGGGCTGGCAACTGTGGTCTCTTAGTGTCTGCAGAGCATTAAGAAACCAGGACCTTCTGGCCTTCTAAGTTTCCATTGTGAAGTCGGGTGTTATTCTATAGATCTGCCTTTATATGTCACATTGCCTTTGTCCTTTGCAGAATATTATCCTTTTTTATTTTGTATGTTTAGTGTTTTGATTATTATGTGACAAGGGACTTTTGATTTTGTCCAATATATTTGGTATTCTGTAAGTTTCTTATACTTTCATAGGCATGTTCTTCTTGAACATTTGGCAAGAAGTCAAAATTATAGGCAAGAGTTAAGGTTCATAACTTTGTCAAAGAAACACTAACAGCAGTGGTTACTCTAGTTTGATAGAAATTGGGGTCTTTAAAAGTGCATGAGTGCATTTCCAGTGCAAAAAGCAATATTAGAGGCATATTGCCTAAATATAGTCAGCATGCAAGAGGTTCCTGCTGCAGTATAAAGGCAGACATGACTTCCTTTAATGGATTTACAGCCTAGGGGGAATCAGTGATAAACAACTGACCAAGGCACCGAGTGTTGTAGGATGAGTACCATGGAAAAATGGTAATAAGTCTTACCTACCTTAGACAGACTTGGGAGATTTATCTTAGAAATCCACACCTACCGTACCTGAAGGATAGATGGTAATCCAGGTGAGTGGGAGCAGTAGGAAGGAACTTCTACACAGAAGGAACACCAGTTTAGAAAAGCAGAGGACTGAAAACTTTACCCTCAAACCTTGCATTACTGGAGATGGAGCGCAAGAGTCACTGTGTGACCAAATGCGACTGTGGCTGTAGGGAAGACTGGGCACTGTAATGACAAGTGTGCCCCTGAAAGAAATTTAGCTTTAATCTTAAGTGCAGTGAAATCCACCAACAATGCATTCAGCAAGGAAGAATAATTGGATTTCCACTTTACATGTGAAGAGAAAAAGAAAGCCATTTGAAAAGAGTACTGAGGCTTCGAATGAGGGAGGCAAAATGAGAGTTGGTTTCAATAGTCCAAGTGAGATTATGCCCTTTTCTGGGGTAGCAATATTTAGGACAAAGGTGATTGAAATGAAAATAAAGTTTAGGAATTATAAGTTTTACTTGATGGGGTATATATAGTGAAAAAAAAAAGAATGAATGAAATAAATCTCTGATTTCTGCTTTGATCATGATTCCTTTTACTGGTATGAGAGGCTGAAGGAGGATGGGTAAGCAAAGGAATAGGGTGAATGTGGAAGTCTTATTTGGAATCTGCTGTGTGTTCAATGCTTGTGACACATTCTAGGGAAAATCATTTATCCTTAGAAATTAAAGATCTGTAGGATAAAATAGAAATACAACCTGAGTCCTATATGGTAATTTAAACCATTCAAATGTATGACATTTTCTTTGGGATAAATATAGAATCATAAATTGAGACTGTTCACACAAAGACCTGGGAAATATTGCAAATGCAAGAAACTGAAAGAGCTGAAGCAAATCATAATCACTGAGGACACATAACCAATTGGCAATTAAGAGGAAAGCTAATAGATTTTGTATCTCATATAAAAGTAGAACTTAGCACTTAGTCTTCCTACAACTTGTTCTGACATGTTTTATCAATATCCATGGGAAGCCTGCATTTTTCTGATTAGAAACGGATGAGGAATGGATGGAGGAAAGAAAAAAGAGCAGGGAGGGACTTTGAGGAGAAATGGAAGAGAAAACTGAGGTGAGGTTGTAAATCAAATAAATGAATAAATGAACAAAAGAGTAGAATTTAAAGGATGTAATACTGAAACATGCAAAATTTACAAAACAATTAAGACATTTATGGTTATAAAAATATTTTGCAACTTACCTATAGTAATAATATTTTGATGACTGTGGGATGAATTATCCTAAAGGACATGTCTTAGAGGTATAATCATTTTATTTGAAAATTTGACGGATCCTACCATTTTCCTTACAGATATTATAGAAAGATCATGCCTGAAAACAACTGAACAGGCATCTCCCAGTTCCTCCTGCTGGGCCTTCCCATCCTCCCAGAGCACCAACATCTATTCTATGTTTTGTTCCTGGCCATGTACCTCATCACTGTCCTGGGGAACCTTATCATCATCATCCTCATTCTACTGGACTCCCATCTGCACACACCCATGTACTTCTTTCTCAGCAACTTGTCCTTCTCTGACCTCTTCTTTTCCTCAGTCACAATGCCCAAGTTGCTGCTGAACATACAGAGACAAGTCCCACTCATCTCCTATGCAGGCTGTCTGGCACAAATGTACTTCTTTTTGTTTTTTGGAGACCTTGAAAGTTTCCTCCTTGTGGCTATGGCCTATGACCGCTATGTGGCCATCTGTTTCCCCCTTCATTACACCAGCATCATGAGCCCCAAGCTCTGTGTGAGTCTGGTGGTGCTGTCCTGGGTACTGACCACATTCCATGCCATGTTGCACACTTTGCTCTTAACTAGATTGTCTTTCTGTTAAAACAATGTGATTCCCCATTTTTTCTGTGATCTATCTGCCCTACTGAAGCTGGCCTGCTCTGATATTCACATTAATGAATTGGTGGTATTGATCATAGGAGGGCTTGTTGTTGTACTTCCTTTTCTACTCATCATAACATCTTATGCACGAATTGTCTCCTCCATCCTCAAGGTCCCATCAACTCGAGGCATCCACAAGGTCTTCTCCACTTGTGGCTCCCACCTGTCTGTGGTCTCCCTGTTCTTTGGGACAATTATTGGTCTCTACTTATGTCCTTCTGCTAATAACTCTACTGTGAAGGACACTGTCATGTCTATGATGTATACAGTGGTGACTCCCATGCTGAACCCCTTCATCTATAGCCTGAGAAACAGAGACATGAAAGGAGCCCTAAAAAGAGTGTTTCAAAAGAAAAGTCTCTTCTGACTGTAATAATCACCTTTTGAATGTTTTCATAGCAACATCAGGTAGATATAATGATATTAATATTAGCATCTCTTGACTTTTCCCTTACTTTGAGCTATTTTATTAACAATTTACTACATAATTATTCAACATTCATGAATGTGAATACTATTATTCAGTTATTTAAAAATGTCAATTTAACCAGGGATCACACTGTGCCTTCATTCCCTTGTGATTTAGAAAAAAATTGTATAAGAATTCTTATGCAATGTACTGGCTTTTTGGGAGCCTAGTCTGTTTGGATGCACACCTTCCTAGACCTGGATTGGGGGGGGGCTTGAACTTCCCACAGGGCAGGCACCCTGACTTCTCTTAGGACTGGAGAGCGAGGGGTAAGGGGAGTGGGAGGAGTGAGAGGGAAATGGGAGGATGGAAGGAGGTGGAAATTTTTAATTAATAAATAAAAAGATTTCTTATGCAATAGCTTTTCTAAATGACATCTCTATTTCTTCAATCATTAAAATGTGTCCAGGATCTTGTCATTTTTTGAGAACTCTGGTTTCTCTATGCAATCATTTTTTATTTTATTATTGTTATTATTAATTTTCACCTTCTCCCCTGCTCCCATTTCCCTCCCCCCCCATCCCCTTTCCTCCTCCCTCTCTAGCCCAAAGAGCAGTCAGGGTTCCCTGCCCTATGGTAAGTCCAAGGACCTCCCCCCTCCATCCAGGTCTAAGAGCTATGCAATCATTTTTTAAATACACTTCATAATCTGAGTTCAATAATTGGGAACATCCATGCATTTTACCCTCCCAGATATGTTCTAATGTTTCCCAAATATATAATCTCACAGAAAATTTTCACACAATTATGGTAATTGTTTCCCTTTCCTAAATTTCTTCATAAGCATGTAATCTTTTCTGAGATTTTTTTCAACACTGTCACTACAGCATTGTGTTCTGTATTTTCTTGGGAATTATCTTATACCTAAGGGATGTAATTTTTTTCTCCAATAATGACACAAAAAGATAGAGGCTACTAGAAAGTTCAGTTGGTAAGGTTGCTACTTCTGTGTGAATTTACACATTTGGAGTTTTGGATTTAAATAGTTATGTTTATTTTCTATCCCATAAAAAGGGAAATAGACAAGATAACCTGATGTTTTTGCAGATGGAAAGTAGAATTCAACCACACAGACTGAGATGAGCTGAGCCCATGTATAATGGAAGACTATGAGAGTGTGTAGTTTCATTTCTTTTTCTCCCACTTTAGAAAAAAAGAGAGCCACTGGATTTTTAAACCATTAGCATCACTATAGTATGGCTCAGAGGATTACCTTTGTTTTGCATGTGTATATAAAATGGAAAATTTACAGAACAGCGGGAAAATAAAAAAGAAACTGATGCAGAAAAGTACATAGTAGAGAGTTCATTTCACCCTCAGATCTAAGTCCTGTGATTACTGTAAGTCTTCTTCTAAGCCCTGAAGGGGACACTGAGGCTGGCACTCAGAAATCCCAATACTCCATGAAGGGGGAGTTTTCTATGGACCTCAATAAAGTTTACAAAATTTTCTTTTTTGTTATTCTTCTCATGCAATGCATCAAGACCACAGTTTCCCCTCCCTCTGATCCTCTCAGTTCCTCCACAACGTTCCTTCTCCCCCAGATCCACTCCTCCATTTCTTCAGAAAAGAGATGATCAGTCAGGTTCCTTCTAGCCTTATGTGCTGCAAGGGTTGGCAGTTAATTTGTGGGGAAGAGATGTCCTTTAAAACCTAGGCATATATCTCTTTTTACCTAATACCTCTGCTGAAAATATGATGCTCTCAAAGAATGGATTTCTGTGAAAGGTTTGGAAAGAGTTGCATGGAATAACTGAACCTTTAAATCCCATTTCAAAATAATAGATGAGATTTGGGGTGGTTTTTCTAATGACTGCTGAGAAATAGCATGCCAATCTTGTAACATGGTTCTCTAAGGATCCCATCTGGGTGGATCAGTGGCCACTTACTGTAAAGAAGAGATACTAGCTGCCCAGGAACAACTTGGAAATGGACATACAGACAATCTAACAGTCCATGGGATTCTCCTACTTTTGTGATTAAGTAAAGGTCAATAAAATGGCACTAAGTGCCTATATGAAGAACCTGGAGAAATCTCACAGAAACAACTTTAACAGAACATGTGAAAGCTCTAGAACAAAAAGAAGCAAACTCACCCAGGAGTAGTAGATGACAGGAAATAATCAAATTGAGGGCTAAAATTAATAAAAATAGACACAAAGAAATCAATACAATGAATCAATGAGACAAAGAATTGGTTCTTTGAGAAAATTAACAAGATAGGCAAACCCTTATCCAAACTAATCAAAAAGCAAAGCGGGAATATGCAAATTAACAAAACCAGAAATGAAAAAGGGGACACAAAAACAGACACAGAGGAAATCCAGATAATCATCAGGTCATATATCAAAATCCTGTACTCCAAAAAAATAGGAAAATTTAAGGGAAATGAACAATTTTCTGGATAAGTATTACAAACCAAAATAAAGAACAGATAAATAATTTAAATAGACCTATAATCTCTAATGAAATAGAAATAATCATCAAAAGTCTCTCAACCAAAAAAAAAAGCCTATGGCCAGATGATTTCAGCACAGAATTCTATCACAACTTCAAAGAAGAGCTAATACCAATACTTCTCAAATTATTCCACACACTCCTAGACAACCATGAGGATCCTAAGAGATACCTACATGGATCTAATCTACATGGGAAGTAGAAAAAATAAGATCTCCTGAGTAAATTGGGAGCATGGGGATCATGGGAGAAAGTTGAAAGGGAGGAGAGAGGAAGGGAGGAGGGCAGAGAAAAATATATAGCTCAATAAAAATCAATCAATAAAATAATAATAAAAAGAATTCAAAACAATTATTCCACACAATCAAAACAGAAGGAACATTGCCAAACTCTCTTTATGAGGTGACAGTTACCCTGGTACCCAAACCACACAAAGATGCAGCTCAGAAAGAGAATTACCTTATTTTTGACAAAGAAACTAAAATTACACAATGGAAAAAAGAAAGCATTTTCAACAAATGGTGCTGGCATAACTGGATGTCAACTTGTAAAAGAATGCAAATATGTCCATATCTAGTCCCATACACAAAACTTAAATCCAAATGGATTCAAGACCTCAACATAAATCCAGCTACACTGAACCTCATTGAAGAGAAAGTGGGAAGTAGCCTTGAATGCATGGGCACAGGAGACCACTTCCTAAATACAACACCAGTAGCACAAACACTGTGATCAACAATTAATAAATGGAACCTTCTGAAACTGAGAAGTTTCTGTAAGGAAAATGACAGAGTCACTATGACAAAACAGCAGCCTACAGAATGGGAAAAGATCTTTACCAACCTCACATCAGACAGAGAACTGATCTTCAAAATATACAAAGAACTCAAGAAACTAGACATCAAATTACCAAATAATCCAATAAAAAATGGGGTACAGATCTAAACATAGAATTCTCAACAAAAGAATTGCAAACGGCTGAAAAACACTTAAGAAATTGCTTAACATCCTTAGCAATCAGGGAAATGCAAATCAAAATTACTCTGAGACACTATCTTACACCTGACAGAATGAGTAAGATCAAAAACATCAATGACAGCTTATACTGGAGAGGATGTGGAGTAATGGAAATACTCCTTCATTGCTGATGGGAGTGCAAACTTATATGGCCACTTTGGAAAAATGAGCAGCAGTTTCTCAGGGAATTAGTTTACTTCAAGACCCAGCAATACCACTCGGGCATATACCCAAAGGATACACACTCATACTATAAGGACCTAGATGCCCCTCAACTGAAGAATGGACAAAGAAATGTGGTACATTTACACAGTGGAATACTACACAGCTGTAACAAAAATGACATCTTGAAATTTACATGAAAATGGATCTAGAAAAAAAACACCCCAAGTGAGGTATCACAGACTCAGATAGACAAACATAATATGTACTCACTCATAAGTGAATATTAGAATAAAGCAAAGGAGAACCAGCCTATAATCCATGATCCTAGAGAAGATAGGTAACAAGGAGAACCCTAAGAAAGACATACATGGATCCCCCGGGAAAGAGAAACAAACAAGATCTCCTGAGAAAATTGGGAGTTTTTTTCGGGAGAGGAGAAGAGAGTATCGAATGGGAGGGGAAGGGGGAAAAGGGAGGGAAGAGGAAACATGAGGGAATTGGGTCTTCAAGAAGGGGAAAGTACGGAGAAGAAGAAAAAAGTTACCATTTCATAATGAGAACATTTTAATACCCACTTTAAATAGTTTTAAAGAACACAATATATTGCTATCTGTGGTTGTTCTCTGTAGTAGAGACTCATTCCTCCTCAATGAAATCTTCCAGCATCTCTCCAATCCAAGTACACCATCAGAGATGTTTTATGTGTGATGATTGTGAGCAAATCCAGGTCTCACACACCCTAGACAAGTTTTCTACCATTGAGCTATAACCCAGTCTCATTTTGATAGTTTAAAAACCTCCCTAATGTATATTTTATTGACCAATGATAGGATAGATTTTTCTATTGTGTATTTGAAAAACTCCCATAAAATGCCTTGGATGTTGTCTGAGATACACAACATAAGGATGCTGTTTCTTATTAAATTAGCCAAAACTGGTCAGCTATCTGACTTAACCAAGGGCATCACTATCTCTGATCGTCCCCTAAGAAATAATTTTTATATTTATGATGGAGAGACCTTGTGACTATGAATTTCTTGTTCAAATTCCCATTGTTTTAACATATAGTGTTCACTTGCCAATTTATCACATTAGTGTCCACAACCAGGTAAAAACAGAGCTGACTGGATGCTGGGTTTCAAGAAATGCAGTTAACAAAGTGTCTTTAGTATTTCACATCTCACTATAAATAAGATAATAAATAGATTGTACATTTATATATTATAATACAATATATATTTAAATTTTTAAATGAATTTTTATGTGTATTGGGTGTTTTACCTCCATGTGATTCTGTGTACCACATGGATACAGTGTCCACTGAAGCCAGAAGAGGACATTAGATCTCCTGGACCTTGAGTTACAGATGGTTATGAGTCACTATAAGGGGGATGGGAACTGAATTGGGGTCCTCTAGAAGAGCAGTCAGTGTTCTAACCACTTAACCACTTCTCCAGCCATATAAATAAAACATTATTGGTATGTGTGAAAGTGTGGTTTTAAATCCTTGTTAACACTTGCCATTTTTGATCTTTTTTTTCTAGCTCTTTTGATGAGATGTAGTAGTATCTTCCAATGATTTCAATTTATATTTCCCTGATGAATAATAATATTGATGTTTTCACACACTTACTGTTGACCTAGGAATTGCTAGGGTTTGCTTGTTTGTTTGTGGTTTTGAGACTGGATTTCTCTCTGTAACAGCCCTGCCTCTCCTGTAACTTGCTTTGTACATACCAGGCTAGCCTTGAATTCACAGAGGTAAGATTCACTTACCTCTGCCTCCCGAGTAGTAGGATTAAAGGCATGTGCCACCACTCCCATCAACCTAAGGACTTTTATTAGATATCAATTATTCCCTTCAATTGATTTCACGCCAGCTCTAATTGATTAGAAAGGAAAGTGAGTGGCAACCATTGGCTACTTGGGACATGACACATTGAGGTACATACATCCAACACTGATTGCCTTCTTTAATACATATTAGTTACTTACGTTTATCCATTGACAAAAGTCAATTTATCAAATCTGCCAGATTTGTGACTTATTAAATATGGCAGTTTTGAAAGGTTTTATTCCTCCTCTTAATAAGCTTGTATTTAATCTTCATGTCTTCTATTAATATTGCCAGCTCCCCCTACGAGGGGATCCACACACAAACCATTGACTCACCCTCACTCTGCTCTCTTGTTTTAGGGAATCTTTCCTGGTTCCTGGAAAGATGCTTCTTTTCACCTTCTACTTTTGTCCAGAAGTTTTTGTTGTTATTTTTTTTTCATCTACCAGTAAATGTTTCACTTATCCTGGTTTTTGAGGTTTGGAAAACCAGAACTAAGAAAACTTACAGATTCTGTTTTTTAGCCCTGTCTGTAACCTGAAGCAGTGAATACAGAGATGATTGCCTACCTCAGTCAGTAGCGGGAGGTGAAGAGAGAGAGGAAAGAATCATCCTCAAAGGGTTAACATCTCGTGGTTATTCTCTACATGTCCACACATTCAGACAATGCAGGGATTGCGTTTGATTTCTTGATCCTCAAATTGGCTTATTAGTATTGTATGCTCCATGTGTCTAGTTCTTTTGGGCTCTTCTACCGAAGGGGCTCATTGTTTGCACTTGTGTTCTCTAAACAAGTGGAACTGGCTGTGCTGCTGGGTATTCCCTATGCAGCTTCCCTTACCCATCAGATGTGTGAATGAAAACAACGAACATGTCCTATGCTTCCCCGACTCATTTTTCTCTATTCTCATCTGTAAGGTTTTCTCCAGATAGCATTATACCAGCCTGCCATGTGTAACCATTCTCAAACATTCTCGTAGCTGAACACAAGACACTGAAGTAGGATTATCTGAACGTAACACCCAGGACTGTTGTTTAATATGTGTGAGGTCTTGGGTGAATTGCTAAGTGATATTAAATGTCTGCTTATTTATCTTAAAAATATTGAGTAGCATAATCTATGTCATGAGACTGCTGTGAAAAGTAAAGAGGGCTATTGCTTCACGTGCATATCCATAATGGGTTTCATTAAGAACAGTATCATTGTTTGAAAATCACAGCACCAATTATTTCTCAGTTAATGATGAACTACTTCTATTGATGATGTATACATATTGTATGCTAATTCCTCATTTGAATTAAAGTTGTGCAATCTGGGATGAGTTATTTAGTCCTATTATATGTTGGTTAATTTACAGGTAGTAAAAAAGAGTGGCCCAGGGTACAGTCTAAAGAAATGGAACTAGAGATATGTCTAGAATCTATTTGTCATCCCTAGGTAAGTTCTTCCTCCCTTATATGTTAAAATAATGTGATGCTCCCCTTTATTTCTCTTCTTTAAAAGAGGTATAAACATCCCGAAGATAGGTGATTGCTAATTCCTAAAATGAACAAGGCTTTGTGTGTTTATTCAAGATGATTTCTTGAATTGAATGCATCTTTCATATTTTCTAAAGTATGCCTAAAAGACTACCTTTGAAAGAAATCTTCCAATAATGCCAATCTTGACTTTATTTACTATTCTCAAAAACTCACTGACTACTAAACTAGTAGACAGCTACTTGAAGGCATCTAACTAACAAATGTGAAGATCTCCTGTGGTTCTGGACCCTTCTCTATCAAATATTTAAAAGTTGTTATTCTACATATTGTCTTTGTACAGCCTAGCAGTGGATATAAAAAACAAGTGACCTAAGCAGTTGTTTAATTGTTTTCATTTAAAATGTACTGTGGACTCAACATTTCACATGGCTTGTATTGCTTTTATATTTTCTATTTTGTTTTGAGGCAGGATCTCTCCATGTTGCTCAGGCTGGCCTTAAATTTGCAGTGATTCATCTGCCTCAACTCCAGGTAACGGGACTGGCAGTGTGCATCGCCACCACACCTGACAGGACTTGTAACACTTTTAGAATAATGTATTTCAATAACTTGCTTTTGATGGACATTGGATTGTTTTACGTTTATTCTTGATTTAAATAATACTGCCTCAATTTCACATCTTAATCCAAATAATTTGCAATGTTGTCCTATTTTCCTATGGATACATTCTCAGAAATAACTATATTAGCTCAAATTATATCTTCAATTTATAATTGAGTGGAAACTGCCAAATTGCTGGAGACATTCTTCTACTCTAATCTCCCCATAGAAAATGGGAAGATTGTTGCTTCTTTAGCATCCCCAATGTTGGAATTTTGCTTTCAGATGTTTATTGCTCTCCTAGGTAACATATAAGATTTTACTGTTTTTAAATTGAATTACTGTTTTGGTGAAGAAAACCCTTTCTCTATATTTATCAGCTACTTTTTCTTTCATGTGTTCTTTGAGCAACATCTTTGCCTTATGTTGCTTTCCTTCCTTTTTCCTCTTAGGGATATTGTCATTTTATCTGGTTGACGGCATTTTCCTCCATTGGTTATTTGTCTACTTTTCTCTTACTTAAGATTTTAAACTTGGGGTAGAGAGAGAAGTTGCTCTTATTTTCCAAAACATTTTTCTCTAGTAGTCCTTGAAAATGAGTTTTCTATTAAAATATTGTATAGTGCCATTTTCACACTCTATGTGAAGTCTTAGTTTCTTTAACTCTATTTCTGATCCACTTGAAATTCGGCTTAGGAATAATTATCCTCTGCCTATCACTGGCAAACCAGCTGTCACTATCTTCACGTACTTAAGGAAACTACCTGTGCATGTGCTAAGTGATCTTCTCAAATTTCTTTCTGTAGTCTATCATTTGCAGATGCCACTGTATTTCTCTCCTCATACAGAAGATAAGCTTTGATAGATATACATCTAAAATAGCTGTGTGGCTTAAGGGCAGGACTCATAACCAGCAGTAGATGGTCAACAGAAAATAAACTCAATGGATATTTTTTGAGGTTTTTTTATTTTTTGTTTTGTTTTTTACCTCACAGACTTTTTGCCCATATATCATGGTTTCTGTCTTTTTGTGGGATTTCTCTGTGTACAAATTTATTGAAAAAAAGATGTAGAAATTAATAAATGTGAGTGTGAAGAGCATGGATAGAGTTGAAAGTCAAGAAACAATAGAGTTGATACCAGTTAAACTAAATGTCCATTCTTTGGGATGATTAATACAGCAGATAAACTTTGTCAAGTAAAACAACACAAAGCTGAATAAAAGCATAAAGAAATCTAAGTAAAAAAGAAGTCAGATGAGCAGGAAAAGAGACAATGTAAAAGTAGAACAGGACAAGCAAAGGGAAGCTGACTTCCACAATGTGTTTGCTACACATACATTGAAGAAACACATTACACAAAATAACTAAATAACAAAATAGTAATAATAACTAAAGCAAACAAACGTAGACAGAAATATGTTCGAGGAGTTTATATGTTAGCAACTAAAAGTTGTTCAATAAAGTGGTAAAGGCAGAAGAACATTCAACAGAGAAAGTGAATTTCTCAGGCTTCTGACTTTGGCACAGCCGCTAGTTTCCACTCAGTCTGTTTCCTGTGCTGAACAGTGTGAATTCCTCACGGACTCTCACTCAGTGAGATTCATGTGCATGGTACACTTAGGCCAGCATTTGCCACAAGCAATTCACTGCTAAATGTCCATTCTACTCTGTAATGGTGAAACGGTGGGAAGACATATTTGTATGTGGGAAGCATTGCCAAGGCTGATTAAATATTCAGTGGAAGATGTAGCTGGGTGTTCACATTACAGAATTAGGGGGTGATTTGGATTAATGCGACAAGCTCTTCTATATATATCATTTCAAGAAATAAAAGGAAATTGCAGACTAGTGCACAGAGAAGCTGGGATGGTACTCGAGGTTTATTTGAGTGGGTGGAGGAGAATTTTGTCTCTTTGAATGCTCACAATGCAAATAGAGAAGAGAGCATCTATGAATTAAAAAAAAAAAAAGTGAAAATCGCTTTTAAAATATATAGAAGTACCCCAGAGGAACCTGCATGGCTGTGACTGACATTGCAGTGCAGGCAGCGAGACCCCCTTAAACCCAGTGCCACCTCCCCACCTCCCCCAGTTCGGCTGCATTTGCCCATTGTTGTCACCTGCATTCTGTGTTTACGGTGCTGTATGACCCGATGACCTTTTCTTTACTTTCTGTTCTCTTCTTAGTTTTCCAAATTTGAAACTAAACTCTATATTGAACACCCAGACAACATAGAAAGGCATCCAATTTACTGTCATTCACTTAACTCTGTGTTACATTCTGCTATACAAACATGTGGTCATATTTTGCTTGGTATCTAATTTTTATTTTACTAGGCATAAGTCTGTGTAGGAACAAAATTAATAGAACTTGAAGGAAGGGGGAAATGAATGAGAATATACTGACTTTGGAGAGAGACAGTAGGAGACTATATTGATTTGGGGGTAGTACTATTTTTGACATGACAGTTAGCCCAGACCATCCATTACTTATCTTGTGGTGCGGCTCTCCATCTGAACCCCCTTTTTAGGGCGCCCTTGACTTCTTTGTTACGAAGACTGTAGATAAAAGGGTTCAAGGTCGGCGTGACCACTGCATAGACCACACTGGCCAGGCGGTCATAGCGAGCAGAGTAGGCAGAAGATGGCCGGAAGTAGACAGAAAGGACTGAGCCAAAGAAAAGCGATACCACCACCAGGTGGGCCCCGCAGGTGGAGAAGGCACGGCGCCGACCTCCTGTGGTCCTCACTCCAAGAACTGCCAGGAGGATGCGGGTATAGGAGAGGGACACAAGGAGCAGCGGAGTCAGCACCACTGCCAGGCCCTCTGAGAAAATGGCAGTCTCTGCCACTGACGTGTCCGAGGTCGCCAAGCTCAGCATCACTGTCATGTCGCAAAAAAAGTGGCGCACTGGGGCAGAGCGAGGGTAGGAGAGCGCGGAGATGAGCATTGTGTGCAACAGCGAATGCAGATGGGCCACAGCCCAGGAAGCAGCCACCAGCGCAAGGCAGCGCCAGGGCGTCATGACCGCACCATAGTGCAGTGGTCGGCACACAGCCACTGCACGGTCGTAGGACATGGCTGCCAGCAGGTAGCTCTCAGTGATGCCTAGCGCTACAAAGAAGTACATCTGGGCAAAGCAAGCCTGGAAGGACACGGCCTGGACAGGATGAAGTAGAGTAGTCAGCAGTCTGGGGACAGTGACTGTGGTAAAGCAGACATCCACCAGGCTCAGGTGACCCAGGAAGTAATACATGGGGGAGCACAGAGCCCCGTCTGACCTCACCAGTACCACCATGCTCAGGTTGCCCAGGGCATTGAGCAGGTAGATGCTAAGGAAAAGCAGAAACAGAAGTGGGTGGGCATCTGTGCCATCCATCAAGCCAAGGAGCTGGAACTGTGGTTGATATGTGAGGTTGGCCACAGCCATGGAGGTCAGGTACCCGTGGGAATGCTGAAGGAAGAGATTAGACAGGAAGCTTAAGTTCTGGGAACCCCGAGTAGACTTTCTAGACCTTAAAAAATAATTTTTAAATTAAAAAATATTTTAAATTTATTTGCTGTTTGATCTGCATGTTTGTGTGTATCTGAGGAGCCAGAAGAGGGTATCTGATCCCCTGGAATTGGAGTTAGAGATGATTGTAAGCTGCTATATGGGTGCTGGAAACTGAACAGTGGTCCTCTGGAAGAGCAGCCAGGGCTCTTAACTGCTGAACCATCCCCAGATGATTTTTAATGCTACATATTTACACATGTTTCTGCTTAGTAAAGTGGATCGAAAATCACATTCCTCATCCAATAATGCTAATTTTATGAGGAAACTTAGTTTTGGAAGTGTGCTTTCAAGGGGAAGGAATTAGGATCCCAACCTATGGAGCAAGTAAAACCTGATTCCCAGCCCTGGATGAGCCTGCCTGTGCCAGCAAAGGCAGTGTGACCTCTCTGAGCCTTGATCTCTTCTTCTTAATGAGAAAAATATAATTGTCCAATCCTGGGGTTGATTGGGAGGATAAAGAGGTAAGTTTAAAATTCTTAGTAGGTGCCCAGTAGGTAATAAATGCTCACAACTTTTGTGCTTTGGTCTAGCATCATCATGACCATCCTTGTATCCTTGATCAAGCAATTAGACAGAGGCAGAGTTAGGACCCAGACCATCTGGACACCAGTCTAAATCTCATACTAAGGCATCTTGCTGCATTTTCTGTTCATTTCATTACATATGTGCTAGCTCAAGAACTGGCTAGCACTGCCCGTAAAGGATCAGAAGGTGGATATTCTCCTCTTCTCAGTGGTACAGTCTCTCATGCCACCCCTTACTTTGCTCTGCAGCTGTGGTGTAACAACAGATACTCACAGTGTGTAAATGGATGCCTATTACTGTGTTCTAACAAAACTGTGTGTATAAAAAGTGAGTCGGGCTGTATATGGTCCATGGGGTGTGGTTTGTTGACACAGACACCATGCTGCGTGCCATAGAAAATGGGGAGATGGATGAGCCTTAGCTTCTTGCCCTTCAACAGTTTTCCCAGGATCAGAGAGATTAGCACTTTCCTAATAATGTGAACTGAGTAGAATATAATTCTTCCTGGAGAGACTGGGAAGAGTTCAAAGGAAAATGACCTGAGTTGGGTCTTTGGGAATGGGCAGGAGTTCATCAAGCAGAATTATTGTTGACGGGAGTGAGGAGAATTCCAGACAGCGGGAAGAGGGCATGCGGGCCATTGGTTTAGGAAGAAGAGGGTCGAACACCCACAGATGACACTGGGCAAAGCCTGCCCTTGCTCTGAACTTGCCTCATAAAATCACCTGGACAGAAAACTTAACATTTCCGTTGTCTCGGAAACAATGCCCTCACTTGTCCCCATTCAACATCTTCTCTAAAACACGCTTTCTTCACATTGCTCCTAAGATGCTAAAATTGTCCTGTGACTGAACTGACCTGCACACCATCTGCCACGGGAAAAATCAAGCTTTTGTGTGGTCCTAGAGGATAAGGGGACAAGAAACTGTCAGGAAAGAGCGACATTGCACTGCTCTGTCCAGTGATCTGAGCACAGTTTATCCAATAAGAACATCTTCAATAAAGCTCTCTGCAGACCAGCGAGTGAACACAGAGAACGGACAGGAGGAGAAGGAATCATAACCAGTCCACTGGCAGAACAGGCTTTGGGCGTTTCCTACCTTTTTGTTTTCCTTCCTCTGTCATTGTTACTTATGAACCATCCTGGGGAACTTGCTTTCTAGGATCACGAAAACCAAGTCAGTACCTTGGCACTCCTCCACTCCAACATTGGCATCAGTGCCAGGCCTGTCTTCCTAACCTCTCCCTTAGGCGTGCATCTGGTGCTGCAAAAAGCATGGCTTTGAAATCAGAGATGCCTGGGTCTCTGCTGATTGGCTGTGTAACCACAGAGCCACTTTCATTTAGTCTCCATTCTTCTGGTCTACAAAGTGAGTATGTTGATTTCTCTCTTAGATTTTGATGTCAACATTAAATGAGACAGTGCACTGTGAGGATTAAGCATGGAGCAGATGTTAACTGGTAGCTCTCTTTCCCAAGTACCTGATGGCTTCTTCCTGTCCTCTGATTGGTTCCTGGTGGCTTCTAGAGAGAGATCAATCTGATACTGGAGGGCTATAGCTTTTTATTTATTTTAGTTTCAATTGAGATGGACCTAACTTTCATGTAAGTACTACAAATAGTTTCAATTTTAGCCTCTGGGGAGGCTGTGCATCAAGCTGACTTTCTCTACAGCTTTTTACCTGGCAGTTCAAACAATCTCTTCTATGCATGATAAGTCATCCTTCTTCAATTCAAATGCCCTTAGTGCCTGAGATCCAAGCTTAACCCATTCTGTTTCCAAGTCCTTTTCATTCTGATCATTCTTTGCTTTGGACATTTCCTTAAGAGTTCCTGTTGGGGAGTTTTCTGATATAGTATAGTGGCTCTACCATCTAGTTCCTGTCTACTTCTTAGTGCTCCATCCAGTTCAAGCACTGGATTGAGCACGGGCACTACAGTTGAGCTAGCCAGTGACCTTAACATCAAGCAAGGCAGAATGTAGTAAACACCACCTTAACTGCGTGTATCAAGCAGGGGTGTGTCCTTCTGCCCGGCTGATTTAAGGGTGATTCCAACAGATTCCAACAGAAGCATGAAGTTGGGACTTAGTTTGGAAGCATGAGTAGACCACTAGAAATAGACTCACAGGAGCGGGAAGAGCATTGACAATAAGGGAAGGGGAGGGCACAAAAAGATGATTTGTGGGAGAACAGAAGCTCACATATGCCCTTTTCCCCAGCGCCATGCAAAGTGGGTGGAAATGAGGCAGAGTAGGAGGTAGGGAGGACACAAGGCAAGCAACAGCAGGGACGTGTTGGGTTCTCTCACCTATAGGCTGTACACCAGATCTCAATACTGTCTGAAGCATCTGAAGTGCAGTCCTCCTCCTGGCCACAGCTCCCCAGTCCTGAGGGTAGATGTACTGCCATCCATCTTGAGACGAAGTCCCAGTGACCTCAATGAGTTTTCTGTGCTCTAGAGAGGGAGACCGGAGCAGTAAGAGCCCTGGGCATTCCTCCCATCCAGCTTTCTTGCCTGACCAACTCTTGTGTCACCTACTGAAGACAGCGTGGGTTATCTTACTTGGGAAAGCTTTCCAACACGGCTCCCAGAATTCTAATCCAGTCTTGATGCCAACTGCTCCCAGAACTTTCTCCTTCCTCAGATGCCAGCCTGACTGACCTTTTCAGTGCTTCTTACATCTTCTCACAAGCCTTCCCAGCATACCCTTTCCTCACCTAAAACACCATTCCTACCCCACTCCAACACCCAGACCTAGCTCCTACCACCCTTCAGAAGCCTCCCTGGAACTCCGCAGCTCCCTCTGCTGCCTCTCTCCCTTCTCTTCTAGTTCTTATTTATACTCACACCTCAATTGCTGATGATTTTTTTTCTGTTGTGCTGTTTATCTTCCCCTAGATGATAAACCTTCTAAACATAACTATCAATTGTCTTTTCACATATGAACTTCCCAGGGCTTTGTCCTAATTCTCTTGGACATCTGGGAAGGCTCCACAGGGGAGGTGGCATTTGAGCAGGGTCAGCTTGAAACTATTTACCAGACAAACAAGGGTGGAGAGTTTTTAATAGGAAATTACAGGGGAAGTTTAAGGAATTTACTTGATCTCTTTGAGCTGTTTGTTTTTTTCCTCTCCTCTTAAAGTGGAATAATTAAGAGCTGGGAATGGTGGCCAATAATGAGTTAGGAGCATCACCTTACTCCAAGAGTTCAAAATAAGTCTGTACAACATAGTAAAATACTTCATCTACAAATATATATTTATATATATTTCTTCCTCTACATAAACATTTAGCAGATAGTAGGTGCCTAATAAATGTTATACCTCCAGCTTCTAACTATTTCTGATTATGTGAGATATGTTGGCTGCTCCTGAATACCTGGCACAGGATTGGGTTCTAGGATACAGCCATACTTCAGTGCTCCAGGTAATGCAGGTACTGCTTTGAAATGGTTGGGAAGGACTTATTTAAGAGAACAGAATGAAGCAGAGGTGCATAAGACATAGAACCAGTAACCTTGTCGCCCAGGCACCTGCTGCCCTAAACCTCAAGCAGAGTCAACTATGCACCAGCAGTTCAGGTACAGGAAGACCCAGAGTTTAATAAGCTTGGCTACATAATGACACCGGTATGTCCTGACATATGCAGACATGCAGACATACATACCAGAGACATACTCACACAGTGACAGTCTACACACTTCACAAAACATAGTCATGTGTGTCACATGCACCTGAACACAGGAACAAATGACAGAAAAATGAAGATTTCAATGGACTCTCCACATACAGAGTGACCCAACACATGATTCGATGTACACAACCACCTGCCAACTCTGCCCTCGCTCTCTCTGGCTGTAGGTCTGTCTTCCATAACAGCATGAGCAGGGGAAATGGTGCCTCCAGCACTCTTGGCCTGAGTGTTTTTGTTTACTTTCTTGAAACTCGCTTCTTCCCAAACAGCCCCAATTTTTCTCTCAACAGCTTCCACATGACTTTCATTTCAATGGAAAAGTTAGCTTTTCACCCAAGAAGAACCCTTTCTATTCCGAAGAGAACTATATCTCTTCTACTTTCCTGTCAACTTTACACTCATTTCTTCTCAACAGTTTGTTCAACATTCTCAACTATTGTATCTACTCCATGCCAGGCAGACACTTGGGCATGGGCAAGGAGGACATTCCCAGATGAAGAAGACATAGAGCACTAACCTTCCTGTTTTTTTCATCAGGAAAAAAAGGCAATGAGTTTTAGGTGTCTTTCCCAAAACCATGCTCCAAACTTGGGGATCAATGTCCAGAGAACAGTGCACCTGAAGTCATTCAGCAATCTAGGGACCAGAAAAAAATTCCAGTCACAGACTTTGAACCTTGCCAGTCATTCAACCCACTCCCACACTGTCTGCTATTCATTGGCGGGTACTTCTGCATCCTTCTCCCCTGAACACTGAATTATCCACATTACCATTCTATCATTCTACCCTGTCCTCCTCCCTATCCCATCTCTCCTGTGAGTGTGCCTGGGCTCAGCCCTGCGAAGCACAGACTGAGGCTCTGGAGAGACAGGATTGTTTCCACAGCCAATGGTGAAAGGACATGCTGGCTAGGGATAAAGGGGTCACCAACTGATTGTCTGGGAAACACTATAGGAGCACCGTGTCCTCTGTAATCTTTTTTCCCATGAGGACTCTGGACTTCAGTCAGCCTAATGTCCCCTCTCTTACACCGCTTCAGAAACGGAGTGGGAAAAGAAATTGAAGTGTCTGAGAATTCAGAATTGAAATAGATGCCCCTTGACAGGATGGCGGCTATACTGGCCCTACGTTCAGTGTCTTGTGCTCTTAACAGCTTCCTTCTCTAAAACATGGCTAGAAGATCAACAGACAAAGGACACTTCCCTCCTCTTCCCGACTTTTCCAAACTAAATCTGCAAATTTGTTGTGCCCTTGCCTGGTGAGGAGACTCTCCTGATCCTGCTGTGAGGAAATCAGGAAAGTGCCCCTGAATGACCACCTAGATGCCAGTCACTCAGTACAGAACTGGAAGTGCTTCCCAAGCCCCAGATGGTGGTGCTTCCCTCCACCATGGTGATTGGGTCTCACCTAGAAGTGGAGTGTAGAAGGAGAGGCTGGAGTTACTGGCAGCAGGATCTGGATCAGGACAGTGGGTCTCTGCACCCTGTGTGAAGCCTTGCAGTCCTCTCACTCCATAGTGAGACTGGAGATGCCAGAATTACAACCCTGTCCCGCCTGAGCAAGATCAAGAAAGTCTCTGCTCCTTGTTCCAGAGCCTTCTGAGTATCTCAAGCTCCTCACTGGCCTCACCAAAGTGCCCTTCTGGATCTGTAATAGCCACTTGATTTCCCAGTGGCTCAGTGCCTCCTGAGGACATTGTCTGCATTATCTGTCTATCCACCTAGCTATCTCTGGAACCGATAGTCACATCCCACCTGTAAACTTCTCCAGCATGCCTTCATTCACTTGACATCTCCAGTCTCCATGAGAGATGTCCTGCTCTACCCAGGGATGTGATATCCCAGGGATGCCACAGAATTATGGGAATAAGTGAGACATTTAGTTCGCAACTTCTTGACCTTGAAACAAAATACCTTTCCCCTCTGGGTCTCAGTGTCCTTGCTGGCAAATAGATGAGGGTGAAAATGATGGTGTTTGACGACCCCTTCATGTCTGAAGGTATGATATGGTAATCATGTGCCCCTGACATTAGCATTCAGTTTGAGAAGAGAAGACTTAGGCACAAGTGGCTGCAAGGCTGGACAGCAAGCACCCCAGGGGCTTAGAGAAGAAGCTGCACTTGGTTCTTGAGTGCTCAGGGACCACTTCTGGG
Source organism: Alexandromys fortis (assembly GCF_014885135.2). Taxonomy (NCBI): domain Eukaryota; kingdom Metazoa; phylum Chordata; class Mammalia; order Rodentia; family Cricetidae; genus Alexandromys; species Alexandromys fortis. Next base: position 8,848,597 of record NW_026068174.1, on the reverse strand, counting down.
AAAAATTAGGCTTTGAACCAAGAAGAATAATTGGAAGATTTTAAACTTTTTAAATATACATCATTGTGTTTTAAAAGGGACTGGAATGATTTACATCTGCTGTCAAAAAGAAGCCTTTTTGATGAGGGGTGAGAGTTAGACTTGTCTGTAAGTACAAGGATAAATATTTGGGATTCAGTTAGAAATTAGGCTTAGGGAAATGACAGTAGTAAGCTCCGGTCTAGGGTTCATGGCCTCATCAGCCATGAGTAGTGGGTTAGGCTTAAAGGGCCCAGGCAAGAATTCCTTCCTATTGAGTGGACCTCAAGTCCAATTAGATGACTATGTTTACCTTAGGATACAAGTGCCACTACTGAGCAACACTAGATGAACTCAGAATGATGTGTGTGTGTGTGTGTGTGTGTGTGTGTGTGTGTGTGTAACAATAATAATGAAAGAATAAGAGGCCATGTGAGAAGGGTTATGGGGATGGGAGAAGTTACAGAGAAGCAAGGGAAAGGGATAATATAAGCATAGTACTCATCTTGAAATTAACAAAAATAAGTAAATCTAAAAAAATCATAAAGAGGGTATGGAGAGATCGTTAGTGGTGAAGAGCATCTGCAGCTCTTGCAGAGGATCTGAGTTCAGTTCCCAGCACCCATGCTGGGTCGCTCACAACCACTTACAACTTCAGCTCCAAAGGGATTCAAAGCCTCTGGCCTCTGTGTGCACTGTACACTACATATATATTACACACACACACGAACGCATACACATGTACACACTCACAAACACAGTTTTTTAAAGACTGGAAGGTTAGGACACATGAGACATATCTAAGGACTCCGTCTGTGAAGAAGACATAGAAACCTATAAGGGAAGAAAGCTGTAGTGCACGCTTCTAATCTGACAGAAGGTTTCAGTCTATGACACTCTGACATTATTCTTCCCTTAGTTTTGGCAAGATCCTGAGGAATCTATTGTATTTTCTGTAGTGTCTCACCTTCAGATTAGGCAGAAGAGTGGGTGGTGAGAGGAGTTTTCACCAAAACCATCTAAGAAAATACCATCAGGAAACAATACTTTATGTGCTAATTTAAACTTTACAAAGAAAAAAAAACAGAGAGGGAAGGAAATGTTTATGTAATTTGGAGACTATATAGATGAAAATGTTAAGAACGCTAACTCATCTCCTATAGAGTGAAGAAACTTTAATATTTGCAATTCAAAAGCCAAGAAAAACAGCATAAAGCCCACTCCTTCAGAAACAGATATGAGCACTCAAAGAATCAAGAGTGGCTACGTAAGGACAGGCATAGGTGTTGGAGAAGTGTGGGCCAAGAGGCCACTCTTTGTTGCATTTTATTCCTTAAACAAAGTACTGCGGTGTTTTTACTGAAATAAAATTTAACTCTAAAGCACTAAGTAAAATGAAATATTGAAACACAGTTACTGAGTTTTAAGTCAATATAGTATCTACCAAAATAAGCTATAGAAAATACCTGCATTCTTTACTTCTCACATGTAGTCAAGAAATTTGAATACACAACTAAATGATACAGAATAAATATAAAAATATTAGTCAAAAGTATTTACTAAGGGAGGAAATAGGTGACTGTTTCTCTAAGTCACAACAGATACAGACAAAAAATAATCTATCAGTAAACATTCACTAATTACCACTGGCAATAGTTGAATGTGCCTCCTCACTGCTGTGAAAGTATTTTTACAGCACTAATTATTCTTTTCTTGGCTTCTTACACTTTGGAAAACAGAACTGCATTTTTATTTCATGTGATCATCAAGTGAATTTCTTTGAGAGAATGTGAGGTTGTATGTATGCCTACCTGGCTTCACCAACTGACTTCTGGAGGCTACAGTCAACTAAGTCATGGTTGTCTGAACTTCAAGATATTCATCTTATTCACTTGTTTGATAATTTTAACTATTCTAATTTTTAAGGACTTTTTATGTTCTAAGCAGTTTGCATATAGGTAATGAATATGGTTGCCTGCAGTTAGGACAAAACCTTGTATTGAATAATTTCCTATGCTAGAATAATTTTTAATAAAACTGGAATGAGTGTTGTGTTTACACTGTAATATATTACTAAATTAAGAACAAAGTTTGTTATGAAAAATATAAAATTGCCTTGAGAAAGTAATAAAGATACATTATGATTTAAAGCATTGGAAACTCTGTAATTTGAAAATCACATCCTCTTCTGAAGTTATCTTCACATTTTCTAGTCCAGATTATAAATGAGTTAATGCCAACATTTTAAAGTATGTAAATCTGGCCGGGCGGTGGTGGCGCACGCCTTTAATCCCAGCACCTGGGAGGCAGAGGCAGGCGGATCTCTGTGAGTTCGAGACCAGCCTGGTCTACAGAGCTAGTTCCAGGACAGGCTCCAAAACCACAGAGAAACCCTGTCTCGAAAAACGAAAAAAAAAGTATGTAAATCTGTTTCCTGAGATGCAATTTGTGGAAGAGACATCCAGGACTACACAGTGGGGAAAGCATATTGAGATCTCTGAAACTCGTTTATGGTATTATGCACTGCTGGTGAGAATGTAAATAAATATAATCACTAGAAAAATCAGTTTGGATGTTTCTCAAAAAATCTAAACTAGAACTACCATTTGACCTACCTATTCTACTCCTGGGCATATACCCAGAGAACTCCATACTCTACAATACAGATAGTTATGCATTTATGTTTACCACTGCACTATTTACAATACCAGCATAAGGAATAATGCCAGGTATAGTAAACATTAAAATATATGCATAAAAACTTCTTACTAGATGATCCATAAAGAAATAACACTATAGACTAGGATCTACATATGAGGAAAAAATGTGGTTTCTTTTTGTTCTGAGACTGGGCCACCTGCTTACTATTATACTTTGTAAGTTCATCTATTTTTTCTGCAAATTTCATAGTTTCATTATCTTTATAGCTGAAGAACATTCCATTTTATACATGTACCACATTTTCATTATCCATTCATCTATTGAAGGACTGGGTTCATTTGCTTACTATTGTAAGTAGTGCAGTGGCAAACATAAATGTGTAAACATCTCTGTTGAAGACTATTGAGTTCTCTGGGTACATGCCTGGAATAGCAGGGTCAAATGGTAGTTCTATTTTAGATTTCTCTAAGAAACTTCCAAACTGATTTATATAGTGACTGTATTTATTTGCACTCTCACCAATACTGTATGAGTTCTTTTCCCCCTTTTCAACTTTTATTGTCAAATGTCTTAAAGATAGTCACTCTAATGATGTTGATTTTAATCTGCATTTAATATGGTAAATAAGGATGTTAAAAATTTAAAATAGTTAATAGTCATTTTTTTTCTTCTTTTCAAACTTAGCTTATTTGTTGACTGGAGGTTTTATTTCATTGGTCTTTAATTTCTGCAATTCTTTGTAAATTATGGTTCTTATCCCCTTGTTGTAGCAAGTAACAATTTTCTCCCATCCTGTGTGTTGTCTTTCTTCTGCTTTTAGTTTCTCTTGCTGTGTAGAAACATTTTAATTTCATGTAGTCCTATGTGTAGATAATTGGGTCTGGTTCTTGGTTGTTGAATTCTATTCAGAAAGTTCCACCCCAATCTTGAAGAGATCGTGGTTTTCCCTAGAACTTTCCATTTCTCCAGTTTTAAATTTAGATATTTGCTCTGTTTTGAATAGATTTTTGTACAAGATGAAAGTTAATAGTTTAATTTCATTCTCCTGCAGGTGGAGATCCAGTTTTGCCAGCACTCTTCTTTGAATAAGATACTTTTCTCTGCAGCATGTTTATGCCTCACCTGTCAAAAATTAGCTCATAGCTGTGTTTGTTTGAGATCTTGTATATTTCAAGGAAGTAATTTTAATGTTTATTTTTCAGAAATAGGTGGTTATTTATTTAGGGGTAGACTCACAAATCAGAATCCTCTGCTTGAACAGAGATAAGAAACAGAATCCTACAGTTGGAAAAGAGACTGGATGCATGCTCTACATCGGCACATATAGTATAAGAGGCACACCCCAGTGGGTGAGTAACCACTGGCCATAAGACTTCCTACAGCACCTCCCCCATTTGTTTAAATAAGACAGTTCTAAGCTTAATACAAAATTAAACACAATAGGAACAAATATATTCAATAATTATCCTATCCTAACTAGTTTAAGTCTTGAATAATAAACAACTTGGCCACGTCATGACAGAAAAGTAACTAGAACTATCTAATCTTCAACCCCATCAAAGATCTGAGAAGGAAAATAATATTACTTGAGTAAGTAGGAAGTGCAATCAAGCAACTTCCAAAATGTGCAACAAATAACAGAGACAATTAGCTACCTGGGAAATCTCCCAATGTCTCATTTGCAACATTGAAGCAACCAACTTTGGCTAAAGCCTAGAATAACTAACTGATAGACCATTTTCAGAAGCAGAAAATTTTTCAAAGCAGACTTACCTTGTCTTGGCAAGATTTGACAGTCCTGCTTGTCCATTTCTGGATACCATGTACCTTGTCAGTGGTTGAGGCATGGGCATTTCTTTGCCCAAAGGCCAGTTTTTCCAAGTAGAAAAACAAGCTCCAAGTGGAGTGTCTTTGGTGCTCAACATTCTTTCAGGAATAGAT
>NW_026068174.1:8801593-8841382 GCF_014885135.2 Alexandromys fortis | reverse complement strand
TTTTTTTTTCAATAAAAAAAAAGAAAAGTAAAATTTTTTCTAAATTCTTTTTTCTTTCTGTCCCATATTATAGCTCCTGACATGAGATAGAAACTCTGAATTTTTATTTTAACAGTATGCTTGGATTTGGAGAGGGACTGAGCCAGTGTCCATCTCCAAAATCAGCACTATGTATTCATAAATATACATATATATGTATGTATGTATGTATGTATATGTTTTACCACCTGTACTTATGAGTTTTAATCACTTTTCTGGATAGTTATTCTTCCATCTGCAGAATTCAAACATCTAGGTTTTCTTGAATTTTTGAAGATAGGAGTTTGACTTCTTTTCCAATTTGTATCCCCTTGATCTCCTTTTGGTGTCTTATTGCTCTAGCTAGGACCTCAAGAACTATATTTAATAGATATGGAGAGATGGACAACCTTGTCTTGTTCCTGATTTCAGTGGTATTGCTTGGAGTTTCCACTTAGTTTGATGTTTGCTGTTGACTTGTTGACTTGCTGTATATTACCTTCGTTGTGTTTAGGTATGTTTCTTGTATCTCTGCTCTCTCCAAGATTTTTTATCATGAAGGGATGTTGTATTTTGTAGAAAGCTTTTTCATTATATAATGAGATGATCATGTGGTTTTTATTTTTCAGTTTGTTTATATGGTGGATTATGCTGACAGATTTTTATACGTTGAACCATCCCTGTATCTCTGGGATTAAGCTGATTTAATCATGGTGATGATGTTTCTGATATGTCCTTGGATTCAATTTATCAGTATTTTATTAAGTACTTTTTCATCAAAGTTCATGAGTGAGATTTGTCTGTAATTCTCTTTCTTAATAATGTCCTTCTGTGGTCTGAGATTTTTGGGACCAAATGCCCTGGATCTATGTTTAAAATCTGAATAGGCAAGAATTCCAATAAGAACACATAGTACTCAAACAGATTTAAGAAACTTTTATGGTCATTTGTGACAGGCGTTTGAATGGACAATCGGTATGTATAAGGATGGGAATGAGCATATTGGTTTTATCTTTTAAAATGGAATAATATTGATAGCAAAATATAATTCTGTGGCCAAACGTGGTTTTCTCACTGAGTATAACATGTGAAGTCAATAGACAGAACAACATTGGATTAAAAGACTTTTACATTGCAGGCACACTGTCTGGATCTGGACTACAGTCTTTTAATTTTGCCTATGTGTTTTTGTCATATTACTACAAAACTGGCAGAAAGCATTATGAAAGGCCTGATGGATCCCACTACTCCTTGGTCTTATAGGCCATGCAAAATATATACACAATAGAACTGCTCCAACTTCACTGCCTCTGCATCTTCTGCACTGTGGACATGAAACAGGAAACACAGAGCCAGGGAACACAGGCTGCATGAGGACCCATCTATCTTACATCATGGTTGGGATCCTCAGCGTATACTTCTTAAATTTCAAGATTACTGAAGCTCGATCCTTGCTTTACACATATGAATCTTCCAAAGTATCTGCTGGCCTTCCTAGGACAGATTTTCTGCTGGAAACCTGCAGGTTTTCTAACTAATTGGAACTAGGACGAGTGATACAGACTTAGCTGTGTGTGAGTGGTGCCATACAACTCAAGTGCTTTGGTGTATTTACTTAAGCTCTTTAACATATTACCATGATATACTTAGGACACTTACCTTTGGTTGCTATTTTTTATTTGACTTTTATTTTTTAAATAGTTTAATAGATACATAATCTCATCACTTTCCATCCTTCCCTACCTCCAGCCCCTCCCAGATACTATCCCTCCAACTTCTCCTATGCCTCCCATTCTCAAGTTATTAGCTCCTTTTATTTGATTATTATTGTTTTCTAATAGAGTCTTGAGGGTTTCTTGCATAGAGGATTATACAATCTGAAAACAGAGTCAATTCTTTTTATTTTTCTATTTTTAACTTTTTCATTTCTTTTTCTTGTCGTATTGCTCCAGCTAAGACCCCAAGGACTATACTGAATGAGAGTGGGAAAAGAGACGTTCTGATCTCATTCCTATTAGTGGAAAGGCTTTGAGTTTTTCCCCACTTAGTTTAATGTTATTAGAAGGCTGATGCATATAGCCTTCATCATTTCAAGTTATTTGCCTTCTGCTTTTAGTTTTCTTCAATGCTTTAGCAATTATGGGAATGTCAGAATTTTCAAATGCATTTTTACCTCTATTGAGATGGCCTAATCATGTGATTTCTACCTTTGAGTCTATTAATATGATGAATTATATTTACCGATTTGCATATGTTGAATCATTCTGCCATCCCTGGAATGAAACCCACTTAGTCATCTCTGATGAGCTGTTGAATTTAGCTTCCAAGTATTTTGGAAGTATTTTGAGAATTTCTATGTTCATCAAAGATATGTGACTACAGTTTTGTTGTGGTAGTGGCGTCCTTATCCTCTTTTGCATCAGGGTGATACTAGTCTCATAAAATGTAATTTGCCTCATTTCTTCCTTTTCTATCTTATGAAATAACTGTGGGCATCAGTGTTATTTTGTTTGAGGTCTTGAAGAAGTCAACAGTGACTATCTTAGACTATGCTTTTTTAAAGTTGGGAAACATTACTTATTTAATTCCATTGCTTTTTCCAGCTATATAAGTTTTTGAGCACCCTTTTTATTTGACTTTTGTAGGTCAACATGTGCCTAGAAATTTATTCATTTCCCAGCCTACTGGAATAAATAGGTTTTTAAAAGATGCCCCAATTATCCTTTGGATTCTGTGACTATTATAATGTCTTCCTTTTATCTCTAATTTTATTAAATTTGGCCTTCCTTCTAGTTAATTTGACTAAATGTTAGTCAATCTTATTTGTCTTTTCAAAGGAACTAATTTTTTATTTCACTGATTCTTCATATTGTTCTTTTCCCCCCATCTAGGTAACTTCTGCCCTGATTTCATTATTATTTATTATTATTTCCACCTATTGATCTGGCCATAAATACAAGTGAAATTTTGAAATAGATAAAAGTTAAAAAATAGTATACTAAGCAAAGTAGTCAAGACTCAAAAAGACAACCATCCTGTGTTCTCTACTACCTGCGAATCCTAACTTCCAATTCTTTATATATAGATGTCTATCTGGAAGTGAGAGAGGAAAGCTAACATAAAATAAAAAGAGGCTCATGAAATGAGAAAGCTTATTTTTTAACAGAAAAAGTCATGATTGCTTTGCCTAGTATTTTACTGTATGAGAAATTTTAAATTAAAAACTCATAATTATGTTTTATTAGACCTTGCTATTCAAATTTATTTCCAGCTATACTTCTTCTTGGTAATGCTACTGAAAATGTTTTGATGTTCTGTTTTTCACACTTTGATTTAAGTATTGTTACTGTTTCATTTTTATGTTAATCTTGATAGCTTTCATATTTCTTCAGTTTCCATTATGTTAATTTAAAAATATGTCCCATGTTTCTGTGTTTTAGGTCTCTACTATTTGTTAGGTGACAGCAAATCATGCAAAAAATAATAAAATAAGTAGATAATTATATGCAAAAGAGTCTAAAATACTCATATTTCATTCTGAAATTTTCATTTCACAACAGCAAAGTAATATTGATAAAGTATATTAAAAAGTAAAGACTTGCCTGCTGTAGTGGTGCATGCCTTTAGCCCTAGCACTCGGGAGACAGGGAAAAATAGATATCCTTGTGTTAAGGCCAGTCAGATCTATGTACCAAGTTTCAAGCCACTGAGGGTACGTAATGAGAACCTATATAAAAAGGGATACCTCTAATGACAGGTTGGGGGTCATACCTGCAATTCTACCACATAGTAGGAAGGAGTAAGAGGGTTGAGAGCTTAAGGCCAGCCTCGGCAGAAAAAGAATTTCTCTTTTAAAATGCCGTAAGATGGATGTCTTCATCAAACCCCTCCCCTCAAGGCTCAGGGATTGAAAGAGGAAGCAAAAAGTCTGTAAGAGCTAGAGATGATGGATGGCTACAACAGAAATGATACACTTGTGAACTCACAGGAACTATGACAGCATGTAATAGTACCCATACAGGTTCAAACCTGATGAGGTTCCAGCCCTGACAGGCCATTTCAAATCACCAGGCATGCTCCCAGACCACAGAGTACATTCAAAGTCATTAAAGAAGGAATGAAAAGTGTTGATTATATTTCAAGTATGCCAGCAAAGGCAGAAGTTATAACATAAATGTTTGCATGATTAGATACATAAAAAAAAAATTCCTCACAAAAAGCACCACTGGGCAGGCAAGATGGCTCAGAAGATAGAAGTGCTTCCTGTGTGAGCCTGCAGACCTGAGTTTGAGCTAAGAACACAGTAAAGATGGAAGGAGAGAACAAACTCCACATGTTGCCCCCAACCTTCACATGTGTATGTACGTGCACACACACTCACTTATGTGCACATACACACACATACACACACACACACAAACACACACACACACCATAATTTTTAAAGCACAATTATCATTAAAGAGAGGAGAGGAAAATGTTTTCAGTGCCTGAGATGCAGTACTGATATTTGTGCTAATATAAGAAGAATCTCTTAGTCTTAACTCATAAGAAGCATAAACTAAAGCAGTAAGGGAAAAGTGGTTTTCACTCTGTTGTAAAGATTCCAACTGACCATCTCAAAGAGTTATCTAGTAATAGGAAATCATTCTTCTCACACCAGAATGTCAGACAAGCCAAGTGCCACAATCTGTCCAATTAAAAACTTGTTATAATTCATAAATGAAATACTTTCAGAGGGCGATAGATGAACTGGAATATATCTATTAAGAGAGGTCATCTGAGTTCAGAAAGAGAAACACCACATATGATCTCTTCACCTGTAGACCTGTAGATCGGAGTTGTGCAAAGGCCTGTCAAACCACAGCTAGGGTTTAGGTGTGGCTGAGTAAGGAAATCATGATGCAGCTATCAGACAATGTACCCAGTACAAACTGTGAAACAATACACACATTCATATGAAAAATAAAAAATAAGATAGCAAGAAGACACAGCAAACAGAAACATCTGTGTGTGTGAATCAAGGAGGAAGTTGCAATGCCAGTAACCAGACAAAAGTGAAAGAAACATGGTGCCTTATGTTTCCAAGGGGGTTGGTTGGCTTAAACCCAGATAGCTTCGTTGCTTCAATTATTTTTTAATATGTCTGATTAACATATTAATAAAAAAGATAAGTTTTGTTGTTACATTTTCACACGTGCATAGAACAGACGCCCCTCCCTTCCACCTAGAGCATGACTAATGAGTCTTGCTAACGACTACTGTAACCACCTGGGGCTAATTAGCCTCTCCACTCTCTGAAGAACTGGTTTCCTGCAGCCTAAGGACCAAAAAGAAAGTAAATCTTATCCAGATATCCCTTCCCTCTGGCCTTATTAGCAGAGATACAAAAGACATCACAATTCCCCAGTCTTCTTCTCTCAGCCTTTGGGCCATAGTATCCTGAACCCTCACTAGGGAGCTAATTAAAGGATTCTGCTTGTAAACTTTCAGGACTTCAGTCCCTAGTCCTGGCTCTTTCTGTCTCTAGGGGAACCATTGCCAGTTGGATGCCTTCCAAGTCCCTGCAGAGCTAGAGAAGTTAGTGAAGCCTTTCAATTAGTCTCTTCTTGTCTGACACATCACAATATGTTAGAGTTAGAGACTTAGGAGATTAGCCATGCTCCTTCCCATGTGTATGTTCGATGGTTGGCAAGTTTCTACAGACCTGTGCCTTCTCCTAGTTCATTCAAAGAAATGAAGTTAAGTTTGGTACAAAGACCATAGCACCATCTGGGAGGGCTGGAGTGGGTATCTGGTCAGATGCTTCATGGGTAAGTCCCTGCCCTGATCTTCATTAAAAAAAAAAAAAAAAAAAAAAGAATCACAGACTCTAAAAAATAGCTACTCTCTCAATTCAAACCCAGTGGAATCTTCACATCTACACTACTCCAAACATCAACTCAATAATTCTGCCACTCAAGTCATTGAATCTTATGGATGATCATTTGAAGGACTCATTATGAATCCTACTTCATAGTTGAGAAAACTAAAGCCTAGAGAATTGTCAGTATTGTCAGATGAGTAGTAAGGAGCAGTGTTCACCCAGTACCCACTTCTCCCAATTCCTCATCCAATGCTGAGGGACCCAGGAGCATCAGGGACCGGAGCGGAGTCTTCAAGCTAACTCCCTGCCACATGGAAGATGCCACATTCACAGTAGCCTTCCCTTCCTAAATATTTATATTCTAAAATGGATGATATGTAGGTACCAAATAAAGGTCTGCGCTCTGTAGGATCGCAGAAGCTCTATTTCCCCTAATTCTGTAAACAGAGCTAAGCACCTTCAACTAGCATTTCAATCCCTTCCTGTTCTTGCTTCTTTGTTATGGTTATGGCTGCCTCCCAGGCCTCCACATCTCTGCCTGGCTCACTGTAAGCACCTCCAATCAGAGCATCTGTCAGGGGGATTATTCTGCCACAACCAGCCTCTATCCATCAGGGATCCACTGTGCATGAACAGTTCCTGGGTTTACACACTGCTCTTAATATCATTTCCTGAGTATTCAGTTTCCCATAGTTATATATTTCTTCCTTTCTTTAGCACTCTATGTGGGTCTAAGCACTTACCATGCAGTGGATAAAAATAAAGATAGATAGATAGATAGATAGATAGATAGATAGATAGATAGATAGATAGATAGATAGATAGATAGACCTAAGATCCTTGGGAGAGACTAAGGCTTAAAGAGGCTGAACTAGAATTGAGGTCTCCATGTGTCATGTTATGGCTTTCTTCATTCTTATTTACTACCTTTTATATTTCTGAAGCTCCTTGTACCTCTTAAAGGTATAACATTTTTGCAATTCTTCAGTGGTTTTCTCAATTCAAGGAAGGAGGCAGTCTTGATGAACTGGAAGGCATTCCTCCAGGATATTTTTCACTTGTTTGTGTGTTATATTTCTGTCACTTTCTGAACATAGCACTATGCCTTATAATCTTCTCTTATTACTATACACCTATTATAATGATTCATTATTATCACACCTTACTATAATAATCATTCATCATTATCCCCTTTCACTAATATGATCATTGTCATACCACTTACTATTATGACCATTCCCAATTACTATCCCATTAGTAAAATAAGATGTGATCTCTACTGTTAAACGTCACCAAACACTTTCTTATTGATTCAAGGCCTACTTGATAGAATGGAGCTCATATCTGGTACTCTAAACCTAGCCTAAACTCGTGGTCAGATATGTCATCAGCTTGAGGGAAAATCTACTATAATTATTTTGAGACATGGTATCAAATTGCCTTCTCAGCCCTAATCTTTATACACATACATTAGTACAGTTCTCAGAAGAAGAGGTGGAAAGATTGTAAGAGTCTAAGGCTGGGGAAGACTACTGAAAAGTAAGGTCTTCAGGACATGACAGGGTAATTGCACTCAAGAACACACAACAGCTGCGGCTGCCTACACAAGGCCTGCAGAAAAGGAAGAGAGTCAAAACTCCAGCATGGACTGGTGAGGAACTCATGAAGCTCCATCCCTAGCTGAGGTAGGCAGAGTCAGTTTCTCCTGGGATGTGGCTCCTGGTAGACTGTCCATCTTTCAGGGCATGGTCCTACACCCATGAGCATACAGGAGGCACTAATTTAACTCAGGCAGGTGTGTGTGTGTGTGTGTGTGTGTGTGTGTGTGTGTGTGTGTGTAGAAGGAAAGAACATCTGAATTTGGAAGGATAAGTGAATATCATCCAGTGTACAATGTGGCAGAGGAGGAGTTGAGGAGTGGTAAGTGAATATCATCAAAATACACATATACATCTATAAATTTCTCAAATAATACATTCAAATACATTATTTAAAAAATTGCCATTACGCCAAAGTCAAGAATCTTGTCCCTATTATACCAAATTAATAGTTGCTTTTACAACTTCAGAAGAAATGTTCTTTCTAAAAATGCCCCTCTCAGAATCTTCAAGTTGACTTAGTTGGACCAGAACCTCTGCTGTGAAATTATGTCATCTAAATATAATGGGGAAGCTGTACCCATGAACTTACAACAATATGGTCATCAAAACAGGACCTGCATATTGATATCACCAGTCAACATGCCAACACCGGTGGAGGAAATCTCACAAGGCCCTACCCCTAGATGAGGAGCTACAGGCAATTAATGTTTGCTCAGGGAGGGAGAATCAGTTTTTCTCATGAATGAGCCCCTAATTGGTTATCCAATACCAAGTGGTCAGCCCTAAAAACAAACAAATATCAGCACTAAATAAACTCAGATAGTTGTATTTATGTATTTACTCATTTATAAGAATGTGTGTAAAAATAATAATTAAAGAAAAGTAAGTCATGAATTTGAGAGAGGAATGGCAATGCAGAAGGGATTGGATGGAGGAAAGGGGGAAAGTGGTGTAGATATAATACACATATATGAAATTTTAAAAGCATTTTTAAGCTGGCTCAGTGGATAAAAGCGCTTGCCTCCTACCTAATGACTTGAATTCAATCCCTGGGAACCACATGGTAGGACAGAACCAACTTTACAAGTTATCTTTTGGCCCCCACACATGAGTCACGGCACATGTGGACACGTGCATACACACATAGATGAACAAGTGTAATATAAATTTTAATTCCTTTGCATCTTCATTTTCTCCTGATATTGGACCCAGTAAGGTACTTTGAAAACATCAAGTGGTTTCGGTTTCACTGGAGTCCTAGGTAAAAGGCAAATTTCTTTTCATAAGTCGTGCTTTCCGTTGTCAGTTCATCTACAAACTGTATGAATTTCAACTATCTACCAGCATTCTTCTGTGTGTTTGGAAGACACACTATTATGGTAAAATTTAGATCCTGACCTTCAGGGCCATATAGTCAGGTTGGAGAGAGCAAACATGTGCTACAATAAACATAGACATTGTTGCCGTGCCGTCTTGCTGTGTGAGCCTGCTCCATGCAAATGGGTCACTAGAGTCACTTCTGGGAGACTGCGGTTGAGAGATAAAGACTGAGTAGAGAAGCATTGAAGGAAGGAGACCTTGCACATCTTACATAAGTCTAGAATTTAAGTGATAGAAATAAATTGATAGCATTAGGAGGTGAGTGTGGTTAGGAGAGAAGGTCTCTAATAATGTCGTTCTGCAATGGCAGGATGTTCTGACTGCTTATAGGATATCAAACACCAATTTACCCTTAACCTATTTTTAACATGATTCTTTTAAGAAATATATTAGAACAGTTATAGATTATTGATTAAGGCAACCAATTGTTTTTATTTATTAGCATTTTAAGTAAAGGTATTTGAATAGTCATCAAGTATTTCATCTATAAAACAAATCACACTTATTATCCTTGCCCTCATAGATTGATAGTGTTGCCTTGAAGTCCAAATAAGATACAAAATAAAAAGTGTTGTTTGTGAATTGGGAACTCTCCTTAGAATAGGCCTGGCCATTTGGGATACTAGTAAGCATTAGGTGACTGAATAACTGAATAGATGATAGATACAGAAATGGTTAGGTGTATGATTGATGCATAGAGATAAATGATAGATAGATAGATAAATAGATTTAAACCTTACAATTGGGTAACCCTGGCTTTCAGTGCTTAAAATTATCCTTGACTCAATAAGTGTTTAATCTGTAGGATTTATAATGAAGTTATAAATACTATTGTTGCGATTAAACTGTTTTATTACAATTTTCTTCATGAGTTTCTGGAGGGCAGGAACAGTACATCAAAATTTTAAACAATGCAGTGAATCAGCTTTTCCACAAGGTTGTTGACAAGGAAAATGATGGCATAGTAACCGTGACAGAAGTCAGTTCTCATAGGTTACACTAGCCCTATTCCTTCAGTAAACACTTCTGTGGCTGCTTTTTCTTAGTAAACACATATATCACTATATAGAAAATCAAGCATCTCTCTTATCACTGTTGCAGTTTTCTTGGTCTTGTGTCTCACTCTATGGAGAATCTCTTCATTATTAAGCATATTAGCCACAGTCCTCTGTTGTCAGTGTTTGCCCAGCAGCACCATAACACATATTCCTCTTATGTTCAAATAAGATTATTAAAAATCCTGGTCTCTCTTAACAATATGTTTCTCCTTTGGACCCCTCCTGTGGTCTTTTCCCAGTCTTCTCTGGGAAGCCATCCTCATCTACAATCTTCACTTTCAGACTTCCATTCCCTGGATCTTCCCTCTGTCTCCATCTCCTTTCCACCAGGGCTTCAAAAATCACCTGATACCCAATATGACTTCTTTCCTAATAGAACGGCAGATGCCCACTTGTCTTTAACATGTGACTTAATAGCCATCTTCATTGTTAAGAAGGTTATAAGCAGTTTTAAATTTATAAGAATAAAGAAGAGCATCTTTATATTTTCTCATATAAAAATATTTTCTAATATTATTCTTAAGATAGCATATTTAATTTTGCTAATGCTTAATTTCAAATGAGGGAGCAATGGGTTAGAACATTTAGCATCTAAATAGGTAAAAAAATAATCAACTAGAAATATTAGTTACTTCAATCTTTTCTGAGTCTCAATCGAGCTAAATGTTTTTAAGTGTCCTAGAGTTCATGTCCTTTGACTCAGAGCCCCTCCTCACAGGTTTCTGTCTTCTTAGAGTTCATACCGTTTGACCCAAGGACCCTCATTGTGGGTTTCTGTCTTCAGTCATCGGAAGAGTATGCACAGATGAACAGCATGCCGTGTAGCCCAGATTATTTGAACCAGGAGATTCACTAATGACAGATGATTAAATAACACTTCATCCCATCTACTGAAAGAAATATGCGGCCACTGGAAAAGATTACATTTAACCACCTGTATTATCAAGTGTGCCTACATTAGTGAAACTGTGGAGTGTTAGGTATAAAGCAATTCCAATCTTTATAAATATATATCATGCGTGAAAGCATTTTAATAATTATATATCAATGTCCATTTGGCTGTCTGTAAATGGTGAATCTAAGGGTGACTTCTATTTTACTCTTTCTATATTTTTTATTTATGTGCTGCTCATATATTTGTGTGACTGTGTGCGCATGCTCACATGTGTGTGGGTATTCACGTGTATGCATAAGGAGTTTCAAAGTTGACACTGGACGTCTTCCTCAATCACTCTTCATTTTTATGAGGTAGGGTTCCTCACTAAATCAGGATCCTGTCTCTGTCTTCTGAGAGCTTGAATTATAGGTGGCCACCACATCTGCTTGCAATTTGTGTGGTTGCTGCGTGTCTGAACTCCAGTTCTCATGTTTGTATGGAAAGTGCTCTATGGACTGAGCCATCTCTCTAACCTCTCTAACGTTTTAGTAGGTGTGCCCTTTATTGCACTGTGGACACAGCCATCTAAAGCTGTGACGTGAAACACCTTCTTCCTCAGGATGACATGGAGGGAACAGTTGCCTTCATGTTCAAGTTGGAGGTACAAAAAAATTTATATTCAATCCGGGAGGTTTTCCCAGATGTTGCAAACCTTTTTTATAATTAAAGGCCTATTAATGAATCTATATCAACTCAAACAGCCTGCTTTTCAAGATGCTTCAATGAGCATCCTTCTACAATCATTTCTTCTTTGCTGTAGGTAGTCCAATGGGAAACATTGTGCCTTATCTCTATGGCTTTTCCAAATGATGTCATTCCCTATTAATTATGTTTTAAAATCTGTTTTCTTTTTATTTGTTTGTTTCATAAATAAGTATCTTGAAATTTCCTCAGTCTGAACCAATTTCTTTGGAACAAATCAAATTTGGTTAAGAAATAAAAATTTCTTAATTCATAGTTTTAATTGTTGGGATCATTTCTTTTCAATCACACTGACATTTCTTTTCTTACTCTTTATTGCTCACTCCACCGCCTCACCTTAGGGTACCCCTCCTCCTTGCAATAATTACTTATACAGCTTTGCTCGAGGAGCAAAGCCTTGCTCTGGCATTCAGTAGCTCTGCGGCTTTGAGGAAGTTACTCAATCTCTCTGAAGTTAAGTTTCTTACAATTTGCAAACTCCACTCACCTTACATGATTAGAAGAATTAACTTCGTCCTGGCACTAGTCACTTAGTACCTTCTTCATGCCAGTGATCACATAAATGATAGACAGCTATTACTATTTTAGGGAACTTCCCTTCCTAAGCAAGAACACACCCCATTTTATCATACCCTCACTCCACTTACATTAGTCAGCATCACTTAGAAGCAGTGAGTGGAGCTGTGTCATTGGTTAAAGCCAGAAGAAAGGAGTATCCATTGGGGGCTACCTCCCTGTGAGCACCTTCCGTAGTGCACCCTGCACATCGGGGTTACGAAGGCTGTAAATAAGTGGGTTCAGCATGGGACTGATGACAGTGTTGAGGATGCCAATGCCCTTGTCCTTATCAGAGGACTCCACCGACCCCAGCCTCATGTAGCTGAAGACACCTGTCCCGTAGAAGATGCCCACCACAGTGAGATGGGAACTGCATGTGGAGAAGGCTTTCTTCCTGCCCTCAGCAGACCGGATACGAAGAACTGCAGCTGCCACGTGGCCATATGACACTGTGATGAGGACCAAGGGGACCACACCCATGAAGGCTGCTGCTACAAAGAGCAGCTGCTCGTTGAGTTGGATGCTGGAACACGAGAGCTGGAAGAGCTGAGGGAGGTCACAGTAGAAGTGATTGATTGTGTTGGGGCCGCAGAATTTAAGAGTAGATAAGGCAACAGTTTGGGTCAATGCATTGCTAAAGGAAAATACACATGACAGGCACACTGAGGCCTTCTGAATCCTCCAACTCATGTGTGTGTTGTAGGTGAGGGGGTGACAGATGGCCAGATAGCGATCATAGGCCATGACAGTCAACAGGAAGCAGTCTGCCCCAGCCAGGAGGTGGAAGAAGAAGAGCTGTGAAAGGCAGGCACCATAGGGGATATGTCTGTCATTGGAGAGGAAATGCTTTAACATGGCAGGAACAGTGACACTGATGCATCCAACATCTAACATAGATAAGTTCCCCAAAAAGAAGTACATGGGGGTGTGGAGTTTGGGTTCAATAAGGATAGCGGCCAGGATGCTGAAATTGCCACCGATAGTAACTACATAAGCAAGAAGGAAGATGACAAAAAGGATAGGCCGCAGAGCTGGAGTCTCTGTGAGCCCCAGCAGGACAAATGTGGTCACACAGGAATCATTTGCCAAGGCTCCCGGATCCATGACTCTCTTCCTCCAGTTATCAGCTGAATGAAGTTCAAAGGTGATAAAAGGATGGTGGCATCTTGGTAATCAACATCAAGCATTGTGATGTCCAGGAGCAGCCAGGATGCGAGGCCATAGCATACACAAGGGAAAGAAAGTTAAAGACAAATGCTTAATAAAAAGGTATGATACATCCAGCACTTGCTGATGAAAAACAGTGGCATCTGGCAGACTCAGAGACACACACACACTGAAATTACAAGGGGAAGGAATGTGATGTTTAGAAGTTAGAGGGAAAGACTGTTTCCCTGAGGCCACAATTCTATAAAGGAAACCTCTCTTTTCAGATGGTAACCTGAACAGTTTGGCTACACAAGATCTTGTAGCATAAAAGGGAAGCTTCCAGAGGAGAAGGGACATGGTCCTCTTCCCCAAACTCTAAACTGCCCATGTCATCTACAGTGTCCCCCAATATCTTAGGGAGATACCAAGATCTGAGGGTGCTCACATCTCTTGTAGAAGATGAAGAGCATTTGCGTGTAGCCTATGCACATCCTCCCATATATTATAAGTCATTTCTAGACGACATGCAATATCTTACCCTGTGTCCATGCCACCTAAGTTTTTGTTATTTTATATTGTTTAAGATACTGACATGGGGGAGTGATTACTCCTGTACTTATCATAATAGACATAATTTTCCACTTATTCTTGATACATAGCTGAATTCACAGATGTGGAACTTACAGGCAGATGAGCAGTTGTAAGGGATGTTAGTAATAACAAGATACCCAGACCCTCCTGTTTTACTACCAAAAAAAGCTGTTTGTCTTCTGTCTCCTGAATTCAATTTCACACCATCTAGCCTGCTTGCCATCACAAGGCCACATCCTGCTATAGAGCCCTAGAGCCATAGATGGTTCCAACACATACTGTCACTTACATGGCGTCCCCTGAGCCTCACAAGATCTTGCCTCACACAGTGATTTGCCTCAATGAAGAGAAGATAATCATCACTTGGGTGCATCCAGATTCACATAGAAAATGGTTAGAGTTGGAGATCCTCAAAGGCAATTGGCATGATCGGAGGAAGATGCCTCCTGATGCACAAGATCCACAGGTCCCAGGTCGAATGCTATCAGAGGTGCTGAGTTTTTCTATGTGAGCTTGATCAGACCAATACCTCCAAGTCAGTATCTCTAAAACTCAGATGCCTATCATTCCTCTCCATCAACTACAGAACAAACTCTTTTGAGAAGAGTCTGGTTATTCTGGCAGCTAGGATCTCCTACATCCTTTATCTCCTCTCAGCCAAATACCAGAGACTCCAAGTTGGCGAGAGGTGCCATTCCAAAGGCCAAGAATGAAATAACTTGTATGGAAATATAGTTGAGAGCAAGGAGTAAGGGCTCTTGGAATGACACTCACCTAGAGAAGGGGACAGACACTTCTTGGGCAGAGAGGATGCCAAATAGTCTCCACACCTGGAAGTTTATCAAAGACAAAGAAACAAAGAGACAAACAACTTAGCTGACATCATCTTCCCAATGGGCTTCCTCTTTTTCACATTCTCCCTGTGGAGGCTTCTGAAATTAGAACATTCCAGGGGCTGCCAGGGCACCATGAACACCTACCTTCCCAAGACACAAGAATCCCCAGTGCTTTGGAAATGACTTAAACTTTCTCCATGTTTCAAATATGACCTTCATGGTTGTGACCAAATTTCACACATTTATTGAACAAATGTGTCTGCAAACTCACTTTTGTTACAGTTAAGATGACTCTCCAAAAATCTCCACAGCATGCATTAACTGAACATATTAATGGGGCTTGGTGCAATATTCCCAGCATGCACTGATCAAATTCTGCCTTACTACATGCATACATACAAGCATGCAAGCATGCATGTACTCAAGTATTCACACACACTCTTCCCAATCACTATTCATCCTTAGGAAGATTTTGTAACTTATCTATAAGAGACAGTGTGCTTATCTCACGACGTCTCCTGTTTCATTCATGTTTCTACAAATGACAGAATTTCCTTCTTCACAACTCCCCAATTCACTGTGCACCTGTACCACATGTTTTACCGTTTACAGATTTTCTACCACAATGTGAAGGGCTGAGGACTCATTCAATTTACAAAACTTCTCAGCAACAAACTTTCAGAGTAACCATGAACAGAAACATATTATCCCTCCTTGCTGTTGTGATCCTCACCTCACGGGCACCACTTGCTGGTGTATGTCAGGGTTCTGCAAAATTCTTGGTGGGGTTTTTGAATCTCATACTTATTTCTGATGGTTTCTTAACACTAGAAATAGAATGCAGATCTCTTCCTCCAATCGGTACAGATGTTGCCTGTCAATAAACATTTTTTTCTTACTAAAACACACTAATTTAGTTCGATCAATTGGATGACTGTTTCCATTTATATTGAAAATGTTCAGATATAGCAAATTAAAGGCTCTAAAATGCCCTATAATGATGTGGGAGTGTCATATCAATCTGTTGCTTTCATTGGGTAATTAATAAAGAAACTGGTTGGCCTGATAGGTTAGAACATAGGTGGGTGGAGTAAACAGAACAGAATGCTGGGAGGAAGAGGAAGTGAGGCAGATGCCATGCTGCTCCTCTCCAGGGCAGACATGATGAAGCTCTGACCCAAGATGGATGTAGGCTAGAATCTTCCTGGTAAGTCACCAGCTCGTGGTGCTACACACATTAACAGAAAGGGTAAATCAAGATGTGAGAGTTAACCAAGAAGAGGCTAGATATAATGGGCCAGGCAGTGTTTAAAAGAATACAGCTTCCGTGTTGTTATTTTGGGGCATAAGCTAACCAGGCGGACGGGAGCCGGGCAGCAGGAACCCAGCCCACAGCTCCTACTACCCTATAACATACTCAAATACTTCACAGCTCAAAGTAACTTAAATTATATCTACAATGATTAGAGACCCAGAAAGAATAATACAATAGCACCTTATCCAATCATCATCAGAGAGGCTTCCTCTGCCCCAGATGGAAACAGATGCAGAGACCCACAACCAGACATTACACAAAGAAAGAATCTAAATTGGATGTCGCCTTCAAATCCTTCTCCTCAGAGCTCAGAGAACCATGTGAAAGAGAAGACAAAAAGATTTAAAAGTCAATAGGGATGGGGGAACCAGGAGAATGTGACCTTGTAAATCAACTAAGCAAGGAACATATAAATTCACAGAGACTGAAGCAGCAAGTGCAGCACCTACATGGGTTTACACCAGGTCCTCTTCATAAATATTATAGTTATTAACTCCAGACAGGGTGTCTCTGTGTAGCCTTGACTGTCCTAGAACTCACACTGTAGGCCAGGCTGGCCTTGAACTCAGAGATCTTTTGGTCCCTGCCTCTTGGGTGCTAAATAAGATTAGAGACCTATGCCACCACCAGTAGCTTAGTATTCTATAGGACCCTTGACTATAGGAAAAAGTGTTGTGCCCAGTCTGTGGGGACCCCAAAAGACACCAGGGAGACCAAATCACAGAAATGTAAAAGCAAGGTTTATGTGTGCACAATATAATCTGGCAGGGACCTTGTCAAAACAACTGGTACAGCAGTGGCAAGAGGAGGTTACCCTGCCTGTAATGGATTAAGTAAAATTCTTCAGATACCCGAGTGGCTGCAGCAGCAGAAACACTGCAGGTTCCCAAGCAGCAGCAGTGGGCAGCAGGTCCCAAGAACAGCCAGTCCCAGGTAGGGACAGCACAGTTCCCAAGTGGCTGCAGTGGGCCACAAAGGGCAGTGAGTCCCACGAGGAGAGACAGACAGATGGGCACGCCACAAGACCACACCACAGGTCCAGAAGGTGGCTGGTCCCAGGCAAGGAGCCACGCTACGGGCAAGAGACAGAGGCATGTATAGGCATGCCATGCAGAGTGAGGTTGGATATTTATTTAGTGGGTTAATGAAAAGAAGAGAAGTGGGGCTAAGGGGAGAAAGAGGAAGAGCAGAGAAAATCAGAGACAGAGAGAGAGGGAAGAGGTGGAGAAGTGGGGAGAATGGAGCTAGGCAAAAGCTGCCTCTTCAGGAGAGAGACAGAAAAAAGAGGGAACTCAAGCTGGAAGCTGAAGATCAGCTTGCTTCAGCAGATGTCAGGGAGGGAGTGGGTGTGGCTTGTCTATTAAAGGGACAGAGCATTACACCGCCCTTCTAGAGGGTGTTATTTAAAGGCAAAAACCAAAAAAGTTACATTAGCAGGATGAGGGGTTACAGATTTTTAGGGTTTAGGACCCCTGATTGGCTGACATTTGTCTAGGGGTGTCCTGGTGAAAAGCAATGGATGCATTCTGGCAGGTGAATCTATCTAATTTACAACAGTTAGAACGCTAGGAATTTCCTTTGGATGGTATCTGGGTAGTCTCAGTTTGTGATCTTTACAGAACCAGGTATTGCCTCAGGATAAATTACTCAGGCCTCTATTGGGCTTGCCAAGGCTAGGTCCTACACAAGTGGGTCTCTGACTCTATTGCCTGGTCTTGGCACTAATTTCCTCCTGTTTGGTTGCCATGTCCAACTTTAATATGAAAGTTTTGCTTCATCTTATTATATTTTATTTTGTCATGTTTGTTTGTTATCTCCTAGAACCCTGTACTTTTCTAATGAAAGGCAGAAAGGGAGTGGAACTATAGGGATATTGAGGTGGGGAGAAAATAGGAGGAATAGAGGGAAAGGAAACTATAATCAGGAAATATTGCATGAGGAAAGAACCTATTTTCAATTAAAAATGTTAAGAGACAACAAATTAAGTGCTCTAAAATGCCCTATAACATACTCAAATACTTAACAACTCAAAGTAAATTTAATTCTATTTACAATGATTGGAGATGCCAAATGATTTTGTTTGGTAAACTCTTATTCTCCAAATAATACAAAACACATCAATCTCTAATAATGTCAATACTCATGATATTTCATACTTTAAGAGTTGATGAATCTTGATCATAAAAGTATGTATGGTATCTTTAGTACTATTAATTAAACAAGATATTTTATTTTATATAAAAATACTACTTTTACTCTTACTAGAGTCCTGTTTCCCTATCAAAACATTAAAATGAAAATTAAGATGTGGTTAGGCCTACAAGACCTATAAAATTCTGATTGCCTAAGAAATAAAAATAAAAAGGTAGCTGTATCCAATGATTCCCTGCATGCTGTCTATCTATCCTATATAGAGGGTCACTGAATGGAACATACATTGGAATCTGAATCAGAAGACAGGGTTCTGCCCCTTCCCCTGACATATTCAGGCACAACTATTTGTTGCAACAGGAAGGAAGGTGGGATAGGAGTGTGAAATCAATGCATATTCCTGGATGAGGAAATACCCATCAAAACAGAGAA
This sequence comes from Alexandromys fortis, assembly GCF_014885135.2. Classification (NCBI taxonomy): domain Eukaryota; kingdom Metazoa; phylum Chordata; class Mammalia; order Rodentia; family Cricetidae; genus Alexandromys; species Alexandromys fortis. Next base: position 8,822,788 of record NW_026068174.1, on the reverse strand, counting down.
CCTCCATTAGAGCTCAGCCACTGTCTCACTGTTCTTCCACTGAACTGCTAAACCATGCCTTGTAAACTATTAAGATGGAAGAGGCAGTGAACTCCTCAACCCCTGTCCAGATGATCTTCCTGGTCTTGCTTAAGCACTTGTGCATAAATCATTAAGTAATTACTGAGTCAGAAATAAGCAAATGTAAAGTAACAGACCACTATGCCAGGATGTGACCAGTACTCAGCTTTCTCAGGTTCCCCCCACCCATAAATATGTAGGAAGCATTCTTGAGAATCCACCACCCCAATTCCCTTAACCTGTGGTGTCTAACCTCCTGCCTTTTTATTATAAAAAAAGAGGTGGAAATGTAATGATCTGTTCTGTCTCTTTAAGAGACAAGCCACACCCACTCCCCCTACACTGAGGCTAGCAGGTCTTCCTTCCTGCTTGCAGCCTGAGTCCCTTCCTTTTCTGTCTCCCACTCGAAGAGGCAGCTTCTGTCTCTCCTCTCTGTCTCTCTCTCTCTGTCTCTCTCTCTCTTTCTCTCTGCCTCTCTGCTCTTCTTCCCTTCTCCCTTCCCCCTCCATAACCCACTAAATAAATATCCAAGAGGGTGCCTGAACTGGCCTTTTCCTATAGCCATACTGATGAATATCTTGCATATCACCATAGAACCTTCATCTGGCGATGGATGGAGATAGAGACAAAGACCCACAATTGGGCACTGGACTGAGCTCCCAAGGTCCATATGAGGAGCAGAAGGAGGGAGAACATGAGCAAAGAAGTCAGGACCATGAGGGGTGTGTCCACCCACTGAGATGGTGGGACTGATCTAATGGGAGCTCACCAAAGCCAGCTGGACTGGGACTGATGGAGCATGTGATCAAACCGGACTCTCTGAATGTGGCTGACAATGAGGGCTGACTGAGAAGCCAAGGACAATGGCACTGGGTTTTGATTCTACTGCATGGACGGGTTTTGTGGGAGCCTAGGCTGTTTGGATGCTCACCTTCCTAGACATGGATGGAGGGGGGAGGCCTGACTGCTCTTAGGACTGGAGAGGGAGAAGGAGAAGGGGAGGAGAAGGGAAAGAGGAGGAGGTGGAAATTTAAAATATATATAAAATAAATAACCCTTTCTTGTACTCAGAAAAAATAATAAAATAAATAAATAAATAAATAAATAAATAAATATCCAAGCTCACTCTGCATTCCTAGCTTCTGTGGAGACTTGTGGAGACAAGAACCTTTGTGCTATTCTCCAAATATCTTCTGTTCCTTCTCTTCTTATAGAAAGTCCATAATATAAGTAAGTATTGGCTCAGTTGAATGATGCCCGGAGTCCCATAGGTATTCTTCACACGCTTTCATTCTTTTACATTTGCTCCTCTAATAGGGTAATTCTAAATGACCCACTTTCACACAATCCATTCTTCCTTGTGCCTGGTCAGGTCTGCTCTTGAAGCTCTTTATTGGTTTATTTCATTTCATTTTTTCTGTGACTCAACTTCAAAATTACTGTTCTTTTTCATAGCTTCTGTTGGGTGAACTTCGCATTTTATTTCTGTATCTGCTTCTTGGTTTTGCTGAGTTGTTTATCTGTGCCCTTGTATAGGTCAATGAACCTCTCGAAGATGACTGTTCTCCCACCTCCCCAGGGGTAAGACGTTAGTCAGCTTTGTGCCACTGTAGCAGAATATCTGAGATAGAAACTTACAGGAAGAATTTATTTATATTTGCTCATGGTTTCAGAGGGTTGTTACCCGAAGTTGTGGTCTAAGCCAAGTGTTTCAGGTTCTTGGCTTCTTATTTAAAGAGCTTACACATACTGGCAGAAGCAGAAAGGTTATTCAAAGCAAAATGATAGAACAGGCCAAACACACCCTTGAGGTGTCAGTAGGCACCTGTGTGTTAGTATCAAGTGCTTCAAGTTATTGTTTGGAATTTCCTTTTATAGAGTTTAAGAGAAGGAAGAATTTGGTTGCTAAGATAAAGAGTGTTTCAAAAATTTATTTCTTTTATCTTTGAGTTAACTATATAATCACATCACTTCTCCCTCCCTTTCCTTCCTCCAAATACTCCCAAATACCCTTCCTTGCTCTTGTGATTGCCATACTTCAATTATGCCAGCCTTGGCCCATTGTGCATGTTCCGTCCTGTAACATATCTGATCCTAATGTATAATGTATGGTCATAAGATGGGAAATAGAGGATTCTCCTTAAAAGTTCCCTTTGAGGACACACTTTGCCCTATTGTGCATGCACCCAAAACCAGCTTAGGTCAGATCATCCCACGGCTCTTGGTTCTTGGACGGTGTTCTAGGAAGAGTTTGAATGCCCATTGTCAGGGAACTATTAAGGAAAGTAACATGTTCCCATCCTGCAGAAGATTCAGGTGCAGGTCAAAGCAGGTGGGCTCCTACACTGCTAAGGGTTGCAGGGTGCTCAGAGAGATGTATGTGCATAGCACATGCTAAGTGACATCCCAGGTTTCTAAGCAATGTTGGTGCTTACCTGCCCCTGTTTCAGCCCTGGTCACTTGGCTGAGCTGCTTAGGTTGAAGAGGAGGAAGGAGAAAACTTCTCAGTTCAGAGTGACTTCAAAGTAGGGGAGCCTGATTTTGTAACAGGGTCTTTCCTCATTATCCGTCAATGACACATATACGAATGGGTGAATCTCTTCATGAGGGCGGCGTCCTCATGACCCAGCTAGCTCCCTGAGGCTGAACACTGCTGAATTGGGGGCCAAGTGTTTAAAGTGATCTTCTGGAGGGACATTTAAGGGCTAAACAAGCATAAAGATGGTTAATGAAACCTTATTTCATTCTGTCTGTTACCGTGTTTCCTTGGTTCTTTGAGATCTCCATGGCCTCACACTGGTGAAGGCAATATAAAGGAGGAGTCAATTCTCTCTGTCTTTATAGACTGACTGCAGGGAGTGTGTCTGGTAGTTGACAGGTTCAAGAGAGGAGGCAAGGAGTAGAAGGAAGAAGCAAGCCACACCATGGTGGAGGCCACTATCTTGTAGCCTGAATGAGTAGCAGCTAGAGTGTTGTTTTATTTATACAGAATCCAGTAATCTGGAATAGAATCATGATGTTCCAAATCTGATGTGGGAGTCCCCTCTGTGTGCTGTGATTATCGTTAATGAATAAAGAAACTGCTTTGGACCTATAGCAGGTAAAGCTAGGCTGAATGCTGGAAGAAAGTAGGCAGAGTCAGAGAGATGCCATGGAGCCACCAGACATAAACAATGGCCGGGAAGAACAAGAGGCTCTCCTCCAACACAAATCCTTGATCATATCATTTTTGTTTTCAGACATATATGTTTAACTTTTTCTCTTGTATATCTGGGGTAGTAAGTTTAGGCATCACTGATAGACCATGTCAAAACAGAGCTATCTTTTACAATCATTTCCCCTCAATTTTAGTCATCATTGATTAACAGAGTTGTCTTTTATAATCATTTTTTCTCATCAACCCCATAGCTGAATTCTTAAGAATCTAGAGGCATATGACAGCCTGTTTGTTCTCAGGCTGCCAGCTTTTGCAGATTCAAAAATGCTAGACAGAAAAAAAAAACATTCTAAGCCAGCTCAGGCAGAATCCCATGCCCTGAGCAGTGTATTATTAATTCGTAATGGTCAGGGTGCCCAAGAAGAATCCTCAGGCCAAGGCTGCTTCAGTTATATTACTCAATTTCTGGCATAATATAATGTTCATATGTTATATATTTATAGAATTTGTTTATATTCTAATACTGGCATTTTTTGCTCCTTGGTAATATATCACCACAGAACCTCTGCATGTGCTAACTTTTCTAAAAAAGGGGGGGGGGCTGGCCTTGATTCTTTCGTCATCTTTGCACACCAACTTTTTCCACCAACATAAGTCCCTGTGTAAAGCAGAGGTAGCTTCAGCTAATCTAATTTTGTTGCTGTACATGCTACATAATTGCCTGAGTATAGAATAGGAAGAGGCTTGTAATCTTATCTGAGGCCATCTCTTCTAGCCCACCGAACCTTGTTGACCATTTTAAGTTGACTTGTTTGTCTTCTTCCTGAGAAAGTACAGGGGCAGACATTTTAAGATTATCTCATAGCATCATAAAGAGGCCTCTGGCTTCTTTTTGTGTGTCACAATCTCCAAGGCATAGGGAAGATCGTCAGGTTGATAAGAATATCTCCCTAAAAGCAGGAGGGGTAGTACATTCTAACTTGAGCTTCAGAGTCAGCCATAACATCTTTCTTCCTTTCATTTCTTTATTTTATTTTTAAAAGATAGATTTATTTTAATTGTATGTGTTTGAATGTCTTGCCTGCATGTATATCTGTGCCTGGTTCCCACAAAGGCCAGAAGGGGGTGTTGGATTCCCTGAATCTAGAGCTGCAGATAGTTGTGAGTTATCATACAGGAACAGAACCTGGTTTCTCTGAAAAAAGAGCAAGTGCTCTTAACTGCTGTCACCTCTTCAGATTTACATTTTTTTTAATAGACAGATACACATCGTTTTAAAAAACAGTCTTATTTTACATACAATCTTTAAATCAGCATGGTAAACATCGCATTTAAACTGATGAATTAGATTCATTTACATGCATTTTTACCCATTGATTACAGTTGACTGTGAATGCCACATTCATGCTTACAATCTAGTTTGAAGGTATTAAGAGACACTCAGCCAGTCACAATAGAATGTATTGTTGAATAACAAAGTAACTACCACATCAATTGAACATTGCTTTCTACAGTCTTAAGCCCTGCTGGATATGTGGATTCATTTCTAATGAATATTTTTCTAAATCACCATAGGCCAACATCCAACTTTCTAACAAGTCAATAATTGCTATTTGTACATTTGATGTATTTGAGACATAAAAGATGTCTCTATGTCATAACTGGGTATATCTGGATAAGGCTGAGAATGTGCTCCTATGGTCAGGCACATTGTAAAATCAAGCCTATAATGTTCTAGTGTTGGTTTAGTGTGACCTTATTTATTACCAAAGCTGATGAGATGCAAGGGATGCAGTGAGGTACTTACATGTCTTTCCATCACCACATAGGTTCATTCAGAGCCAGAGATATGTCCAAACACCCCTGCATAACCCATAGGATGATGCTTTGAACATGTTGAAGGATATACACAGTCTGCTTCATTCCTCTTTTCCAAAACAACCTTCATGTTAACCTCTGAATCGGCTTCCTTAGAAGTCTTCCCAGAGCCCCATGCATGTCCTTGTTCCTCAGGCTGTAGATGAAAGGGTTCATCATGGGGGTCACCACTGCGTACATCACTGTGGCTACTGAGTCTTTCATGGAGTAGGTGTGTAGGGGCTGCAGATATACCATACAAAGTGTCCCATAGAAGAGGGCCACCACAGCCAGATGGGATGCACAGGTGGAAAAGGCTTTGTACTTGCTAGAGGCTGAGGGGATTCTGAAGATAGCTCTGACAATCCAGACATAGGATAGGATCATGAATCCAAAAGGAGCAAGGAAGACAAAGCAGCCTGTGACAATCAGCACCATGTGATTGATGCGGGTGTCAGAGCATGCAAGCCTGAGCAGGACGTACATTTCACAGAAGATGTAGTGGATTTTCCGAGACCCACAGAAGGTTACCTTGGTCATGAGGATGGTGTGGATGAGGCCATAGAGGATAGATAGGGCCCAGCACAGGATGAGGAGCAAGATACAGAGCTTAGGACTCATGGCAGTAGTATAATGGAGGGGACGGCAGATGGCCACGTACCGATCATAAGCCATTACAGCGAGGATGAGGTTGTCCAAGGCTACCAGAGACACCAGGAAGTAGAGCTGAGTCAGGCATCCTGTGTAGGAGATGGCTTTGTTCTGGGACTGAAGGTTCACCAGCGTCTTGGGGATTGTGTTGGTGACAAAGAAGAGGTCAGTGAAGGAGAGGTTGGCCAGGAAGAAATACATGGGAGTGTGCAGGTGCGAGTCAGAGCCAATGGCCAGGATGATGAGCACATTCCCCACCACTGTGACCAGGTACATGGACAGGAAAGTCCCAAACAGGATGCGCTGATGCTCGGGAACCTCTGAGAGTCCCAGGAGTAGGAACTCAGAGTCTCCGCTCTGGTTGCTTCCATCCATTTCCCAATTTTCTGCAATGTGAGCACCAAGAAAGATTTACCAAGCACTCTTTAGTAGATGGAGAATGAGCATAAATAAATACCAACTGCTTTCTTAGTATTGCAGGTGTCTTAGAGCTAGGTGTGATGGCACTTGCCCAGAATCCCAGCTACTCAGAGGATAATTACTTGAGCCTAAAAGGCTAAAGGCTCTTTTAACAATATAACAAGGCCTTGTCAACTCTTTCCCTAAAAGTAATCTCAGACCCAGGTTGAATTCAGTGCTTTGTGTGTGCTTGGATAGAGCTTCACTCATGAGTTCCATTCCCAACTGTATAACGACCCCCTACACACACACACAATGCAGAAAAGTGTATTGAAAGAGAAAATCATACCAAAATTTCCCCCAAGCAAATACAACCTCCTGGAACATTTGCTGTTTGTATTTTCATTTTGTATCCAGTTATTCTTATTCAGTTAATATGATGGAGAAACATTCCTTAAGTTACTATTATAACTAATTGCTATTTTTTAAATAGCAAGTGACTTAATTTTTATACCTCAAGCCTTTCTTCCTTCTTTCTTTCCTTCCTTTATTTATTTTTATTTATTTAATTTTTTGGAAGCAGGATCTCAGTTTATAACTCCAACTGGCCTGAAACTCATTCTACATACAGGGCTGGTCTTGAACTCAGAGATATGCCTGCTTCTGCCTCTTAAGTGCTGGGATTGAAGGTGTGGACCACCATGCATGCCTCTTTATTCTCAAAAATTATTTCCATCAGGCAATATTTCTCCTTTATTGATTTTGTTGATATCCAATGTTTTTGCATCTAAAGATTATGTCTTCTCACATTTTAGAACAAATTTCTTTCTTTCTGTATTTACTTACTCTGTGGCATTGAGGTTTGAGCCTAGCTCCTCATTCATGTATGCTAGGAAAATGCTCTATGCTGAGATGTATCCCAAGCCTCTCTCCTTTGTTGCGTACAATTCATACTGTAATTCTAATACCTTATAATTAGCATATAATTTTGGTGAGTCTAATCTCCCTACTGTACAGAATTCATACAGATATTGATCTTTCCTTGGAATAAAAAGATTAAACTACTCACGGGAACAGACTCAACAGTTTAAAATAAAAATATTCTAAGTAATCAGGTTAATGTTCCTTTAATGCAAAAGTCTTTCTTTGTAGAAAAAAGAAAAGTTGAACTACAAATGAATGAGTGCAGTAGCAGGGATGTGGTGTATCTGCCAAAGGGCAGCTCCACTGTCAAGGAATCCAGTCTCTGCGTGAACATAGGACCATTAAAGTTGGGAATAGACGGGAGTGTGCAGTTGACTTCCGACATGGTGATGTGGAGAGTCCATGAACACTCTTCAGGGAGACTGGTGAGAAGTGGAAATGAAGAATGGAAAGACCTGGGAATGATCCTAAGAGCTATTTCAGTAGACAGATGGGAATAAGGAAGATGAGGGTGGGTGTTAAGAGCAGGACTTCCCCTCTACCACCCTAGCCTTGGAAGACAGTCCACTGGAGTTACAGCAGCCTGGGACACACAGTTCCCTCTTTCATGGCTACAGTGTGTGTGTGTGTGTGTGTGTGTGTGTGTGTACACTCGCGCGTGCGTTTCTTCCCTCCCGTTCAGTTACCTCCTACTGGAGTTAAGCCTCAGTCTTTGGCAGTAGAAGAGAGGCAGCTGCCTTCTGTTCTGTTCCCTGTGGAACAGAGGCTCTGCCTCAATATGGAGTGCTGAGGATTGAGGGGTCGGTTCCTCTTTAACTAGGCTTGAGCTTCTGGTATTGCAGAAGGAAGATAAACTACAGAGCCCAAGATTGTTGTCTCCATATTCTCAATGCTCTGTCCTGGGAGGAGGGTCTATAAAAGAAAAGACTGCTTCTTTCACAGCCAGTTCTAGTGTTTTACATGGGAGATTTGTGCCAAAAACAGATAGTTGTTAATTCTTCCCCAAAGGACCTGGCTTCGCATGCAATAGAGCATGGTGACCTTGGAGCCCTGTGGTATTAAGAACAGTGGAGGTTGTGGTGAAAGGCAGGTGCAGGGAAGTTCATGGAATTGGGATGATGCAATCTAGACGGCAGGAATCTAGAGTGCAGAAAGACCAGGAAACTCTACCACATCAGGACAGGATGGCGGCAAACATCCTTTCAAAGATTCAGATTGGATTGGTTTGTTTTTCAGCATCTCAGAGGGTTCTTAAAACAATTGTCGGTTGCAATGAGTGGAAATTGGTTACATGTGTGATCAGAGAAGGAGAACAAAGCCCTTCTGGTGTCACTAGTGGCAGTTCATGTAACTTTGGATGTTAAACAAATAAGTAAATAACAATAACTATCCCAGAAGAGGAGACTGGAACCTTAAATTTCTACAATAAGTTACCGAAAATGTCAATATTCTAACAGAAATTATGAGGTGGGAAAAGAAGCAGGCAAGGGGCTGAGGATGTGATCCCTAGTGGAAGGAAAACTTGCCCAGTATGTGGGACGGATGCTCTGGGTCTGATCTCCAGCCTGCCAGAACAAAGCAGTGTGCTGCAGCCTTGGCACCGAGGAGGCAGACACAGTAAGATCCTTGCTATGTGAGGCCTGTCTGGTTGACATAGCAAGTTTTAGACCGACCAGGGCTACATAGAAAGGTCATTTCTCAAAAACCAAACCAACAAAACCAAAACATCTTCCTCCTAAACAAAACCCCAAAATCAGAAACAGAAACAGTCAACAAGACAAAATTAACAAAACAAAACACAAAAAAATCCAAATGGATTTGTTCTTTTGGATTTTAATCCCAGCACTCAGGAGACAGAGAGTGTGTTTGAGTCTAGTCAGTTCTACATGCCAAGTTGTAGACTGAATTACACAGTGGGACCCTATTTCAAACAACAAACTAACAAACAAGAAAGCAGACAAAAATGAAAGCCAAGATCAAACAAAATCTAGAAATATTCGTTCTGTGTTTTGTTTTGTTAATTTTGTTTTGTTGACCCCGGTACTTTGAGAAACACCACTCAGAGTCTACAAGAGTTTTTAGACCCTGGTGTGGGTGTGGTTAGATGGTCATGGAGATTTAAGCCCTCTATTCTGTGCTTGGCTGTGTATGGAAAGAATGTAGGGTGAGCTAAACAAGAACTCTAGGCTTGCAGAAGGAAACAGACTTTGGCACATCCTCTGTTCTCCCTAGCAATGTGATGGTGAGTGAGAAACACACAGTTCTGAGCTTCCTTCTCTCACCTGTGCAGCCCTCCTTGTGGATGGAGAATAGCAGGCAGGGCAGGTGATAGCACTTTGAGGCAAGGGATTTGTGAGGGAGAAGATGGAGAGAGAGAGAGAGAGAGAGAGAGAGAGAGAGAGAGAGAGAGAGAGAGAGAGAATTTAGATCTTACCCACTGCTCTGTGTGACTCTGGTCTGCTGCCTTCACTTTTCTCATCTATAGGATAAAAATTCAGCCCATTTAAAAAAGAAAAAGAAAAAAACCAGGACTTTGTGATTTGTTGTATTGGCTATAACTAGGGAGTAGGGGCTTGTTCCTTGGGTCTTCAGTCCTACAAATCAGGAGGCAGAATTTAAGGCTCTTTGTGCTGTGGTTGCTCCAGGGAATCCAAGAACTGATGCTTGAATCTCAGATTCATGAAGGGGCTGAAAAGGGTTATTTATTAGTTTTGGAGAGGCCTTGGGGAGACAGGCCCAAGATAACTACTTGAGATAAACACGGATAATTAATTGCTCCAATGTTAATATCTGCCAGCAAAGGAATTAGGAAATGAATCTTGTTTGCAGGAAGTGAAACAAATAATTATTACACAGAAACCTTCAAGTTTTCTTAGGAGTAAAGCTAAGTCAGAAATAAATGGCTCACAAGTTCTGAAATTTCTTGAGCCCCTGAGTTTAGAAAATCTCAAACACTAGTGACTTCAAGTACTAAGTTAAGGCAGTTTTTAAAAATTAAGGGCATGACTGTAGCTCAGTGGTAGAGTGCTCACCCAACATGCGTGGAGCCCTCAGTTTATTCTAAACAATTTGAAAAACTTGTTGAGTCTTCACTAGATATGGTGGTGCATGCTTCTCATCTCAGCTCTGATGAAGCAGGAGGATCATGTACAAGGCTTGTGAATGTCACATAATGAGACCTCATAAAACAATATCAGGGGAAAAATATTACACAAAGAGGTGATAAAACCACCAAGACCTCTGATTATTTCTGTTAAACATAGTATTCAGAGTGCATTAAAGAGAAGTAAACAGATAAGAAAGTAAGATCGCAAAAGCATGAACCAGCGCCAGGAAGGTAAATAGGGAATCAAGATGATGTAACTGTGAAATACAGACTGGAAAGCAATGTTTATGAAATACAATGAATCTGAAAAATCAGTGAGGAAGTTTTGTAAAGGAAACAGTCATGAACACTTAGAGAATAAAGCTACAGAGTTAGCATTCTAGTCCTTCCTGGTCACTTCCTTACTCGCTGAAGCACCAATCATACCAGCCAAGAATTGAAATAGTCTAAGATTTCATCAGCTGATGAGTCAATAAAGAAGGTGTAGCCCATATTCACTGTCGGATATATTAGACTGTAAAGAAAGCTAAAATCCAGCCCCTTGCAGCAATGTGGATGGAACTGGAGTTACATTAAACGAAACAAACAAGGCATGGCCAGACAAGTACTGAGTGACCTCATGTGTGGAACGAATATAAACAATCAGGACTTTGTCTTGGCTTTTTTCCTGCCCTAAATCTCTTGCCTAAACTTTTTGAATGGTTGGTTCTTCCTTAGTCTTAACTAAAACTCAGCACAACTACTCGGTTTCAAACATTATGGACAGATTTTGACAATACTACTTGTGGTGGTTTGAAGGAGATGTTCCTCATAGTCTTGGACATTTAAACACTTGATCCCCATTTGATGGTGCTGTTTGGGGTGTTTAGGAGATGTTTTGTTGATGGTTGTATGCTACTGGAGCCAGACTTTGAGAGTTTAAAGATTTGTGCCATTTCAAGTTCGGTCTCTCTGCTTCATGGTTGTGGTTCAAGAGTGAGCCCTTCACTTCCTGCTCCTGGTGCCATGGCTACTGCTTACTGTTCTTCCATCATAAGCTCTTGTCCCTTTGGAACTGTAAACTCAGTTGAATTCTGTTTCCATAAATTATCATGGTTATTTAAGCATAGTGTTTCCTGGGAGCGAAGGAGAAACTAGGTATCGAAGAATGGATGCTCTTAGAAGACAGAATAAGAAGTATGTGGAGCTAGGCAGTGGTGGCGCATGCCTTTAATCCCAGCACTCAGGAGGCAGAGGCAGGCGGATCTCTGGGAGTTCGAGGCCAGCCCGGTCTACAAGAGCTAGTTCCAGGACAGGCACCAAAGCTACAGAGAAACCCTGTCTCGAAAAAAAAAAGTATGTGGGCTCAACACACCTGGTTTTGAGAATAGCAGTCAGGTAAAGATCACATGTATAAAGTCAGACCCACCTAGAGGCAAGAAGCCATTCTTTGAACTCAGTGTTGGTTCTTGGCTATGGATTTCTCAACTGCCTTTTGGAGCAGTGGGCACAGGAAGAGTTGTTCAGCTTCTCTGGCCAGAAAAATGAAATCATAAGCTATTCTCAGTCAACACTCAGAGAATATGAGGGTGGAGGTAGGTGAAACAGAGAAAGATACCCACAGCATCCACTAGTAAGATCTGAAATGTATATAGCCTTCTTTCCAACAATCCATTCTCAGCTATGTGTTCTGAAGCACCCTTACTCATGTCTCCAAAGAGAAATATACAAGAAAAGCCATTTAAGTATTGTATAAGATGATAGAAACTAGAAAGTACTGATTAAGACTTTTTCCAAGTGAATATATGGATGGATTCAGACCCATGTGTATAAACTTTTCTCTTAGAACTCCCTTCGTTGTGTCATATAGGTTTTGATGTTGTACTATTCTAGAAAGTTTGATTCCTTTCTTGTTTTTATTTGTGATCCCATTCATCATTCAACCATTGTAAGTTCATAGGCTATCCCCTGGACCATGGTCTGTCTACCAGTGGTTAAATCCCCACAGAAAAGTGACTCTCCATCTCCCAGCCACTGTCAACTGCCAATAGAGCTTCAGTCAAGTTTAGTCTTCTGAGTTTCTCCTCATCCATTCTGTAATTTATTGGCTTGATCTTGCATAGATCCTGTGCAGATAACAACAACTATCGTAAGTTTGAGTGCAACATCCATGTCATGACCAGAAGACAGCATTTCACAGTACTATACACCCCTCTTTCTTCATACTTTTGCACACTCTTTCATGATAATTCTTGAGAGTTGCAGAGGGTTGTTGATACTGACTTCCTATTTAGGGGTAAGCACCCATAATTACTTGTCCTTAGCATCTTGATCAGTTCTGTATCTCTCCACGAATCACTAATCACTGCAAAAGAAATCTTTTCTACCAATATTGAAAAAAAGCATATCTATAGATATAAACACATTTTAGGAGGTTATTCGACAACACAGTTATTTTGCAAAATAATAATAGTAGGTTCCTACCTAAGACCTTTGACATCCCAATACATGGACTTTTGATCAGGTTTATAATGCCAGGAATAAAATTTCATTATATGGAGAAGGCCCCAAGTCCAATCAGAAAGAGATTGATTCCCCTGTAACAGTTATGCCACTATTAAACAATTGAAAACATCTTGCCTTGCAGGGAGGTATTGTAGTATGCAGGGGCTAGAACAGGGTAAGAATCATTAAATTTTTTTCTTCTAGCAGCTTTAATAGCTCTTTCTAGCATCACAAAATCTGGTTATCAGAGAGGAAATTTCTCCGTTGTTTTGAGATTGAGTCCTCTCCGTACTGCAAGCAAAGTGTGTGGTACCTTCAGGAGTCTTGCCATCTAGTTATGGCAGGCAATCAAGAATCAAGAACAGTTATTCCTGAGGTTTCCCTGACCAAGTACTTGGAGAGAAATGCCCTATGCCTGGTATTGAGATTTTGGTTTGAGAAACCCTGTGTTCTGGAAACAATGCCTATACAGAGTATCTCTGTTCACATTCAGTTTTTTAAAAGAAATTATGCTTTATAACTAACTTTCAAACTAGTGGGTTTCAATAAGGGATTTTCACGCATGCTATGTTTTGGGTGTATGAAAACAATCTCTTACTCCTTTGTCTTCTCCACTCTTCATCCTTTGACTCCCAGGATTCCCCATTCTTCTTCCACATGCCTGTGCTCTACTATCATCTCTAATTAAAATTTTTTGAGTACTTTCTCTATTGGAAGTGACATTCTTTATCCCTTCTGTTACTTTTGGTTTGATTTTTTTTCAGATATTAGAATCATGATAAATACTTGGTTTTGGTTCCATTTGCTTGAGACATATTCCCCCACAATTTACCTTAAGGTTGTACCTATCTTTGACAGTGAACTGTTTCTTATAGACAAAAACCATATGGATCAATCTGTATGGCTTTTGGTGACAACATGGGATATGGACATCAACCCAGACCCCAGCTACAGTAGGTCCAAAGACACAGATATAGCCCTCAGTGGCAGCAGACCTGAGCATCACCATAACCCCAGGTGGTTGTGAAGACTCCTCATATCCACCTGTTCCTCATTGACATCATGTCTCTAGTTATATCTGTGGGTAAAAGGGTTAGTCAAAGAAACCCACCCTGGCCCTAAAACCAGAGCCAGCCAAAAAAAACCAACCTTGACCCTGAAACCTGCTCTGCTGCCATTGAAAATTTCCAGTATAGTATTTTTGGCTTTATATTTGGAAAAAAATGTTGCCGAACAATGAAAAACATCTGCATTCATATACAACATGCTTAAGCTGGAGACTTGGGGACAATTGGTTTGAATAAAAATGGCCCCTATAGATTCATGTGTTTAAATATTTAGTTCCTAGTTGGTGAAACTTCTTGGAAAGAATTAGGAGGTGAAACCTTGCTAGAGGAGGTATGTCACTAGGGCAGGCTTTGAGGTTTCAAAAGTACACACCATGTCCAGTTATCTCTGTCTTTCCCTGCTCCATTCTTGTGGATCAGATGTAAATTCTCAGCTACTACTCCAATACCATGCTTGCCTGCCTGCTGTTATGCTCCTTGCCCTGATGGTCATGGACCCTAACCGTCAGTAGTTGTAAGATCCTAATTAAATGCTTTTTTATGTACAAGTTGCCTTGGCCAAGGTGTTTTGTCATGGTACTAGAAAAGCAACTAAGACAGGGGGCCAAGAATCTAACATTAATATCACTCCCACTACAACTTCCCCATCCTTAAACTCCCCTTGGGGCCTCCCATTCCATCTCAAATTCATGACCTCTTTTTAAACTATTAGTATTATTATTATCTGTATATATAAATACAACCTACTGATCCCATTTAGTGTTGCTTGTATAAGTGTGTATTTTAGGGCTGATCACTGGTACTGGATAATCAATTAGGGGATCATCACTGTGGGAGACTGATTTTCTCCCTCTCTTAGCCTGCAGCTCTTTGTCTAGATTTAGGCCTTTGTGAGATTTCCCTCAGCCATGTTAGGATGTCAACTGCTGGTAGTGTCATCATGTAGATCTTGTTTAGGTAGTCATATTGTTAAGATTTGGTGTAACTCCCTGTCATCTAAAGAGGACACTTCCTCACAGCAGACATCCTGGTCCTGTAGCTCTTTCTGATCCTCTTCCCTGAGCCTCAGATATAGGAGTTGCACTGTAGATGCAACACCCTTGGAGATTCGCACCCTAAATTTACTTGTTCTCTGAATTTCAATCAGCTGTGGGTTTTTGTGATGATTTTTGTTTGCTTCTCTGATGGGGGAGGGGTAAAAGCTAAAGGTATTTGTGGATATAAGAATAAGAATTTAGAATGCAGTTGGGAATTCTATTGATTTAGGAACTGGTCAGTAGGAGAGTGTCCTCTAGAGTTCATGACATCACCAGCTATGAGTGCACTACCTCTGGGGTTTCAGCAGCTCATCAGTTGAGAGGGTTAAAGAGTTTGAAGGTTGTTTTGCACAGCTGCTGTAATTCCCTCTTCCATCATCTGTATCACTAAGGCTCCCAGCCTCAAAGGGCCTAGCCTGAAACCCACACTAGGGAACAACTTTGCATCCCCCCACTTCCTGTTTTCCCCAGTATAGTGCTTCAAAGGCCTCTCCCAGGATCATTACAGGAATCCCAAAACACAGTCCCTCAGGCCCTCACTAACAAGGTTCTAGGTGGGAACACATTTTATCCTTGAGGATTTGGTTTGGTTGCCATGAGTGTCTTCTGATTCTCCTCCTTTCTTGTGTTTTGCCTTCACCTGCAGACCCAAAGAAGATTCTCTCCTCAATCACAAGATTGAAGATAGCCCTGCTCAGTTCGCAAATCCGCAAATCCTGTTTGTGGCAAGTATGAAGTGAGCTGTTTTCTTAGCCTATAAGACCCTCATTGAGTCCTAGTTCCTCCTCTAATTCCATGAGTGACTTTGGGACAGCAGACAGCTCTTATGCCCATCTGCTAACCTGAGCTTTTGTCCTAACTTTTCTGTGTGCTGCAGACAATATGCGGTGAGAACAAAGACAGAAAACATTCTGGGTCCCCAGTGTGATGTGACGCTCTATTGCCTCACCACGGTGACATTTATTAGGGCTTGTATCTTTGACCTGGCCTTGCCTGTATGCATACCTTCCTCTCATTTCTTGTGGCTAATTTTGAGGTCCCAAGAGGCTGACACTATGATGGAAAATTCCCAGGATAGAAAAATATATCCTTGCTGCCTTCACTGAATTACTGAAGCTGAATGAGTTTGTGTTCCTTGTCCCCGTATATACCCTTCCACTACACTGGTTCCCTGCAATCACCAGGTGAGTTTTCATTGCTCTTTCTCTGTCCTTAAGTCACCTGTAGGGGGACTTCAGCTGTTTCTCAGCAAGTTGACTTTCCTGGCTTTACAGATAAGTTGATCAGTGTCTCAAAAGCAAAAAGGAGACTTGCTCCAGATGACAAGTCTTCCCTAAATGAGTGTGAGAGCTGGTTCAATGTCAGCAATGGTCATCACCAGGGATGGTCCTTCCCAGGGAATATCCTCGACAGGAATGGCCCTCTGAAGAATCCCATCGAGAACAGACACCCGGATGGTAGTGTTAGGAAATTTAAATCGTTCTTATTATCTTCTTGGTTGAAAACAAGGCAGCAGCTACAATTCTGTGCCATTGTATGACCAGGTTTTCTTCTTTTTTTATTAGCAAAAAAGTTTTTTAGTATGTTCACAAGTTCTTTCTACATAAAGTTGACCACCCACAGGGAAAGTGACCAATCTCAACTTGGTAGGACAGAAGACTTGAGTGCTCTACCTGCCAACTTTTAGAAATTAAAAACTGTGGAAGCTGAGGAGATGCCTCAGCAGGTTTTCTTTTTTAAGAAATGATTATTTTGACTGTAAAAATAATTTATAAAGTTTATATTACAAGGTATCCATGAGCCTGTGGTTTAGTAGAGCTGCATGTTCCATCTAAAATCATGCCAACCACAGGAAACCCATGCTTCTCACTCATTTCTAACCATCGTCCTTTCAATGTCCTTCAAAGTCTAATTTATCCAAATTCATACTGGCCCCCTAAAGAAAATCTTCTCATAATTCTCGCTAACCACCAATGCTCTTTAAAAAAAAAAAAAAAAAAAAAGCCTGTATGTGTCAATAAGAGGAGCAATTCATTAGTTTGTTAGCTGGTGCACAGATACAATGGACCCATGCATGTAGGCTCCAACAAGAGTGCCAGCCTTCTTTGAGCCCCTTCTCCAAGGAAAATCAGATGCTTCCCTCTAGTAAATCTTACTATTCCACAATAGCAAAAACGGGGATATTTTTTCGTTAGAATGAAGAGTGAATTTGACCTGTGATTTGTAAGTGCATTAGGCTATTGATCTGATACCTGTTATAAACACACTGACACTTAGTCAATCGCAATTCCTCAACAACAGATTACATTTTTAAAATTATTTCTTATATTTTTTGAGATTATTATATAATTACATCATTTGGAGGGAGGAATGGGAAGGGAGGGAATGATATAAGCTCCTCTTTTAAGCTTCTAATTGGTGAGCTTTCCAGCAGCTGTGATTTACATTTCCTCAATTCATTAAGAGATCTGATTGCTTTCCTACTTGGTTGTTTCTTTAGAGGAACTCATGCAGCCAAAGCCTAGAGCCAATGGAACAACGGTTACTGAATTCATCCTGCTGGGTTTGGTGGAGACACCAAAGCTGTGGCCACTTGTCTTCATACTCTTCCTCTTGGCTTACATGACCACAGTTGGGGGCAACCTTAGCATCCTGGCAGCTGTGTTGGTGGAACCCAAGCTCCACACTCCCATGTATTTCTTCCTGGGGAATCTGTCAGTGATGGACGTGGGGTGCATCAGCGTCACCATTCCCTGCATGTTGTTTTGGCTCTTGGCTCACAAGCGTACAATTCCATATGGGGATTGCCTCACACAGCTCTTCTTCTTCCATCTGCTGGTTGGGGTTGACTGCTTCCTCTTGACAGCCATGGCTTATGACCGGTTCCTGGCCATCTGCCGTCCCCTCACCTACAGCACCCGCATGAACCACACAGTCCAGAGGATCTTGGTGGCCACATCCTGGGCTTGTGCCTTCAGCAATGCACTGACACACACTGTGGCCATATCCACACTCAACTTCTGTGGCCCCAACGTGATCAATCACTTCTACTGTGACCTGCCCCAACTCTTCCAGCTCTCCTGCTCCAGCACCCAGCTCAATGAGCTGCTGCTCTTTGCAGTGGGTTTCATAATGGCAGGAACCCCCATGGCACTCATTTTCACGTCCTACATCCACGTGGCAGCCGCAGTTCTGCGAATCCGCTCTGCTGAAGGCAGGAAGAAAGCCTTCTCCACATGCAGCTCTCACCTTACTGTGGTTGCCATATTCTATGGCACAGGCATCTTTATCTACATGAGACTTGGGTCCATCAAACTTTCAGATAAGGATAAAGCTATTGGGATTTTCAACACAGTCATCAACCCCATGGTAAACCCACTTATCTACAGCCTCAGGAACCCTGATGTGCAGGCTGCCTTCTGGAGGGTATTTACAGGGAGGAGGGCAGCAGCTTATGTTGGTCTTAAGGCTCCTTCCATCTATTATTTTCAAAGCTAAGTGGAGCTAGGGATGTCCTGTATTGTCAAACTCTACAACAAATGGTTCATAACTTTGTCTATTATAGAACTTAATTTAAGGGATAACAATTATTGTTCCCCAAAGAAGTTGTACCCAGGTAGACTATGGTGTGTACACAAATCCTCTCTGATCTTCCCTTTGATGAGTTCTACCTTTAATCACTGGAGTTCCCAACACGTCTCAGAAAGCATCTTCCTGAGGAGTCTTATGTTTTCTTCAACTTAGAGTATAGTTGGTCTGTCTATGCAACCTAAGCCTAGATGTGGAAAAGTTTATTCCTCTTATAAAATGTTTATAAGATTCAGAGGAAATAAGGAGGAACTTTGCTCTTTGCTTTCATATTCCTTAGTCATTCTAGAGAATTTTGTATCTGGATACAGCTCGCAGACCTGATTGTGAATATTAAAACTCTATGCACATGTAAGAAAAGTTATGATGCAAAATGAGCTTCCCTCAATTACCATTCTTGTATGTTTCTAACCTTTAAAAGATAAAAATTTCTATTCTAAACATTTCAACCTTCTATAACTCAATATTAAAATCCTCTCTAAATTCTCATTTTTCACCACTAAACTTCTAAAAGCTGTAAATCCACATGTGAATGCAGACCGCACTGTGACGCCTCACCCTGTCAGGGAAAGTGACTCTAACCTAAAGTGTTCTCTCATCCTGTTTTCTGTTTACTAGCCATCAATCTAGTCATCACTTAGGTACATCTTCCTCCTCCCATGATTTTTAGACTAATCACTTCTTCTTGACAGTGTTACTATCTACTTGATGTTTCTCCTAAAAAGAGTGTTTTTTCTAACACTCTTTTCTGACCTAAATCTATGGCTTAATTCTCCATGATATTTGTTGTGGGTAGGCAGATGGGAGGGATGGCTAAGAGAGAGATGGAAAGAAAGTGTGTGGGAAAGGGACATACAGCAACATTGGAGGTACAGCATTTGTGAGAAAATTCAAGTAATTGATGAGGACATAAGGAGAAATCAGGATAAAAGATCAAGTAAAGGGCTTGAGAAGAAATAATAGAAGCATTAGAGAGGTGACATGGACTACAGGGATAGAATACAAGAAGGAAAAGAACTCAAAAATGATAAGATAACAAGAGGCTATTAAAAGAGTTGAGAGGGATAACATTTATATGTCAGCGATGATGATTTGGACTTTGCATTCTGTGTGGTCCAGCCGTAACCAGCCCCGAATCCATTGCTATAGTCCATCATCTATCTTAAGTTTTCATCAAGTTTTGATGAATGTGCTAGAGTGCCTAGGGTCTCCACTGCATCTCTCTGCCCAGAGAGGCTCCTATAAAGTCGGGAAGAATGTCTTCCAGATAAGGAAATACAGCAGGGATGAGGAGATGTTGGGTATGACCCCAACAAATATTGTAAGTAACACCTGGTTTACATTCCTGCCTTTTGATTCATTTCTACTAATGTTGTCAAAAGACAGATAGAAAGATGGATCTTTCTTGATCCTTTTTTACTCATAAGACAAACTAGGACACAAACAATGAGCTTTTTACAAGGGTCTGGGAAAATGTCAAGAGTTCTCAGTTCATATCCTCTGCTGTCCTGATGTCCTTGACCTCGAACAAACTCCTTAACATCTCTTGATGTACTTGGCAGGAGGGACAAAGTAATCATCAAGGCTCCCTCACCACTAATGTTGTCTGGTTCTGTTAGTCTAAGTATCTAGAAAGATTCTCATCCTATTAGTGCAGGGAGTGGTCACTTCTTCCACCATAGCTTCTCACCATCAACAATTAACACCACAGTGAAAAAAGGTTTGCTTGTCTCTGGAGCATCTGGCCATTCATGACATGCTTCAAGGGTGAGTTTCCTACTGACTTTCCATGGCACTGTCACTAAAAGAAACAGAGCAGCTAACATCAGTATCACAAGAAGCACTTCAGGCGATGACTGCCCAAAAAAGTCACACAGTTTCTTAAAAATTTTCAAAGCTTCCTTTTCCTCTTAAATATTTCTCTTGTTATTTTTCTTCCAAACTAGAAATGTCTTCACAATTTAAATTTGTCATTAGCCCTGAAATACTTCATGTCTTAAATGTTCAAATGGTGCAGAATGTTACCACTGCCTTTCTACACCAGCACCACAACAGTGCCCCACACACCCGCACACACACACACATCAAAACATCACAATGCTTTGCAACTAACTTTCCTCGCTTACATTATATAATTATGAAATCAACCTAAAAACCCATCTTATTCATTTTTAAAGCTATAAAATGTTTCACTTTATTTATTAATGATGATATGCTTTGCCAACTCATTTATACTTTTTGCTTTTTTAATTATTAATAATTCTTAGATTGCTATTTATCTCTGCTCCCATATATATGCAATTACCTACACTGGTTACATTCCTACAAGTGATATTTAAGTCTTGGTGTCTGTGCACTAAAGGATATAGAAATTTAAACTTTGGAAGTATTCTTCTTTCTTTTGCCAGAAAAAAATGCAGCATTTTGAATCTCGATTGGCACTGTGTGAGAAATGCTTATTACTGCACACCTGTGTGCAGTATTTTAAATGTATTTTTTATCTTAAACAGGTAAGTACAACATTGTATTGTTCTTTAATTTTAATTCCTCTACAAATGTGGTTAGTAATTGCTAGACAGACAGACAGATAGACAGATGTTGATTTTTTAGTTATTTTCATTTCCTTTCAGTAAGTTGTCTATTCTGGTCTAAATGAGGACTCAGTAAAGAAACAACCAAACTGACCATTCCATGGTTATAGAGAAGATTTTATTAAAGGTTAAAGAGAAAGAGAACAGCCAGAAGCATCTGGAAGAATCCAGAGCAGAAAGATAAAAAAAAAAGCAGACTGGGGGAGGGGGAGAGGAGAGGGAGGAGGGGGAGGGAAAAGGGAGACGGGGAGGAAAACGGGAGGCGGGGAGGAGG
>NW_026068174.1:8713314-8801567 GCF_014885135.2 Alexandromys fortis | reverse complement strand
CAGACTGAACATGGACAGGTCTAGAGAAGTGGGGCATGGGAAAACCAGGTGAGTTATAAGGAGGACAAGTAGCGGAGGGAAGGGAAGACTATGAACTGGAGCAGCCCAGGAGTTAATGGTAGAAGAGACAGTGAGAAGAGCCAGAATGCTAGTGTGGACTTTGAAATACATAATGGGTACACATGAATAGGGACCAAAGGTGTCTGGAGACTAGCATGGACTTTGACCTTTTGGGAAAATGTCCTGTCTGGCAAGCAGAAACCAGTTCCACAGGCTGTTGAGGAATGCTGTTTCTTGTACAGTGCTACTCAAGCTGAACCAGGACTCTCATTTGGGGGTTATTCACTGTCTTTGGGGAATTGGGGTTCCCTTTGGACTTGACCTCATGTTTCTGGGGTGGTTGTCCCTTTGGTTAGTTTGCTTGCCATTTTAAATTTTACTTCCTTCATTATTAAGTAAAACTTACCTGTTAAGTGAAAATTGTACATATTCATGGAATAGCATTAATGAATATTGTATAACCTATGCTGTGATTGGAAGACACTGTTCATGTTCCAAGATGGCACTTTTTGCCATGTACCCCGCACACATAACCGCCCCGTCCCCATCTATCTGTACCTTTCAGAGCCTCCACTGCCCAAACTGAGTTTCGCATTTTCATGAAATTTCTCATTTTGTTTGTGACAAGCACATAATTAAAGGAATTTCCATTAAATGTTGTATCAATGTAGTACCTCTCTGTGTCATCTTTCAGGACTTCTTTGTTTCCCTTCAAGCCAATGATTTGATGCATTTAGTGCTTATTTTTGTGTTCACGCTAACTTTTTTCTCAATTGATTACAAGTGTCCCATCACAATTAAAGGTAATCTTAGTCACCTGTAAAATGTGTGTGATAAACAGCAAAAGACAAAGCACAGCATAAGATCAGAGCTGTCATCCCAGGGAGAATTTTGTCAGATTCTCCTGATAACAAACTCGTACTCGGGAGGGGGGGGAGAACCTTTAGGAATTTTACAACTCAGTGACCCCAGAGGGAAACTTTGTACCTCTTACAATCTAGCAAGAGTCCAAAAGCTGGGGTTCAGATAGACAAAAGAGGCCTGCAGACACTATACAAACGGAGGTATAAAAATACAGGATCGATATGCAACACCATTTTCCATCATAGAAAGGCAGATTAAAGCTATAAGGCCACTGATGTTGAACTTCTAGAAGATTCTGTTCCCTACAGCCTTTAGCCTATTTCCTCTGAAGTGTACCAGAGAACTTAAGCAATGACTCCTCTGGTCCCTTGTAAGGTCAATGCTCCCAAAGTCTTCTGTTCCTTTCCTGAGTGCTCCTCTAATGTGTCTATCATCATCCTGCCTGAGCTTCCACACACATCTCAGGGGTTCATTTGGATGAACTTCAAGCATCTTTGCAAGAACATCCAGTTCTGTAGTGGGGAAAGTTCTTCCATAACAAGTAAATCTCTCTATGTCATCTTGTCTAGCCCCACTCCTTGGTCATAACTGTGCTCCCAGTTTCTCCAGAAACTGGAGGAATTCTCAAGTCTGGACAAGATGCCTAGACAGTGAATCAAAACCCTATTGCTACTGAAACACATTTCTGTAAACTGAATGCCTTAAAAGCACAGGGATCTATTATTTCATCTTTCTAGGGATCAAAAGTCTGAAATAATCTGGTAACGCTAGTGTAAAGGTATTAGTGTATACAGTTCATCCTGGATGCCCCTGGAAAAAGTTAAGTCACAACTCCAATTCTATTGGCTCCTGGAATTTCTTGACTTACTGCCACATCCCTTCAACAATCATTTCCAATGACTTCCATCTTCCAGGTTGCAAATATTCCAGAAAGCCTAAATCCTGCCTGGACATTTGAACACCTCACAAGCACTCTTTCTGGGCACCACCAATTCAGTCAAACTTTTTGGTGAAAGCCTTGAGCATTTGTGTTTTCTTTCTAAAACATCCCATGGGGAATGGGACTCTAGCCCAATGGATCAGTCAGAATTGAAGCTGCAAGTACAGACCACTACAGCTTTCTAAGATACCAACTGTTTCCTTTGCATCTTCTTTTAAATTATTTTCTCTTCCCAGTTCAAGACTATCGGTCAGAGTAACATGAGGCAGAACTACATATACCTTAAAAACTAAGGAGATGGCAAGAAAGAACTCATGGCTCGAAGAATCATTCAGAGGAATCCTAAGACAACAGTGATGGGGACTTCTGAAAAGCACTAAAGCCTGGCTGTCACCTCCCTTGACTCCTGGGAAAGTTTGAACATCGAGCCTCTATTGCAGCTCCTATAGAATTTTAATGTGGAACCAAGCTAGAGGCTTGCTGCATTGCCGTGCCTGTCTGTTACTAAATGCTTTTTGCCTGCTCTACAGTCCATGCTAATGGGTGGCTTTCTGGTTTGCTAAAGACTGCATACTCAGCCTGTCTGTGGGGACTTGTAGATGGAGACTGCTCGTTTGTTCCCAGCTGCCCAGACATGAAATAATCACACAGAAACTATATTAATTTCAACACTGCTTGACCAATGACTCTAGTGTATTCCTAGCTAGCTCTTACATCTTGAATTAACCCATTTCTATTAATCTGTGTATTTCGATATGGCTGTGGCTTACCGGGTAAAGTTCTGGTGCATCTGTCTCCTCTGATGGCTACATGGCGTCTCCTTGACTCCACCTACTTTCTCTTCGATCTCTGCTTGTAATTCCTTCCTTGCTCTATTCCACCATGCCATAGGCCAAAAGCAGCTTCTTTATTAACAAATGGTAAATAAAACATATTCATAGCATTCCACATCAGGGACTTCTCATTCATCCCTATCTCCTCTACATTTCAGGTCACAGCTAAGACCAGAAACACCCATGTGTCAACCACTGAGCTCATTTACCAATTTTACAAAGGATTTTGAGCATGGTTTTTGTTCCAATTACAATTAAAGATCATGGGGAATTTCAAGCTGTGGGTGGAGTATGTTTCCGGAGCTAAAAGAAAGCTAAGACCCCTCCCCAAAAAAAGTCAGGAAAACTTCCCAAGAACAAAGAGTGGCCTTTACCAGTGTTTTCCCAGGGTCTGTTCTTCAGCTAGTCTTTGTATTTTCTGTTCCCTTTTTTTCAGCCTTTCATTATTTCATTGCATGAATTTCATAGAGTGCACTGACATAAACAGCAATGGGCAGATCAACCACTCAACATCCTCTTGATTAGGTCAGAGACTTCATAGACACAAGATATGAGTCTACTGATCAAAGAACATGGTTTGAAACAATCTCCACTATCAGTGCTGCGTTGTCTATAACCTCAGGAGCTTGACTGTCACACTCCAGCTCTGCAGTGGGTTTGTTCATACCGGTGTCACCACACGCAGGAGAGCAACGTGTTTGTAATGGCAAAGAAAAACAAGGTCACGAGAGGGTAACAATCATGGTGAAAGAGAGAACAGAAAAGATATAAGGGCCAGAGATCCTAGAGAACTACTGCAAAATAATGTCTTCTGCATGAGACAGGGTTGTTATGTTCATTAACCTTCAACAGTTATAGTTGCCAGCACACAACCATACAAGCCCACTCCCACCTGAGGCAGCCAACTGCTGCGTGAGGAGGGAGAGCAGTTTCCTCGTGCACAAACTCTGTGATAGGTTTCTCATATCCCAGTATTCAACCTTACACGCATGTGCATGTAAGGGACACAAGTTTAACTCAGAAGGAGATATATACATGTGAGCTCATGTGTGGGGCGCATACCATAGATGAAGAGGAAATGAATTTGATAGTGAAATGTGACCGATCATAGGAGAAGCTGGATGAGGGAACAATCTGATATTGACAGGGAGGGTGGGGATTATAAAAATACACAGTTCTCATGGTTGATATTCTCCAAAAAGTGCATTTTCTTTTGGGCAAAAAAAAATGAATTTTCAGCTCCAGAATAATTGTGCACACAGAAACAATTGTCTATTATGCTGTCTTTTATTGAGTAAATCATCCTTCTGAGAATGAGATCACAAATTAAATGAACAAAGAAACATTTCATAACAAGTCCACACCTAAAGAGAATCTTTCATTTCCTCAAATCTAAGAAACTTGAGTGAGCAGGGTTGTGATAGAGCATATGTAGGATTCAGAAGGTGACACTTGAGGTAGAAAATTCTGGAAGATCCTCAGAAGAGGGAATAGAGGACACATTTTATTCCTTTGCAAAAGTCACTGGCCTCAAGAGAAGGAGATTTTGCCCCTGAGAATTCTGACCAGTGCCTCCTTCATGTCTTTGTTCCGAAGGCTATAAATGAAGGGGTTCAGTAAGGGAGTCACCACTGTGTACATGACAGTAGCTGCTATGTCCTCTACCACTGAATTGGAGGATGAGGATGAGGGGCACAAATAAGCCTTTATCACTGTTACAAAGCACAGGGACACCACAGCAAGGTGGGACCCACAGGTAGAAAAGGCCTTCCGCCTCCCCTGGGCAGAAGGGACTCTGAGGATAGCTGACACAATGCGGATATAAGACACAAGGATGAGCAAAAAGGGGACTAATATGACAGCACCCCCCAAGAAGAGAAGCACAAGCTCATTAATTCTGGTGTCAGAGCAAGCGATCTTCATCAGGGGTCCCAGGTCACAGTAGAAATCTTGGATGAATTTCTTGAAGCAGAAGGAGAGATGGAACATGAGGAAGGTGTGTGTCATGGCGACAAGATTTGTAAGGGTCCAGCAGGCTGTCACCAATAGTGAGCAATGCCTGAAGCTCATTATCATCGTGTAGTGGAGAGGGTGACAAATGGCCACAAATCGGTCATAGGCCATTGTGGCCAGGAGGAAGATGTCCATGTCTCCAAAAGTTAAGAAGAAGTAGAGCTGGACCAGGCATCCTGCATAGGAGATGGTCCTGCTCTGGGAGTGGATGTTCACCAGGGCCTTGGGTACCGTGGTGGAGGTGAAAAGGATGTCATCACAAGACAGGCTGGCGAGAAAGAAGTACATGGGGGTGTGGAGTCGAACATCAGTAACAATGGCCAGGACAATGAGCAGATTGCCAGCCACAGTGACCAGGTACATCCACAGGAAGAGCAGGAAGAGGATGCTCTGTTGCTCTGGCTGCTCTGAGAGTCCCCAGAGGAGGAACTCAAAAGTGCCAGTCTGGTTCCCTCTTGCCATAAGC
Organism: Alexandromys fortis; assembly: GCF_014885135.2. Classification (NCBI taxonomy): domain Eukaryota; kingdom Metazoa; phylum Chordata; class Mammalia; order Rodentia; family Cricetidae; genus Alexandromys; species Alexandromys fortis. The sequence goes on along the minus strand of NW_026068174.1, from coordinate 8,796,391 downwards.
ACGGAGGTCAATGTGGGAAGTCCTGAGCTTGCTTTCGGAGATGTTTCACTCTAGAAGATTGCTGCACACACCCTTCTCTGAGCTCTAGTGAAGAATCACAGAGTTTGCATAGTAACCATCTAGTTCATTCATAGGACACTTAATGCAGCCTGCCCAAGATGCTCTTCCACAATGTTCTGCAAGATGTAAATGATAAGAAGATAAAAGGGTAGGGAGAGGAAAAGAGGGGAGTAGAGAAAAATATATAGCTCAATAAAAACAATTTTTAAAATGATGAATATGGAATGATATGGTGGAATCATTCCATAACTTTTTGTATTCGCTTTTAATACATAGTATGAAAATTTCAAATTAAAACAAAAAATCAATTAAAATTATTTACAAAACTTAAAGAAGACAGTAACAATGTTGAAAAATAAAAATGCCTCATAAACCTGGAAAGGGGTTAAATGTCTGTAGTAGAGAATTACTAATAACAAAAACATATTTTACAATCTGCATTCTATAAAATACGCAATAGGTTTTTGTTAAGCATGTTCACTGAGTGTGTTGTAGAACACTGTCACTTCCTCCTTAATAACTATGCATTGGGCACCTACCTCCCCAAATCCATCCCAGGACTCTTCCTCCCTCTGAAGGTCACTGTTCTACATGGGTTGAATTATCATAGACTACCCATAAATATGTGAAATTATGTGTCAGATACAAAATAAAATACTATTAACCAACAAAATTACAGAATGCCTAGAAAATAATTCTAGCAATGTCACACATCAGAGTCTGTGGAATATTGGCAGCACAGCAAAGGAGAATACACTGGCACAACTCCTTTGCAAAATACGATAACCCATACAATACTCAAGGACAAGAACAAAATGAAGGAAAGCAATGAATGGAAAAACAGTTTGGGTCAAGTTGAAATTCAACATCAGAAAACCAACAAAAGCATTTCTTATTATACCCATCAGGCAGTTTGTCTACATGCAAAGGATTGAATTAAAACCCTACCTCAGAGCATATACAATACTAATTCAGAATGGACAAAGACCTAACATGTAAGAGCTAAAGCTGTCAAAGTGTTTGAAGAAAATGCAAGCCTAAATTTTCAAGTAAATCAATTGTTTCTTAGCTATGACACCAAAATCCATGTCACACAATAACATGACGGTAAAGAAAACACCATCAAATTACATTTAATTTTAATTAAATTAAAACTTAATTTAATTTGAGCTTTAATCCAAATAATTGAAACATTTGTGCTTCAAAGTATAATCTCAAAAATTCAGAATGTGGGAGGTTATTTGTTTTTGAAACAGAATCACATGTAGCAAATCTGTCCTCAAATTCTCTACATAGCAAATGATAACCTAGAACTACTGACCCTTCTGCTTCAACCTCCTGCGTTCTGAGACTATAGATATGTGCCAGTGTGCTCCATTTGGAAAGTAATGTTTAAGACTTTTCTCTAGAATATATAAGCAACAGGTTGGCTAAGAGTGCTATATTTTAAGCATTGTCCAGCACACACTTTCCCAAGCAACTTTACGGAACCCATATGATATGTATTTTTCTTTGAGTCTAAGGAATTGTTTCCTAGAAAGCATAGCTGTCTGCACTAATGTTTTCATACAGAAGATATTTTCTGTGGACAACCAACAAATAAAATTGTTTCAAAGAACAAACAAAAAGTAAAGTGAGAAACACAAGCACACAACGAGAAGCCACTTTCCACCTTCTAGGTCATCAAGCCAGTAAGTCAGGAAACATGAACTGTATCAAGGATGAGAAAACCCTGATACCCAAGGACCTGTTGGTGGAATGTGTAACAGTGTGACCAATATGGAAAACAGTCTGACGTTTCTCAAAAGGCTCTTCATAGGGTTGTATAGCCTCATTACACCCAGGAAAAGCAAAAACATGTACATACACTTCTTAACATTATTCATTATAGGCAAAAGCCGAAAACAACTCAAGTGCCTACCAATTGGTGAACGAATCCATAGTGAGACAGCAGTGCCCCTGACTCTAGAGCTCAGATGTCACCAATTCGGTCTGTTCTGCATCAGAGCTGGGGCTGGGTCCTGGGAACTCATACTTCCAACAAGCTCCAGGTGTTGCTGATGCTGGGCAGGGAGGGCGTGGTACCCTCATCAGTCAGCCCTTGCTGTACAAAATGAGCTGCTAAACACTAAAGTCTGCAACTAAAGTAGCAACCATGTGCAATGCAATATCCTGGACTAGGTTCCACTTGAACAAACAGATCTACAGAGAAAGTTTGCAAGCAGTAATGGCACACGCCTTTAATCCCAGCACTCAGGAGGCAGAGGCAGGCGGATCTCTGTGAGTTCAAGGCTAGCCTGGTCTACAAGAACTAGTTTCCAGGACAAGCTTCAAAGCTACAGTGAAACCCTGTCTTGAAAAAACGGGGGGAGTTTGCAGGATATCTAGAGAAATTGAACATTGGTAGAATAGAATAAAAATTGTTAGTTAAACAGGCATTAAAAATGCTTTTGAGGCAATATGTAAAAGGATTCTTTTTAAGATACATACTGAATTTTTATAGGTGTAATAATGTAGTAACTATAGGTTGTTTTATAGGTGTCTGGGATCTGAGAGGACAGCTCCTCCCCTGGACTAGGACAGAACTTATTACACTGAAGCCTGGCTGTGCCAGACCTGAGAGCTCAGGAGCAAAGAAAGATCACCCAAACTTGAGGAAGGGGACACTTACTGGAAAACTGAGCAGCGTGTTCCTGCCAGTGCTCCAGTTGAGGCTTGGATAGAATAGGGAAAGAGGAGCAGCAAACCCGAATCCAGCAGGTCCTTGATGCCCAAACTTCTAAATCTTAAATCTGCTCAGAGGGACTAGCATACCTCACTGCAATCCTGTGCTGAGCAAGGAAGGTAAGGGTCAGGAGTTGCCTGAAGGTCACACATGAGAAAACAGCAGAACCTGGGTGTGATCTCTACTCTTTTTGATTCCAAATGGCCTACCGTGGTGTGGTGTGCTTTAGACAGAACAATAGAGCCCTTGTTTAAAATCAGTCAGTTGCTCTTGGCAGCTGTTGTTCAGTGACAGGGACTTTCTACCATGGTGGTCTAACAGGCTCTGCTCTGTGGCTCCCCAGTTGTCTTTCTGGGCTAGCTCTGTCCAGGTGGTCTCCTAGGGATCTACCTCTTACCTTTTTCACAAACAGTCCCACTCATGCTGTATCTGCTCTGTCAGTCAAATGAGACAGTTTTCAATTCCTCAGCCAGGAAGATTTCATGCCAACTCATACCTGGACTTGATGTCTGGAGTTACCACCCGCCTTCGTTGTACATGGGAAGCTCTTTCAGTAACCTCTATTACGTTCTGTCACTAAATTAGGATCAGTTCCAAAAGACCCTAAAGTCTTTCTGGAATTAACTGGCTAGTTGGAAATTCATTTTCACTGCTACTATTTTCAAACAATAATTCTCTAACTCCAACTTTACCACCACAAGAAAAGCCAGTCCCTCCCCTTTCTTTACCACTTTGATTCTGCTGTGCCTGAGCTAACGTCAGAAACAAAGAGACGTTCAGCAAGCATATTAGTTTGGAGCTGGGAGGGCATGCGCATTGGTCCTTCACAGCTCTGCTCCTCCACTCTACCCTCAGAAACCGAAGCACACAGCAGTAAAAGTAACAAAAAAGCCAGTCACACGAGAACGAGTTCCAAAAGGGATTGTCCACTAACCATAGAGTCAAAAAAAATATCAGCCTCTTTTCGGTCTGCAGTTGTGTCCAATTGGCCAAGTACAGGCTTGCCTTGATGCAGATTCTAGGATATATAATCTACTCTACAGAAAGGAACTTCTCAGGCAAAGAGCATACCCACTTTCCTCCTAGAATACTCTCCTAGCTGAAGTTACATCTAGGATGAGAGTACAACACTCTCAGCAACTCTGGGAGATGCACCCAGGGTTTCCTCTAGCAAAGCAAAAGGTTTCTTTTACCTGCTTGTCCATCCCTGGGGGACGTCTCTACCTCACCGCATGCTCCTTGTTCTCAAAGCCTTTAGAGGCCACACCAGCCTTCAAAGCTCTTCAAGGCTCATCTTTCATTTGCTCTCCTTTCGGGCTGTTTTCTGAACCTGTCCCCTAAAGTGTTTGTTGACCACACTGACTTCCATGGGAATCCCGCCTTTTGGTTGGAAAGATGTGAAATGTACACCATCGTTCCTCCCAAGCACTGCTGTTGCCAAGACTACGTTTCACTTTCACTGTCCAGTGATTAAAATCTTCCCCCTCTACTTGCTCTTCAGAGAAGGGAAGCAAACCTTATTTACGTTTTCTCCCAGGTCCTGACATTCTGCTTCTGTGGTGGTGAACAGGTGTCCTTTAAGGTTGTGTTTCATTCCAGTTGTGAACTCATCATACTGCCTGTGTGTGTCCCTGTCACCATCACAATGACTGGTGCCTCTTCTTCAGTCCTCTGTGATGATTCACGTAACATGGAAAGTTCCCTGAGACTCTGAGGCTATTTCAGCTTCAGGTGGAGTCTAATAAGATCACATCCTGAAGCCTCCTTTGGTGCTCAGCAGAGCCCTCCACACCCCATGCAGCAGGGCTGCAGGTTGACCTCTGATCCTCAACATCAGGACCCTCAATAATATCACATGAAGTGTTCCAGCCCTGGGCTGTCAGAGGACTTACCCATGTATTTATTTCCCAGAAGAACCAGTGTGAGACTCCCCATCTCTTGTGGGAAGCTGGAGCTTGGGAATTACCTCAGGACTCACACATTCCCTCAGGAGCAAGTTCTTGAAAAGAAGATGTGGTCCAGTAGCACTGGACGTCTTTCATAAAAATTCATTAACTGTTTCCTAGACTGAACCAGAGAATGATACCCCATACAACTAAATAAAAACTCCTTTGGTGTATGACTTTTTACACAACCCCCTTAAAATAAATCAAAAGCTTTTGTTTAAATTGTTTCATTTTATGGAGATTTTGAGACAGTAAATATATTATGTATAAATATGTTTTTGTGTGTGTGTGTGTGTGTGTGTGTGTGTGTGTGTGTGTGTGCAATCTGACCTAGGTGAAGTTGGTAGTTCCTACCTTAATTTAATACAGATATTTTCTCAATTTGATTTTTACATTTTTGCCTTTCACAATCCTTTAGGAATTATTTTTATGGTTTACTTTTAATGTCTAAGTAATCAATTTTCATGTGATTCTATATGTCATACGTTCAAAAACTCTTCATCTTTCTCAGGCTCCTTCAGTCTCTTGGTTTGATTTGTTTGTCATCGCTCTGTCAGTATGATCTTAAAAGCTGAGCCATCTCTTCAGTCTCCAAGTTAGTTTCTCTATGAGCCAAACAGGAGATCATGATCAGGAAACATTGATTCCGGTTGTCTCAAATAACACAGAAGCCGCAAAATGAACCCTTATTAATTATAGAACAAAATCTCACAAGTTAATGAATTTACCAAGTGCAGTAGTGAGGACAGAAAGTAAGTAGGTTGTATCAAAGCAGAGAAAACTGCTATAAGTTTCACGTAATGCTTTTAGCTTTTGAACTCATGGAAGTGAGTCTCTAAGGAACATATTTAAGGACTATGTATTTGTCAAAAAATGTTAGGTCAGATATAGAAATGAACAACGGATGGCTCTTAAGAGACCTAGGTATAGTAAAGATAATTTGACTATGGATATTCAACACTCCAACTCTAAAATCAAGTTTTGATCAAATCTAAGAAACTTAACATGAGGAATGAGTGAGCGAAGCCATGATAGAGCATCTATAGGATTCAGAAGGAGACACTTGAGGTAGAAAATTCCGGAAGATCCTCAGCAGAGGGAATTGAGAACACCAGTTTCTCTGCAGAAGTCACTGGCTTCAGGAGAAGGAGACTTTGACCTTGAGAATTCTGACAAGTGCCCCCTTCATGTCTTTGTTCCGAAGGCTGTAAATGAAGGGATTCAGCAGTGGAGTCACCACTGTATACATGACAGTAGCTGCTGTGTCCTCTACCACAGAGTTGGAGGATGAGGATGAGGGGCACAGATAAGCCCTTATCACTGTTCCAAAGAACAGGGTCACCACAGCAAGGTGGGACCCACAGGTAGAAAAGGCCTTGCTCCTCCCTTGAGCAGATGGGACCCTGAGAACAGCTAGCATAATACGGATATAAGATACAATGATGAGTAAAAGGGGGACTAATATGGCTGTACCCCCCAAGAAGAGAACCACAAGCTCATTAATTCTGGTATCAGAACAAGAAATCTTCATCAGGGGTCCCAGATCACAGTAGAAATCTGGAATGACCTTCTTGGAGCAGAAGGAGAGCCGGAATATGAGGAAGGTGTGTGTCATGGCAACAAGATTTGTAAGGGTCCAGCAGGCTGTCACCAACAGTGAGCAACGCCTGAAGCTCATGATCATCGTGTAGTGGAGAGGGTGACAAATGGCCACAAATCGGTCATAGGCCATTGTGGCCAAGAGGAAGCTGTCCATGTCTCCAAAGGTTAAGAAGAAGTAGAGCTGGACCAGGCATCCTGCATAAGAGATGGTCCTGCTCTGGGAGTGGATGTTCACCAGGGCCTTGGGTACCGTGGTGGAGGTGAAAAGGATGTCAGCACAAGACAGGCTGGCGAGGAAGAAGTACATGGGGGTGTGGAGTCGAACATCAGTAACAATGGCCAGGACAATGAGCAGATTGCCAGCCACGGTGACCAGATACATCCACAGGAAGAGCAGGAAGAGGATGCGCTGCTGCTCTGGCTGCTCTGAGAGTCCCCAGAGGAGGAACTCAAATGTGCTTGTCTGGTTCCCTTTTGCCATGAGCACTGAGTTCAATGTGGGAAGTCCTGAGCTTGCTTTCTGAGATGTTTCACTCTAGAAGATTGCTGCACACACCCTTCTTCTCTGAGCTCTAGAGAAGAATCACAGAGTTTGCATAGTAACCATCTGGTATATTTATAGGCCACTTAATGCAGACTGTCCAAGATGCTCTTCCAGAAAGTTCTGCAAGATACAAATGATAACCATTAAAATAGTTCTTGGGTGTTTTTCTACATATCATCTGAACAAGGTAACTTTTCTTGAACTATATATAATTTTACTTAGCAAAGCTCTAAGTATTCAAGATTTGTCATCCACTTCATATGTTCTATAGGTACTGAATGCCAACCCTGCACCTGTTTCAGTGACAGATTTCTAACACATTAATAATCCATAACTCCAGACAGTCTTTAATCTCAAGATATGGGCACAACTATCTATACTGAAATCTTAGACTATTTGGATTCAGCCCGCCAAACCCACTCAAACCACTCTTGAATCCGTGTGCAGCTGTTCTGAACCAACAGTGTCACAAACTTAACATTCTGAAGACAACAGCTCATGCTTCCCATTCTTCTAGAAATCATGTTTCTCCAGTAAGAAAACTACTTAGTAAAGACTTGTGATATCTAGACTATTCTCAGAGATTCAGTGAAACAGGAAGAAAAGATCAAAACCACTGCTGTCTAGAATTGCAAAACTGGGGAGGCACTTGTGATTCTAGCTCATGGGATATGGAGGTAGAAAGATCAACAGTTAATGGCTAGCCTCCTCTATGTAGTGAACTTGAGTCGAGCCTGGGCTACATGAGAGGCCATTTAAAGAAATGGAAAAATGTAAAACGCTAAACAAAATAGTAAATCATATATGTGTATATATACATTATCACTCTATTTCCAGTTATGCCCATGAAAATATTTTACTTCCAATTTTCTACTTAAATTACCAAATATATACTGCATAAGATGATAGAACTAAACCCAATTTCAAAAAACTGATAATGAATCAATTTTATATTTTTAAATCTCATAAAAATTCAATGAAAATTAATTTACAGAACTTAAAGAAGACAGTAGCAAAATTAGAAAGTAAACATGCCTCATCAATTTGGAAAAAAACTAAATGTCTTCAGTGGATAATTATTAATAACCAAAAAGGCATTTTAAAATTTTGAACTCTATAAAACATATAATAGGTTATTGCCAAGCAGGACCACTGACTGTGTTGTAGAACACTGTCATTTCCTCCTTATTAACTATGCATTGATCACTCCCTCCCCAATATCTCTCCCAGGACTTCCTCCCCTCTAAAGACCATTGAATTATCATAAGCTACCCATAAATGTGTGCAATTATATGACAGTTACAAAGTTAAATAATTTTAACCCTCTAAATTACTGACTGCCTAGAAAATAATCGTAATAATGTCACACATCAGAGTCTATGGAATACTATTAGCACAGCAAAGGAGAATACACTGCCTCAAACACCTTCGCAAGATACTATAAACAATATAACACACAAGGACAAGAGCAAAGTAAAGAAAAGCAGGAAGAAGGAAAACATTTAAAGTGGAAATGAAGCTCAACATCAGAAAAATATCAAAAGCATTTCTTATTGATATCCATCAGGCAGTTTGTCTACATGCAAAGGAATGAATTAGAACTCTGCCTCAGATCATATGCAACACTAATTCAGAATGGACAAAGGTCTAACACATAAGAGCTAAAACTATAAAAGTCTTGAAAGAAAATACAAACCCGAATCCAGCAGGTCCCTGATGCCAAAACTTCTAAATCTTAAATCTGCTCAGAGGGACTAGCAAACCTCACTGCAATCCTGTGCTGAGCAAGGAAGGTAAGGGTCAGGAGTTGCCTGAAGGTCACACATGAGAAAACAGCAGAACCTGGGTGTGATCTCTACTCTTATTGATTCCAAATGGCCTACCGTGGTGTGGTGTGCTTTAGACAGAATAATAGTCTTTCAGAGGCCATGCTTGAACCAAAATCAGTCAGTTGCTCTTGGCAGCTGTTGTTCAGTGACAGGTACTTTCTACCATGATGGTCTAACAGACTCTGCTCTGTGGCTCCCCAGTTGTCTTTCTGGGCTAGCTCTGTCCAGGTGGTCTCCTAGGGACCCAACCCTTATCTTTTTCACAAACAGTCCCACCCTTGTTGTGTGTGCACTGTTAGTCAAATGAGATCGTTTTCAATTCCTTAGCCAGGAGGATTTTCTGCCAACCCATACCTGGACTTCAGGTGTGAATTTTCCACTCACATTCTTTGGGAATGGGATGCTCCTCCAGCAACCTCTGTCCCATCATTTCATTAAAGTTATACCAGTTCCCAAGGACCTTAAAGCCTTTCTGCACCTAACTGGCTAGACAGAAATTAAATTCCGCTGCCACTGTTTAAACAGAATAATTAATCACTATAATTGCTAACTCCACCTTCACCATCACATGAAAGTCCAGCCCCTCCCTTTCATTTCTACTGTGATTCTGCAGTGCCTGAGCTGATGTCAGGAACAAAGAGATGCTCAGAATGTACATGAACATTGGGCACACATAGCTCTGCTGCACCTTTCTGCCCTCAGAAACTAGGACACATGAAACATAAACTAGTCACCCTGATTTCATGCGAAAGAATTCAAGGGGGGACTTTCTACTGGCCAGAGAGACAAGAAATTTCAAACTCTATTATCTGCAGTTGTGTTTAATGGGCCAAGTACAGGTTTGCCTTGATCAAGATCCTAGCATATAGGATCCACCCCCAGGAAGAAACTTCTCAGGCAAAGCATGTACTCCATTCCCCCTAGAACACTCTCCGTTCTGAATGTCGCTCTAGGGTGAGAGTATGAGACTTACTTCCAGGCTGAAAGATGCACCCAGAATTTCCTCTACGTGAAGAAGGTTAATTTCACCTGCCTGCCCTACTGCCGGCAAAGATGGCTCTATCTCACTTCATGATCCTTGCTCACAGACCCTTCACTGGCCCACCAGTCTTAGGGCTCCTCCTTCATCTGCTCTCCCTGCGGCCCATTTCCTGGACCCTTCCGCTGAAGTGTTTGTCGAGTGCACCAACTTCCATGGGAATCCTGTGTTTTGGAAAGATTTGAAATGTAGCTCATCTTTTCTCCCAAGCACTGCAGTTGTCAAGACTTTCACTGTCTGGGGATCATAGATTTAGTTCCTCTTCTATTTGCTCTTTGGGAAGCAAATCTTATATTTTCTTCCAATGATAAACAAGTGTCCTTTAAGGAGGGCGTTCCGCCCCAATTGTGAGCTTACCATAGTGTCTGGGTGTGTTTCAGTCATCGTCACAATGACCTGTGTGCCCTCTTCTTCAGTTCTCTATGTTGATCAAGGTAGCATGAAAAGTTCCCTGACACTCTGAGGCTGTTTCTCTTTCAAATGGTGTCTAATAAGCTCACATCCTGAAGTCTCCTTTGGTGCTCAGGGAAGCCCTACACACCCCCATGCAGCAGGACTGCAGACTTTCTGTACCTCAACACTGGAATCCCAATAATATCGCATGAAGTGTTCCAGCCCTGGGCTGTCAGAGGACTTACCCATCTACTTATTTTCCCTAAACAACCAGTGTGAGACGCCATCTCTTGTGGGAAGCTGGAGCTTAGCAATTGCCTCAGGACACACACAATCCCTCAGGAGCAAGTTCTTGAAAAGGAGATAGATGTGGTCCAGTAGCATTGGACGTCTTCCAAGAACACTCATTAACTCTCTGTTCCCTAGACTGAACTAGAGAATGCTACCTCATCCAACTAAATAAAATCTCCTTTGGCCCATGACTTTTTACACGCCCTCCTTAAAGTAAATCACAAGCTTCTTCTGTAAACAGGTCAGAGAGTAAGACCCCGAAATTGGTGGAAACATACCAAGAGACAAAGACATCATTTTTGAACGGTTTTTATTGGTTATGTCTTGGATAATAGAACAACAGAATGATGATACTAATACATCATAACTAAGTAAAAAATTGAAGATAAGCATATCTCACTGGTACATGTTGATGAATGAGGGGAGGGTGAGGGGAGGAAGAAAAGGAATGGCAAACCAAGAAAGAATGTTCATCCTTAGGATAGAATTAAACTAATAAATTTTATATTTGAAAAAGCGATACTGGTGAAATGTGACAGCAGTTTTTTCAAGATACTTATTAACAATGATAGAAAAGTGCCATCTATCTATATATATTTCTGTGTAAGTCACCCTTTACAAATGATCAAAATGGCATGCCTTCATTTGGACAAATCATGTGTCTTCCAATATGATGTACTACAAAGGATAAAAAAATGGCTTTTATGTATTCCTGGACAGATGTATATATAAACCTATGTAAAATGCTAATCTAGGATTTCTGGCTTTGTTCCCCAACAACAATAATGATCCAACAACCCACGGAAGGAATCACTCATAACATGTTGCTGCTGATGTCCAGTAAATACACCCTAGGATCTTGTGGTGTGTACAGCATTGTATTTCCTTCCAAAGAAGCCTCGTCTCTCCATCTCAATGGACCAGAAGCATGAAGAGGTTGGGAGGGTGTCCCCTGAATGCTTCTGAGAGATAATAAAAGGTATTATCAAGAATGGTCACAGATGGTTGAGGGTGGATGTAAGCAGGGCACAAAAGATATTAGTCTTTCAAAGATACCAACAGCCCCACCTTTAAAATTATTAACTGACAAACCTGTGTGGGTGGAACAATGGCCTTGACATCAGAAAATTTACAGGCACTGGAACAGCTGAAACATGAGCGATTTAATGCTCAATTTATTGAAAAATCAACCAGTCCTTGGAATTCCCTGTATTTGTCATTAAAAAGAAATTTTGGGGAAAAAAAAAAGAAAGGTAACAGATCTGGGAGTTATGAACAAAGTGATCCAGCCAATCAGTGGCCACTTATAATAATTCTTAACTTGTTAAAAGGTACCATTGGAAAATTCTTCCACAAGGAAAGTTAAATATTCCCACCTTGTGTTAATATTTTACATAATAACCATGAGAAATAATTCATAAACAAGTTCCTCAATCTATAATTTACCATTATATAGATATCTTACTTACTGATTCAGATGGAGATACCTTAGAAAAAATGTCTGATAAAGTAAAGAGAACTTTGCCTTATTGGGGATTACAAACTGCTTGTGAAAAAAAAGGATGATATTCTACTAATTACCTAGGATATAATATAGGTTTACAGAAAATTCAACGACAGAAAATACAAATCACGAGAACTCAATTACAAACTCTTAATGATTTTCAAAAATTTCTGGGAGATATTAAGTCACTGAGGTTCACAATTGGATTAGCTACTCAAGAGCTAAGTAATTATTTCAAACTTTACAAGGTTATAAGGACTTAAATAGTCCCAGAAATTTGTCTGCTGAGGCTGAGAATTGAATAGAAATTATAAGATGCACATGGGAATCATTTTGATCCAGAGCTTGATTGTGTCCTAGTCAAACTAACTTCTACCCATTCTCCTACAAGAATTCTTACACAGAAAGAAGATACTTTCTTAGAATGGATATGTAGATCTATGTAGAAAAGGTTTCTGAAATGATCCTGAAAGAGAAATTGAAACAAGAAATTATAGAAAGATCTAATCAGACTTTAAAAGACATATTTAACAAGCAGAAAGGGGTAGTAAAGACCTCAGAGATAGACTACACAGTGCTGTACTAACTTTTAAATTTTTCATTTTTGTTTTTATTTATCTATTTATTTTGGTTTTTTTTTGAGACAGGGTTTCCCTGTGTAACCTTCCTAGCTGTCCTGGAAACTAGCTCTTGTAGACCAGGCTGGCCTCGAACTCACAGGAATTCACCTGCCTTTGCCTCCCAAGCGCTGGGATTAAAGGCGTGCGCCACCACCACCTGGCCCTAACTTTTAATTTTTATTGCTAATGAGAAAGCAACAACAGCTACAGAGAGATGTTGGATAGTAGATTTAATTCAACAGTCTATCTCAATTCAGAAAAGAATCAGGAACAGATTGCAAGAGATAGGCTGTCATCGCCCAGAGCACTGGTTGCTGGCATGAGTGTCTGTCTCGTCCCACAAGGAAAAACGCAACACCCGGAGCTCTTCTTGCAGCAGTTTTCAGGACTTTATTCACAATAATCTTTCTCCTTCTCCTTCTCTCTTTCCTTCTCTTTCTTCTCTCTACCCTCTCTGGGCAAACCTTTCCCAGCCCTTAAGTAGGCATGGGCTGCCAATCCCAGATTGCCAGGTGGGCACTGCCCATAGGCCCACGCATATGCAAGCAGCTGATGATCATTGTGTGATCATAGCATAGGTCAGGCCTTAGCCATCTCAGGAGTTGATTATACATCTCCATCAGGTGTGACACCATGCAGCTCGCTATAAGTGTCTGTTAGTATTTTTTTCAGAAACACTTTTGAATTCTGTCTTGTCTGTTCATTTGTATTGTGTGGTGTAAATTCTGACTAAATTTCGATTGAAAGCTGTTTCTATGCTTCTTATTAAATTCTCTGCTGTTTCCAGATTGATTTCATTTTTCTCAAAATCTGATCATTTATTTGCTATTGTTAGACAGTTTTGACTGGACTCAGATGTAGAAATGGGAGAACCTTGTTTGCCATTCTCACCACTGATTCAGACCACATAACCCTTCCGCTCTTCACCCCCCATCAGCAACAGCTACCTCTGTAGCCGTGTGCTACTCATTGGATGGACAAAACTTCCTTCATCATCCACTTCAATGAGTTTCTGACAGTTAGTGGCTAGGAAGGAGATATTCAACTTCATCTTGACAGTCACATTGTCATTCTAACGCCTTCACACCAGTGTAACAATAAGTCTAAACTACGTTTACCTCTCTTCAAGTGCATTGTTTTGCTTCTAGGTACTTAACGTATTATTGCAACTCTCTGTTTCTGTCAAAATGTTCCATAAACCATTCCTGTTTCTAAAAAAGCCTTCAATGACAAAGAAAATAGCCAAGTTGGATTTTCCTAGAGACAATTACATTTAGTCTCCTTGACCTGAAGGAAAGCTCCCAAGATTTATGTTTCTATTTTGGGAGGAAAAGATGGCCAAGATTCTGTACATAAGCCAGTAAAACCCATATTCAGTGTCCACAGAAAACGCTGGTAATTATTAGAAGATTAAAACATCACTTTTCTCTTTGACACTAGATAATTTCTTCCCTTCCGTGAGTATTTCAGCGATAAAATGCATAGGAGACTCTGAGAAGGATGCCAACACCCCTAAATGTGTTTACCAAGAAAGAAACACTTGTCATTGGATGCCATAGTATCTGTGACTGTCCATGCACCAGACATGGGAACACAGTCTAGATATTAAACAGATGATAGCAGAGCCACCAGCATGGTGTAATCTCTTATTTATCTATAGGTATATATCTATAGGAAAATACCATTCAAAGTGTTTCAATATTGATTATATATACAGTTTGATATAGTATGTAGAGAACAGTCACATGACCATTAGTAAAATAGTAGGTGAATTCTTAGTATATTATATACAGATTTATGTAGTAATAATGTAATAATTAGGGAGTTGAGAATTTGGCTCAATATTAGAGCCCTTCTACATACAGCAAGTGTACGACCTCACCTTGGGTGCAGTCCTCATCTCTAAAAAACATAAAGTAGTAAAATAAGCTAATACATTCTAAGTGTGAACTAAATACCATGAATTATTTTAAGAATTCATATAACTTAAAATACATACTATTTTAAGTATTACAAACAATTCATTCATTATTTCAACTTTATTATGATGTTATTATTCTTATTACTGTTTCCATAAGCAAACGTTGACCCAAGGCAGCTCTCAAAAAATATGCATCAAAGTCACCAGCTGATGAGCCAGCACTGACCACACTTTCTGATACAGGAGGTACTGAATCACAGGGCAACAGCCATTATTAGGGTTACTAAAAGGGTGACATATGTATATAATAGTCTAGATTCTGTAGACTCCTCCCATCTCCCAGAATCTGGAAAATCTGGAGACCTGCCATCAGCATGCTACATCAAAGAAAGCATGACTGCATTCTGATGCTTCTCTGGTCAATCCGAGTGAGAAGATGAGCTGTGATTCTCTTTCTTTGAGACACCAAACAGCAGGTAGGCCTATGTATAGGCTTGCAGAAATACCAGATCTCAGTTATACCAGGGGCCTTGCAGCTTCCAAGTGTTGTTCCTAATAGAGTCTGAATAGCAGAGGTAGAGAAATCCCAACCGAGAGGATGGAATAGGTCAGCCCAGAGTTTAAACCTTGGAGATGCTCTCTCTAGGAAATTCCAAATCACTCTGGAGAGGCACTGTGTCCCCTAAGGGCAGAGGCAGCATTTACATGAGTCTCAACAATTACTAAGACTTGAATGAAAACCTGGGAGAGTGATGTTTCAAAAGACTTTATAGCCTTTTGGTGAGTTCCAATCTCTCTCTGCCAAGATATGCAGCTGCCATTTGAAAGATCCTTCTTCCTCCGGCTCCATTCAGGACAGCATTTTGTGTTCCTTCTACTCATGGACCAGACACTGGAGCCCATCTCAAACACAGCACTAATATGCTTCTCTACAGCATGCCCGTCCTTCTAAAGGAATGCTAGCAGGTACTAGGTCAACAGCCAGGACCCTTTAAAACATCTGATCCAGTAGGGCAGGGGACTCTGGAAAGCATGTCTGTTACTGCGGCTTAAAGCAACAGAGCACCAATGACTGCATCACCATCATCCTCTCCTTTACCCTCACAAAGCTCCCCCAAGGTAAGTGGAATTATGACTTTTTAGTCAGAGGTCCTTCATCAGGTGAAATGAAGTGCCAGAGGCACTGAGTGGCAGCAGCAAAACTGGGACACAAATGTCAGCCTCACCCTAGAATCTGCATTCTCAAGATCTGATGGGCAAAAGGCAATATGAGAGAATGCCATCTGACGACACGTTTCCTGGGCCTTATCCACACTCAAGGGACTAAGAAGCAGCAGAATTTGTAGTTTGTTTCCCGTAGTCCTACGCACTGTCTGTCCCTGGAAGCAATGTTGTCTGTGTTGTGTGTCATGAGCATAGGCACTCACACAAGCCCATGGCTTTCAGGGAAAAGCTGCAAAGACACCTTCTACTCCGTCACATCAGAACAGAGGCCTAGCAGTGGGCCTTCACAGAGTTCTGACATTTCATTGTCAAATACTTAGCGGCTGACTACTAGGGAAATCTGAGTGGCTCATCTTGGACCTTGTCTGTGAGCCTTCGGTGAAGCACTTGGATTTGGGTGGCACTGCGGTCTCAGAGCACACTTTCTAGGGAAGGGGTATGTAGCAGTCACCAATATCTAGGACTCTGACCTCCTTCAGGCAAGCTTAGAACTCTGACTAGCCTGGAGCTTTCCCCTGTGGGTATCCAGATTTCTTTTCCTTGAGCTAGAAGGCTGTTCATTTTCCCCGATGAAAACAACGCCTACCTGTAGAAAGCAGTCTACTTCCCTGCTCTGCCCATCTCCATTCTGAAGTTCCCATGCAAGAGATCCTGTCTTCTTGTCTCACTACTTTCCCCATTGATTGTAACAGCCTCCCCTCTGATGCCAATTTTCCTTATATTCTTAAGCTTTATTTTTTTATCTTTGTAACTGATACCAATTGCATGATGCCACTTCCATAATCACTTCACAAAAAAGATCAATGTCTGTTTTTTTTTCAAAGGACTGGATACTTTTGTCTCCAGAAATGGGAGTAGAATCCTCATCCACAAATTTCAGTATCTAATGAGAAGCTGCCCTTTCATGGGGCCAAAGTCACACACACTACCAAACCTACTGTAGAGTCTAGGCTGCTGTATTCCTGTCCCCTGACCTATGCTATATCCTCTTCCCCAGATGAAGATGCATAGCACGTTTTGTCTGTCACTATAACCTAGGGCTCAAACATTTTATCGTTGAAGATCAATCCACAGTAAAGAAGCTATTAATTTTTGTATTGAATGAGCCAAGGGTTTGGGAGTAAAACATCTCATCTGTACATTACAGACATATTGCTTCAGTCCTGTGAATAGATCTCTCTATGAAATAGGTTGGTTCAGAAAGGAAGAATAGACATGAGAAAAAGAGTGCTGCTAGAGTAGATGAGAAATCTAAGTGGCTGGAAGGACGGCAGTGCACTTCCCAGTCCGCAGGAAAGAACTGCTGTTGAGCTGCAGAGATTAGAGAGGATTGGGCATGGATGGAGGATTGAGAATTGGGGATGGAGAAAAGTATCTGAGAAAATGTACAAGAACAGACAAAGGCTGACCTGACATGAAGATGTTCTCATTGTTGTGAGAAATAAGACAGATGTAGACACGTGGAAATGATATGTACCAGAGAGTGTTGAGAAATGCCCTTTTCATAGATTTGGGATTATCAGTGAAGAGGAAAGTGATAGCCAAGCCTCTGGGACAGTGCTCAGATGGGTGTCATGGTGAGTCAAGAGGAGGGTGACACAGTTTTGGGTGGACTTCCATTGACAATGGGACTTCTGCGGAAGAGTGTGTATGGTCCAAATGGAATCAGATGTCAAGAGGACTAGTCCCAAGTTCATGTTATTTCTCCAGTTGGAAGGTGGGAGGGAGGAAAGGGATATTGTCTGGGGATGGGAGCTTTGGTGAACAGGGCACTCATCCCATTGTTTGGAAGGGAGATGTGAAGATGTAACTGGACTATTTCTGAAATGCAACAAAGTGGAGATAAACTGGGGATCAGCGTGAATTGTGAGTAGTTGAAGTCTAGATTTACAGGAAAGTAATAACCTGGGGAGGAGGAATGCTGAGCAATTAAATAATGTTACAAAAGATCATCCAAGCTATTTTTCTTCTTTTTGCCCTCTCTTTCTCCCATTGGCCCTGTCTCACTTGGCATGATATAAAGCCCAGGATTGTCAACGTCTAGTGTGTTGAGATCCCTGGGTAAGGGTCCCATGCAAATCAGAACACAAGAGATGCAGAGTATGAACAACTGCATAACAAGCTTTATTTTTCATGGCTTTTTATACAGACAAAAAGCAATACCTCAACTCTCAAACCCCCCTTTACCCACATACATGATCATGAGAAACTCTTACCTAACCTGCATGAAACAATGTCTCAATAAATAACAGTAATAAAAATGAAAAGAAGTCTATAGAAACAAAGCAAAAAGTATACAGAAGCAAAGCACTTCCTTAATCTATATCTGGTAGAGTATGAAGAACTGAGCTCAAAGGCCACTTTCTTACCAAGGGTACAGATTCTGCCAGAATGTTGAGAAATGAGCAGAGAAAGTATGCTTTTATCTATGCTTGGTTTGCCAAACAGTCTTTTCCCAACTTCCTCTCATCTGTCCCAGGAGGAGCCTGCACTCTAAGCCAGTTCTGTGTCTCCACACAGGACCATTCTCCAATTGTGAATAAACCCCTCACTTCACCCTTCACCTCTCCACAATGAATACTTCCTTTGTCTCTTACTGCTGCAAAATATTATCATGAGGCACTAGCTTCATGGTCAGGCTCTGAACTTAACCATTCCTAAATCTGCAGGGACTTTATTTCAAATACAATCTTTGTTATAAGAATGGTTGTGCTGGGTGGTGGTTGTGCATGTCTTTAATTCCAGCACTTGGGAGGCAGAGGCAGGTGGATCTCTATGAGTTCAAAGCCAGCCTGGTTAACAAGAGCAAGTTCCAGAACAGACTCCAAAGCTACAGAGAAACCCTGTCTTGAAAGAAAGAAAGAGAGAGAGAGAGAGAGAGAGAGAGAGAGAGAGAGAGAGAGAGAGAGAGAAAAGGTGTTTAAAAATGGGTGGATCTAGAAAACATCATATTGAGGTAACCCAGTCCAGTCCCAGAAAGGCAAATATCATATGCATTCATTTATAAGTGGCTTTTAGACATAAAGCAAAGAAAAAGCAGCCTAAAATTCAAAATCTCAGAGAACCTAGAAAACAAAGAAGACCCTAAGAGACATACATGGATCTAATCTACATGGAAAGTAGAAAAAGGCAAGATCTCCTGAGTAAATTGGGAGCATGGGGACCATGGGAGAAGGTAGAAGGGAAGGGTAGAGGAAGGGAGGGGAGTGGAGAAAAATATATAGCTCAGTTAAAACAATTTTTTTTTAAAAATGGTGTTTAAAATATCAGAACAACCAGAGAATAATTTGATAAAAAGCCATCATATAGATCAATCAGAAAATAATTTGATAAAAAAATCCATTATACAGATATATGTTCTGATTTTTTTCTTGGCTTTCTGTTGTCCTAACTCAGTTCTGTATCAGTTTTCTAATTCCATATTTTCAGAACGCCCTTCTATGTCTGTTTACATTGTAATTGCACTGAATTCAATGACTGACTAGAGAGAGCAAATGTTTTCATACTGGGGCTCTGCATTCACTCTCTCGATCTCTCCATTTTTCCTTTTAAACCTGCATTAAATGTATTAATTCTTCAGCTAGTTTTAAATGTCTTTTTGTTAAGATAACTTCTGAATTCCTGAATACTCACCATGACTACTTTGATTGAGGAATCTTTCTTGAAACTGTATTTTCTAACATACTTTCATAGAAGTATAAGAACAAGATTTTTAATTAGTTTAGAGCAAACCAACAAACAAAAAAAATATGACTGAAATCTCTTACAATCCTAGAGTTTCTCTTGGGTCCTCTTGGGAAACAATTGTTGTTTTCTGGGAATTCTATCCTTTGGTCCTTTTTTTTCTGAACTCATGCCTACATGGAAAAATTCTTTCTGTTCTCTTTATATTCTTAGGAAATTACTTCAACTGTTTAAGGCAGGCACAATGAATTCCTATGCTTCACTGGATCTCTGGACATGCCTTTTAAACCTACGGCCATAAAGACCACATCCCAGCTGTGGTCCAACCTATACCCCTGGTTGGCATCCTGAGGGGCTAATGCTGCACAGAAAACAACTTAAGGTTTTGTTCTGATCACGCTTCGGGTTCTGACATTAAGGTATTCCCCTGTGCTTTTTTCAAATTATGCCATACATTTTAAGGCAATTTTTGTTTCTATAATCATATAACTTCTGTGTATTTTCATGGAAATAAGACCTCAGTTTGTTATATTGTCCTCAAGCCTCACTTCTGAAGTCTTACTCCCTCCACCTACTACAGGAGCTACCCACAGTCTCGAACCCTCTGGGTTTACTAAACTGTTTGAAACACAAGATATCATGAATATGTATGAAGAAGAGGGAGGTATCTTTTTTTTTATTTTAGTTTTTCGAAACAGAGTTTCTCTGTGTATCAGCCCTAGCTGTCCTGAAACTAGCTCTTATAGACCAGGCTGGCCTCAAACTCACAGAGATTCACCTACCTCTGCCTCTCGAGTACTGTGATTAAAGGCATGCGCCACCACTGCCCAGCTGAGGGAGGATACCTTAAGAGACCAAGAGAAACCACTTTCAGTGTAGCGAAGAGAAGCAATATAGTCATTAGTTATGAAAAGGATAATAAGACATCTCTGTGTCTACTACATAATTCGTGTAAGAAATACCAAGAATTAGTGATTGAATTAGTCACATGTTCGATTAATGTTAATAGAAGTCACTTTATAAAAATTAGTGAACTACATATGTCTCAACTACTGAAGCAAACTGACCATAAACTGTCAATGACTAACAAGAATAAAAGACTATTTTCCACGAGATAAAAGTACAAGTGAATATTTTTGTTTGGTGTATCTCTACTGTATGACAGATGCTACTGACACAGGTTCATACCATAATTGGACCCCATCATTCCATTTAATTGCTTCAGCATTTCCAGTCAGAATAGCGTGTGAAGGAAGCTCCCTGCAAGGGAGACTGAGAAATACAGTTAAATTTGTTGAGCAAAAAGACCAGACTAGCACAGATGTGGCTGAGCAGTTAGTAGTCCAGTCATAATTGGTATGGCTAAGAGTGCAAGATAAGGGAGAAAGGAAGAGGCTAGTTAAGCAGTTAGGGAAATAGTGTAGCATTTCAGGTAGAAAATCACGATTGTCTAATCTGCTAAGGCACTGAGAGAGAACTTATAAAGGCTGAGTTGTGCTGTAACTGTTTTATATAAACAATCAACAATAACAAATGTTCATTCAAGAGAAGATAAACTAGACACTTGCAAGGAACAAAACACTATGCAGCTAAAGAAACATGGATTGGGAATTGATTATTGTACCTGTGAACAATGAAAGCATGAGGACCTGACTTGAGATTCCCACACCCACACAGAAAGCTGGCTGTGACTGTGCATACCTGTAACTCCAGCATTTGTGCACAGAGACAAGCAGTCTTGTCAGTTCACTGGCCACCATCCTAGCCCAGTCAACAAGCTTCAGATCCAATGAAAGAGCTCACACATGAAACCTTCACACACAGAATTAATTCATACGTCTTGCTTCTCCCGAAATTATGACTATTTCTTCTTAGGCTGGATATACAGTAAATGAGGTTTAGCCAGTCATGTGGGCAAGATGCCTGAGCATGAAAATGTGGCAAAAAAAAAAAAAAAAAAAAAAAAAAAACTTGAAACCTCTGTAAAGAGATCGAACAGTTTAGTAAGCAGCAGGTGTAACTGTGATTGGGCATATTTATATAGGAGCAGGAAAGAAGACTGTGGAGAGACGTGGCGGTGCATACTTGAGGATTTGTCACCCAGATAAAGCCTATGAAATCTACATTGTCTGTGGGGTTTCTGAGAACACTCACTGGGCTAATTTCAGTGACTGTCATGGTTAAAGTCCTCAAGTGCCACTATAGACACTGTTAGCTCCTGGATGGCAGGGTGGTTGAGTGCTTGGTCGGTGCAACTACAAGTTTAGCACTTATACTGATGGGCTGCTTGCATTGAAGGACTTTGATAACAGCCCCAAAAGGCTGTCTGTCTTTATATGTATAATAAATTTGTAATTCTAAACTCTTGACAAAAAGAAAAACTGTTTTACATGCTAAATGAGCAATTAATGTTTATTTCCCCCCAGTTGTGCACTAGACAATAGAAGACATGTTTTAATTATGAAGTGATCAAATCTTAGATGGGTGTGTAAAGATGTTGATGAAGAAAATGCAACTCAGAGTTGCTCACCCACTACTTAGATGAGAGTGTTCAGGAGTAAATGACCACCTTTGTCATGGACCAACAAGGATTTCCCCGGTTTTCGTGGTTCTGAATTTAAAGGACACAGGTATATATAGAAAGAGAGCCATTGGCTACAGGAAGTGGTAATATATAGATAACAATTGTGCTGATGATTCTGGGTTCCTGTCCAATTTCATGTTGAAGGAGCCATGAGAGAAGAAAACGAGTCTTTTACCACAGATTTCACTCTCCTGGGAGTTACCAGGCAGCGGGAGCAGGAATATTTCTTTTTCGTCCTCTTCCTGTTCATCTACCCCATCACAGTGGTTGGAAACATGCTCATCATCCTAGCCATTCACTCTGACAGTCGCCTTCACAACCCCATGTATTTCTTCCTTGCCAACCTCTCCCTTGTTGACATCTTCTTCTCCTCTGTAACTATCCCCAAGATGTTGGCCAACCATATGCTGGGCAGCAAAGCCATCTCCTTTGGAGGATGCCTGGCACAGATGTATTTCATGATAGCACTGGGAAACACAGACAGCTATATACTAGCTGCAATGGCATATGACCGAGCTGTGGCCATCAGCCGCCCACTTCATTATGCAACAATCATGAGCCCACGGCCTTGTATCCTGCTGGTTGCTGGGTCCTGGGTGGTTGGAAATGCCAATTCCCTGGTCCACACCATACTCACAACTAGCTTGTCCTTCTGTGGCAACAAGGATGTGGCCAACTTCTACTGTGACATTACTCCTTTGCTCCAGCTGTCCTGTTCTGACATCCGTTTCAATGTGAAGATGATGTACCTCGGGGTGGGGGTTTTCTCTGTGCCACTGCTGTGCATTGTCATCTCCTACGTCCGGGTCTTTTCCACAGTCTTACGGGCTCCATCCACCAAGGGCTTCCTCAAGGCCTTGTCTACCTGTGGCTCTCACCTGACAGTGGTGTCTTTGTATTACGGGACAGTCATGGGCATGTATTTCCGTCCCCTGAACAGTTACAGTCTGAAACATGCATTGATAACTGTCATGTACACGACAGTGACCCCAATGCTGAACCCTTTCATCTACAGCCTGCGGAACCGGGACATGAAGGCTGCACTGAGGAGACTCTTCTGTCACAGTGCCTCCTCATCCCCCATGTAAGACCTCCGACTGCAGACACTGTGGTCCCCAGTCAGAAGCACTAGAAAATCCAGCTCCAATATCACCCCTGCAGGAGTTGCCTGTCATCTTTCCAGCTTGAAATTCTTTTCCAAGAGCCTTCTGATGGCCTGAGGGGCCAACTGATTTCTTTACATTTCTGCTCCTGTGACGAGTGTGCAGCACAAGACGCTGGGTTCAGGTCTCACAGTCTACTGACCAGCAGAGTCTCCGGGGAAGTCTAAGCATTGACTTTAACATGACACAATCAGACTAATACTATCTGTCCTGCCTATGCCACAGGCTGTAGTCACGGTAGCTCATGCTTCAAAGACTGTAGATCACTGCATGATAATTTTTTTCTATCTACCAGCCTGTGAGCATAAGATCTGTCCTAACATATGACTGCATCTTCCCAGTCTCAGTCATGTAACTCACATCACGTAAATATGAATGGGGATATGACTATATAACATTGGTATGGGTGATATAAATATTAGTTTCTGAAGTTTAATCTAATCATGATCAGAGGTTACCATATTGCACACAATTTACTTACCCTTATGCCTTTTTTGTTTTGTTTTGTTTCTTGAGACATGGTCTCATAAGTAGCTAGGCTGGCTTTGACCTCTCCATCTTCCCCCCTCCCCATTTTCTAAGTAATGAGACTGCAGAAACTTTCCATCTTGCCCAGTACTCCATCCTTAATTTAAAAAAAAAAACTGTGCTGGGAATGGATTTATATTCTACATTCATATTTAATTAAAGTAGACTATTCCTAAAGATACTCTTACCAAAGTCTCATTCAGATGACAGTAACTAGCAGGATTGTTATCATTTAAGTCACAAAAATTCTTATATGATTAAGATAACAAACTGCAAGTTTAATTCAGTATAATCTGAAATGTAGTGATCAAATACTTGGCCTTCATATAAATCAAAGGGAAAGAACAGTATAGAAAATAATGTGGCCACCGTCCTCCAATGTGGCCCAGAGAAGGTGAGAGTCAGCTACCTGTCCTAATCACAAGGATGATATAACCAGAAGAGGGCAGTTAATTCAGAGGTCATTAGAGAACTATGGTCGAACTCCAATATACCATCAATAGGTTCTCCCACTGATAAGATGAGAAAACTTTTTCAAAATATTAATAACTATTCATCATTCTCATTTCCAAACATAGTAACACCATGAAGAAACAGACAGAGTACATCTAACAGTGCACAAGCTGCCTTGCTAATTATGCAGAAAATATAAAATTATCATCTTCTATAGGTGAGTCACACTTCAAAACCTTATCTTTGGATGATTAAAGATGAGGTTTCTCCTGTTTGCAGGACTCTAATGCACCAAACTGGGAGTGATCTAAGGATCTGGTTATGAATGAATACAAATATGAGTGATTGACCAACTGATGGGAAAGAAAAGATACTTTTTTAAGCCAGGTGGTGGTAGAGTATACATTTAAGGCAGATCTATGTGAGTTTGAGGACAGCCTGGTCTACAAGAGTTCCAGGACAGGCTCCAAAGCTACAGAGAAACCCTGTCTTGAAAAAAAAAAACAGGGTGATTAAGTGCTTCACATGCAGGAGGGTCTGCATTTGGATCCCCAAATCTCATGTAAAAAAGCTGGGTATAGCTGCATGATCTGTAATCCCAGAACTGAGAAGGTGTGATTGAGAGGATCCCTGGGAATGGCTGGCAAATCAGTGAGCTCTGGGTTCAAAGGAAAAGCTTTTCTTAGAAAATAACATGAGGGCTGGAGAGATGGCTCCATGGTTAAGAACACAGGCTTCTTCCAAAGGTCCTGAGTTCAATTCCCAGCAACCACATGGCAGTTTACAACCAACTATAATGGGGTCTGATGCCCTCTGCTGGCATGTAAGCATACATGCAGATAGAACACTGACACATAAAATGGATAAATTAATATTTTTTTAAAAAAAAGTGAACAGACACTTTAAAAAGAAAATAAGGTGAAGAGTGACAGAGGAAAACATTAAACTTTAACCCCAGTACTCCATGTACACTTGCACATGTTGAATGTACACCTATACACAAGTGTGCACATACACACATAAACACCCCAAAATAAATTATTAACTATTTTCAAATTTCTACAAAACAACATAATACATAGGAACTCCTTAGCAAAATTCTAACAAGCTGAATCCCAGAATGAATACAAGGTGAATTCTGTTTTTATGGGTCAATCTAACAAGATCAAATAGAACTAGATATATTTCCTGTAGAAAAATAGTAAGTGCCAAAGAGAAAACCACAAAGGACATTTGAGAATTTCTGGAGTCTCAAGACAGCTCCAATCCCCCTGACTGCTAAGCTCACACTGACACAATTCCTAACACAGAGCTAGACCTTCCCTCATTTCCTTTAAGAATCTGTAGGGATGCTTATAGGTATAAGAGCAAACACAAACCGTTGAAGTTATCTCTGAAGTCACTATCTCAGTCATCCTCCCAATGCTGTAATTCATGCTGTCCTGGAGTGACATTAACAGAACCACTGTTCCACTGTCCAAGGGCTAACCTGGAGTGATATTAACAGGACCACTGACTAAGGGCTAAGTTCAGAAAAGACTACGGCATTGATTACTTCCCTTATTGCTCTAACAAAGCATCTGGCAAAAGCAGTAGAAAGAAGAGTTGATTTGGGCTCACAGTTCAAAGGCAAAATCCATCACGGCGAGGAAGATGGCATCAGAAGTGTGTGAGGTCACCTTTCAGTCACAGTTTGGAGACAGAAAGAGCTTGCTTTCTCCTTTTTCATTCAATCCACAGCCCAAGTCCGTGAAATAGTGCTGCTCCCATTTAGGGATGATATTCACCTCTCAACAAACCAACAGACTACCTCACAGGCGTGGTCAAAGCTTTATGTCAGGTAACTCTAGATCTTGTAAATTAGCAAGCAATATTAGCTGTCACAATTATATCACAATTATATGTGCCAAGGAATATTACTTAGTATCCAACCAGGGAAGAAAAAAAATCACACATGGTGAACTTAAACCAGAAATCTTTAATATAAAGAATTTGATACAAAGTCATATTTGGAGAAAGGGTAAACAGGAAAAGAATGTACGGTGAGTCACCCAGGGATTATTCCTAGTAAAAGGAAGTCATGTCCCCTGGGCAGGGAGGACAAAGGGCTTGGAGGAGGGATGGCACACATCTGACCCTCCTCTGCAGGGAGCTGTGAGCAGCTGCATCCCATTCCACATTTGGAGAAATGACCCAAACTGTCACTTTCAGAGGTGTGGATTCTCAGTGGTAGCTTGTTTGAGCAACACTGTGCTGTTTTTATTTAAGAAGCGGAGACATACTATGAAGAGACCACACATAGATCTGGATGTCTTCTCGGTCCCTTCATGTAGACACATCATAGTACCATTGGTGGTACAGCAGGCAAAAGAGGAATCTCTTGTTTTTCCTGAATGGCCCACACACAATACAGTTTTGTTAAACATTAGCAACAAACTGGTAAGTACAAAAATGTGAATTTTAAGGGTTGCAAAATGACTCAGTGGTTAAGAACACTGGCTGCTCTTACAAAGAACCAATGTTCAGTTCCCAGTACTCATACTGTGGCTCACAAACATCTGAACTCCAGTTCTAATGGATTTAACACTTTCTTCTGGCCTCTGTGGGCACCTGGTACTTGTGTGGTATACACCCGTATACGTAGGCAAGCACACACATTTAATAGTTAAGAAAAAAAAAGCCTATGTTCAGCAGGTGCTCACTCTTTTCTCTTTTTTTTAAAACAGAATTTCTTTATTGAGTCTTTGGGAATTTCACAGCATGTACCCCAGTTCTGCTCATCTCCTAGTCCCTCCATATTCTCCTCTCACCTCTGCAGAGCCCCCTCCAGAAGAAAATTTTTAAAAATCAAACTAAAACAAACCAACACACACAAGAATAAAACAAAACAAAACTTCTTCACTTTTCCATCTTTCCCACCTCTCCAGCACCTCATGGCAATGGGAACATAGCAAATGTTATTAGAATGAGTAATGACCAGACCAATGGGTCTGGTTCAAGGCTTCTAGTTTCTGGCACACCGTTGTCACTGGATCCTCACCAAAACTCTTCTATGACCCTACTGCAGCCAGGGATCATGGTTGAAGGAAGGAAGATATAGAATAGAGAAATGGAGGTACAAGTATTGTTGTTTCCCAAGATTAGTTTCTAGGTGAAGGTCAATATGCTAAGATACAAACACATACCCCTTAATGTTGGGTCACATAGCATCTTTAAGTGTTTGGGATAAGGTAGATAGAAGAAAGATCTGAACCATTTACTGAAATTATACAAGGTCCAAAGAAAGCATTCACTGATTAATGAAGATTGACTTTAGCTGTAAATAGAAGAGTATCAGATTCAGAAGCTAGGCAAGAATTAATAAATTCTTGTTTTTCAAAAATGCTAAATCTGAATGAAAAAGTAATAATCTCTAAAGGCAAGACCAGTGTACCCATAGACAAATGGGTTAGAAAAATGACTGATATTGGACATCATGCCTATGATGTTACTCTGATAGGAGAAGTAACTTCTAAGTTTTAAGAAAAATCAATAAGTCAGATGTTCTAATTTTGAAAGCAAAGTTATTTAAAGGGGGATTGAAGGCAAATGATTTCTATAAACAGTGTTTTTCTTTCTAGAGATAATCCAAACAGAAGCACCAGCCTTCTGGAGAACACAGAGGATATGGCAAAGACTGGCATTGCACTGATAAGTGCAGATCAGTAACGGAAAACAAGATAACCCCTTGTCAGGAAATCGTAGGGTACCTCTCACAGCCCCAGTATCAAATTCAAGTCAGTCATTTCAGATCAGCACTGAAGAATCTCATCCACAGAGCATTAAACAGCGCTGCTCTAGAGATAGTCATTAGTAACCCAAATACCAAAATCAGATAAAAAAAATCAGGAGAGACCAAAAAAACAAGTATTTTTTTTCAAGTTGCTATAAATGATCAGAGGCTAAAACTAAAAGAATTTATAATTGATATTATAATCTTACTAAGTATCTTAGGATAGCTCCAAATTCTCAATTTAGCCTACAGTGGCCTTAAACTCAAGGTCATCTTGTCTAGCATTACAAGTGCTGGGGACAAAGGTGTGTGCCAGCACTTCAAACTTTCTCACTTCTTACAAGACACCCAAGTCTTTAGTCTTGTACCTTTATTTCATATTATAATTAACCAAAAGTTCCATTAAAGTAATTAAAACACATAATAATCATTTGTAAATATAATAAATATGATTGCTATAATTTTAGTAAGATTTTATGGAGTCTGTTGAGCCTTAGAAGTATATTGAATGTGAAGGAAACACAAAAGTACTTGGTTCTTTAGAGATTTATTGGGATAGATAAATAATGCCAGGTCTAGTTATCTCTAACCGTAATCACAAACTAGTACTTTCATCCATTTATATCATATGCATTAAGAGCTATTGATGCCCTTTGTATTCCAAGACTGTGAAGAAATTGCCATGTGTTGTCATGGGCCTTTGTTCACACATGCTTATAAGCCAAGCAGTGAGCAAGCATAATAGATAAAATGTGCATGCAAACAGTGATCTATAGTCTTTAAAGCATGAGCTGCCATGAACTCATCCCATGACACATGTAGAACACAGGGTATCAGTCCAGTTTTGTCCATGTTAAAGTCAATGCTTATACTCCCAACTCCACTCTTCTGGTAAAGTAGGTTGGTGACAACTGTACCCAGTGCTACACTCTGCCCAAGGGAGCATAAATATATTGAAATTAGTGTATTCCCTCAGTCACATTCTCAGACCATCAGAAGGTTCCTGAGAAAAGGAATTTCAAGCTGTAAAGATGACAGGGTGATATTGGAGCTAAATTTATTAGTGCTTCTGATGGGGGGCCACAGTGTCTACAGTGTGTGGTCTCACATGGAGGATGAGAAGGAGCTGCGGTGAAAGAGTTTCCTCAGTGCAGCCTTCATGTCCCGGTTCCGCAGGCTATAGATGAAAGGGTTCAGCATTGGGGTCACTGTCGTGTACATGACAGTTATCAATGCATGTTTCAGACTGTAACTGTTCAGGGGACGGAAATACATGCCCATGACTGTTCCGTAATACAAAGACACCACTGTCAGGTGAGAGCCACAGGTAGACAAGGCCTTGAGGAAGCCCTTGGTGGATGGAGCCCGTAAGACTGTGGAAAAGACCCGGATGTAGGAGATGACAATGCACAGCAGTGGCACAGAGAAAACCCCCACCCCGAGGTACATCATCTTCACATTGAAACGGATGTCAGAACAGGACAGCTGGAGCAAAGGAGTAATGTCACAGTAGAAGTTGGCCACATCCTTGTTGCCACAGAAGGACAAGCTAGCTGTGAGTATGGTGTGGACCAGGGAATTGGCATTTCCAACCACCCAGGACCCAGCAACCAGCAGGATACAAGGCCGTGGGCTCATGATTGTTGCATAATGAAGTGGGCGGCTGATGGCCACAGCTCGGTCATATGCCATTGCAGCTAGTATATAGCTGTCTGTGTTTGCCAAAGCTATCATGAAATACATCTGCGCCAGGCATCCTCCAAAGGAGATGGCTTTGCTGCCCAGCATATGGTTGGCCAACATCTTGGGGATAGTTACAGAGGAGAAGAAGATGTCAACAAGGGAGAGGTTGGCAAGGAAGAAATACATGGGGTTGTGAAGGCGACTGTCAGAGTGAATGGCTAGGATGATGAGCATGTTTCCAACCACTGTGATGGGGTAGATGAACAGGAAGAGGACGAAAAAGAAGTCTTCATGCTCCCGCTGCCTGGTAACTCCCACGAGAGTGAAATCTGTGGTAAAAGACTCGTTTTCTTCTCTCATGGCTCCTTCAAGGTGAAATCAGACACAAACTCAGAACCATTATTACAGTTCTTATCCATATGTTACCACTCCCCATATCCAACAGTTTTCTCTATATGTACCGAGTCCATGAAATTCAGAGCCACAGAACTTGGGGAAATCCCCATCAATCAATGGTACAGATCATCATTTGTCTATAAAGACTAATCTGTCTAAGAAATAAGGACTGTGTAATCAGAAGTGTTCATTTTCCCGAACAGCATCACCACAGCCCCATCTAAGTTTGATTATTTCATACTTAAAGTTCATATTACATGATCTAGAGTCATAGTTTGGTCTCAGAGAAAAATCACAAACATGGCACAAATATGAATTATTTCTTTTTGTTCAACATATAGAACATAGCCTTTGTTCCTAGAGCCTCACAGTTTCAGGAAGATCCAGAATCACACCCATCTCACTAACCATCATTAGGAAACTCAATCATGTACTCCAATTCAAATGCTCTCTTGGAAAAACTAGCCTAAAATATATCACTGTTCCTTTGACCAAACACAGCGATCTCACACTCCAGTGCTTAGAGTAAATACAATGGAATAGAAAAACTGTAAGTCTTAAGGATCTCTAAATTCAAGTCCTACCAACAAAAACCCTGTGAATGTTCCTCCCAGATGTCCCACTCACAAGGTAGACTGTGCCCTTCCTATGTTTCCCTTTGGTGGCTTCTTGTTTACACATAACTTCATGCTTCTCTGGAGTCTTCTGTCCCTATTCTTAGTTATTTATTCTGCTACCACCAGTGACTCATAAACTCCCTGCACTCCAGTCTGGAAATGTTGAAGAAGCTGAATGGGATGGAACAGTCACCTAGTCACACACACATACACACATACACACATATACATACACACACACACATACATACACACACACACATACACACACATACATACACACACATACATACACACACACACACTTGGGCTCTTACATGGGAGAAAATAGTTTCTTATTTTTTAAAAGCCATTTAACCATTTGGGATCAGTTTGCTAAGGTTATTTTCTGTATAGTTTGTAGTTCACAAATTTTTCTAAAGTTATTTTAATTCAAAAGCTAAGTAATGGTTATTCTTTCACGCTTTTTAACACAGTACTGTAATATTCGCTAGAGCAATAGGACAAGATCAAAGATATACAAATATGAAAGGGAGAAATCAAAGTATCCTTCTCTGTAGATTGTATATAATATGACTCTATGCATAAGTGACTCTAAAGATTTTACTAAAAAGTCCTATAGCTGACATGCTTTCAGCAAAATATAGCAGAACACAAAATTAACTTTATAAAATCAGTATCCTTCCTGTATACCAGTGACAAATTCTGAGAAAGATATCAGTGCGGAAAACAACCACAACAAATTCAAGCAAAATAGAATACCTTGGAATAAATCTAGCTGAAGAAGAGAAAGACAACTATTATGCAAAACACAAAAGAAATAAATCAAGATGGCACTGAAAGATCAAAAGACCTCCCCATATCATGGATCAGAAAATGTGATATTGTGAAAATGATAATCAAGCCTAAAGCAGTCTGAAGATTCAGTAGTCTCACAATTAAACATGCAACTCCATTCTTCACAGAAAGAAAAATAATAATACAGAAATTCATATGAAAACACAAAAGAATCTCATTATCAAGAAATCCTGAGTAGTAAGTATTTTGCTGAAGGTTTCACCCTATCTAATTTCAAGTTATACCACAGAATCATAGAAATAAAAACAATGGAATACCACCACAAAATCAGACACATAAATGAATGGAGTAGAATTGGGCACCCAGACAGAAACTCACTCAACTACAGCCACTTGACTTTTTGCAAAGAAACCAAATATACACACTGGAGAGAAGAGCCTTTCCAACAAACAGTGCTAGGAAACACTGCATCTCCATGTGTAAAGAATCAAACAAGATCCTGCTCTCTCACTCTGGAGTGTATATACCTTCAGTCAACAATAACACTTCCAGTAGCTCCTAGAAAGCCTTGGCATGTGGTCAGTTGTAGGCTGGGACTGCCACATGAGAAACTTAGAAATTGCCTGCCCGTGGAGAATGAATAAGGAAAGTGTGCTTTCTCTTTAATAAATTTTATTATAAGGTAATATATTGGTGTGCAGCAAAGTATAAGGCCTGGGTGGAAGGTACTTCCAATAAGAGGGGGAGTAGGAGCGGGAGGCAGGAAAATAAAATTTGGGATGGGAACAAAGAGAATTCCAAGTGTATCTATAGTACCTACTTTAAAAGATTAGAAAAAACTTTATATTGTGGCAGCACTTCTATAACCCCAGAACTCAAAATTCTGAGACAGGAGGATTGAGAGTTCGAGGCCAATCTGGGCTACACATATATACCTTGTCTGAAAAGCAAATCAAAGAGAAAAACTGGAGCAAATACGAAACAATAGTCTAGGGTCTTTGCCATGGTACTCTCTAGACACTCTGGCATTTTAACACCAGATTGGTAATAACAAATTGGATTTCAAGTAAAGATAGTACCTGCTGGTGATGATTTAGTTCAGAGCCACCATGGAGCTAGTAGTTCAAGACGATATTTCATGGAAGCTAGGAAACAGAGAGAGTTCTTTGCTGAGAAGTAGAAAGTGAATGGTTTGTATTCGTAGTTGGAGAGGGGTCCAGGGTCCTGAATCCTGTCAAGTAAGACAGGATCAATGTGAGAAAGACTCAGGTGAAAGGAGTAAGAATAGCTTGGATGATCTTTAGCTAATGTCATTTAATTCTCAAATGTTCATCACCCAGGTTAATGATTTCCTGTAAACTTCATCTTCAAGTCATACTTCATGATGATTATGACTTGGTTATTTATGGTCATGCTGATTTGTAGTTTTGTGGAATCTCAGTTTATGTAATTCAGTTTTGCCATTTTTTTACATCTACCTTCCAGACACTGAGTTGACAATGTCCTCTTCCCCAAATATGCCACCCTCAGACAGCATTCTATTCTTCCACTCTCTTCTCCCAGCACTGACATAGGGTGGTGGGGAAATCACAAAGGCTTGGGATTAGAATTCTTGAGGCCAGATCCCAAGCAGAGCTGTCAACTCTCCATCAAGCATAGCTATCACCTATGGAAGTCCATCCACACCTCTGTCACTCCCCCAGCCCAGCATGATACCCACATGAGCGTTGGACCCAAATACTAGACTCATCATTGATTATCTTATCCCATAGATAAGGACAATTTCTTAACATGTTTTTGATGCATGACATTCCCTTTTCTCTACCTCTATTTTGTCCCTTTGCTCCCAAGGGGGAAAAGTATCCATGTATCAAACCCAATCTCATTCTTATATTCTTTCTGTTTTCTCAGCTATTTCACTCCATCTACTGCTTTTCCTGTTCTATAGGATTATAGCTGTGTGTGCTGCCTACTGACTAACAAGCACACTGTAGCCTCTACAGACCTTTCAGTGAACCTTCCTTGGTCTGGTAACCGTTTCCAGCAAACGTTATTTTTTCTTGCCTGTGTTCTCCTTTTCTTAACTAGGCTCATTTGCAGAGGTGGCTCTTTCTAGAACTAAAAATATGTTCATAACATGCAGGTGTGATTGCATACATGGAAGGGTTGTTTTTCCAACTAGCTCACTCTAACCATTAATTCATAGATAAGTCCGAGTTTATAATTGTGGAGAAATCCTTGAGAACAAAAATTCAGACTGTAGCTGGTAACAGTAGCCAATCAAGGCAGGAATACAATGATGCTGTGGACTAGGAAGGAAGTCATATAGAAAAGAAGTCTGTGTGTTTGTCTTATAGAGGGTTTTGAGTCAATAAAAGGGCTTTATTCAGTAGCTTGCTATTTATAAATATTATCATACTGGATGCAGTTCCAACTAAACCTTTCTGAAAAAAAGACGTCCAACCCTTTATTTAACATAAATATAAGTATTTGAGTATATACACTGACTGACTAGTGAATGCAGCAACATTTTGATGAATGGTCTACTGAAAAAAGTTTGATTATAAAAAATACAGTTCAAGAATATAAGGAAAAGTTGTAACACAAAAGTTTTGTTATAATAAACAGATAAACAAAAAATATATAAAATAAGAGGAGAGTGGTTTGTGAGCCACATGTTAGAGTTCTGTCATGGGGAGAGAGAGGTTTTCTGTAGAAAGCTGGACAAAAAGCAAAATTAACCTTGTACTGTTGAGGAGAAGAGAGGGATATGCATCAAGAACAGGCCTGAGTTTCACCGTCTCATACACAGCTCACCACTAATATCTACACCCCTGGAGAGTGTTCGGGCTTTGACATGAGCTGTGGTACTGAGGACAATTTTTCAAGGGCAGGTGAGCCCAATTGCTTTCCCTTCTCATCTGGGGACAAAAGACTAGACCAAAGAAACATGCCTTGCATGCTTTCAGATTTCTGCAGAATTCCCACTCCTTGTGACTCTGGCTCTGCAAAGGGACCACTGCCAAGTTGCAAATAGTGGGAACAGACACATCTTTTAGTTTCTCTATTAAGACCCTGCATTTGTATGGCTGGACTGCACATGTCCATAACACACAACACACATGAAACACAATTCAGGAGATAGAAATTTCTCAGACTGAGGTAACCAAATTACAACTGCCTCTTTCCAGCCCTGTGTTCATGGACAAAGCTCCAGGAACTGTGTGGTCAGAGCAGGAATTCTCTCAGTCTGTCTTTTGTATATTACATCTTCAGGACTTAGGTTTTAGAGTCAGGCTGAGATTTGTGTCCCTCTAAACTCTCTGTATAATATTTGGTGGCTCATTTCACCTAGTATATGATATGATAAAGAGTTGTGATGATTCTATGTAACTTGTAGGGACTTTATGAGGGTCCAGGAAGAGCATACTCATTGTACAGCTGGTGCTGCTGTGTGGCTAGACCAAGCCATTATAAGTACTCTGTTTCCAGTGTCCTCATACCTACCTGAAATCAACAGACATTGTCATAAGACATCCTGGACCTATAACTTTCACCCCTGTTCCACAAGTAGCTTTTTGCAAGCAGCTACACTAGCACCTGGGGCCAGGTATTCTTGGAACAGCATCCTTGTGTTCTGCTTAGATGGAGAAGATAGGAATGGGATGGTTGAAAAGTAAAAGCTCACAGTTTCTGGTCCATGAGCAGAAGGAGCAAAAAGTGCTGTCCTGGATGGAGCCTGAGGAGGAGGTACCTTCCAAACAGCAGCCAAATGGATCTTAGCATTAATATTGGGAACCTGCCAGTAGGTTATAAAGTCTCCTTTATATCACTCTTTCATTCATATTCAAGTCACAGTAATTGTTGAGCCTCATGGAAACTCATCTGCTTGTGCCCTTAGGGATATGTGGATCTCAAGAATGATTTGGAGACTATTGAAGAGAATGTCTCCAAGGTTCAAGCTCTGGGCTGACCTATTCCATCCTCGCTATTGGGATTTCTCTGCCTTTGCTGTTCAGACTCTATTAGAATTTACAGCTTGGGAGCTGCAAGGACCCTGGTATAATTGAGATCCTGTATTTCTGCAAGCTTATACATAGGTCTTTCTGCTGTTTAGTGTTTCAAAGAAAGAGAATCACAGCTCATCTTCTCACTAGGATTTGACTAGAGAAGCATCAGAGTGCAGCCATTCTTTCTTTAATGTAGCATGCTGATGGCAGGTCTCCAGATTTTCCAGATTCTGGGAGATGAAAAGAGTCTACAGAATCTAGACCATCTAATATATGTCACCTTTATAGTAGCCCTAATGATAGTGGTTTCCCTGTGATCTAGTAGCTCCTGTGGCAGAGAAGTCACTGCCTTCTACAGAAAGTGGTGGTGAATACTGTAAGGCCAGACTGGCTCACCAGTTGCTGGCTTTGACACATATTGATTATAGCTGCCTTTGGCCAACATTTCCTAACTGAAATGGAAACAGTAATAATAATAAACACATCCTCATGAAGTTAAAATAATTTAATAAATTGTACATAATCTTTTTTAACTTTTGGTCCTGGTATTTTACTTCATTTTATTTTTATTCATAATTTTTATTTATTTTATATACCAAGCACAGTTTCCCCTCCCTCTGCTTCTCCTATTCCCTCTATTCAATTCCCTTCTACTTACCCCATCCACCCCTCATTCTTCTCTATTTAGGTGGGGTAAGGGCTCCAATAGGAATCAGCAAAGCATGTCATATCAAGTTGGGGCAGAATCAAGCTCCTTCCGCCTGAAACAAGGCTGAAGATGGCATCCCACCATAGGGAATAGGTTTCAAAGAGCCAGCTCATGCATCATGGAGAGGTCCTGGTCCCACTTCTAAGGGCTCTAGAAAAGACCAAGTTATATAACTGTCACCCAGATGCAGGGGGTCTTGGTTGGTCCCATGCCAGCTCCCTCCCTGTCCACCCAGAGCCTGTGAGATCCCACAAGCTCAGGTCAGCTGTCTCTGTGGGTTTCCCCATCATGATCTTGATCCATCACCTTACTCATATAATCCTTCTACCCTGTCTTCAAATGGCCTCCCAGAGCTAGGCCCAGTGCTTATTTGTGGATCTCTGCATCTTCTTCCATAAGGTACTCAATGAAGACTGCATGATGACAATTTAGGCCCCCTCTCCACTATTGTTAGGGGTCATCCTTGTAGATTCCTGGGTGTTTCCCTGAAACCAGGCTTTTTCCTAACCTTATAATGATCTCCTCTATCATGATATCTCATTCATTACATTACTCTCCTCCTCCTTCCTGCCCCTAACTTAACCATCCTGATTCCTCACTTTCTCATTCCCTCTTCCCTTCCCTTCTACTCCCTCATCCCATTTTACCCATGACATCTCATCTATTTCCTCTTCCCATGGAGATCCATGCATCTTTCTTGGGTCCTTCTGAAACCAAAAATCTTCTGTAAGGCAAAGAACACTGTCAATAAGATAAAACAGCACCATACAGAATGGAAAAAGATTTTCACCAACACCATATTTGACAGGGGACTCATATTCAAAATACATAAAGAATTCAAGAAACTAGACATCAAAATACAGAATAATCCAATTAAAAATGAGGTACAGACTTAAACAGAATTCTCAATAGAAGAATCTCAAATGACTGAGATACACTTAAAGCATTCAACACCTTGCTATCAGGGAAAGGCAAATAAAAAACAATGAGATTCCATCTTACACCTGTCAGAATGACTAAGATCAAAAATGCTAATGACAGCTTATGCTGGAGAGGATGTGGAGTAAGGGGAACACTCCTCCACTGCTGGTGGAAATGCAAACTTGTACAACCTCTTTGGAAATCAGTATGACAGTTTCTCAGAAAACTGAAAATTAATCTACCTCAAGACCTAGCAATACAACTCTTGGGCATATACCCAAAGGATGCTCAACCATACCACAAGGACATTTGCTCAACAATATTCATAGCAGCATTATTCATAATAGCCAGAACCTGGAAACAATCTAGATGCCCCTCAACCAAAGAACATATTTTTTAAAAAATGTGGTATATCTACACAACGAGTATTACTCAGTGGGAAAAAAACTATGACATCATGAAATTTGTAGGCAAATAAATGGAACTAGAAAAAAATTATCCTGAGTGAGGTAATCCACACACAAAAAGACAAACACAGTATGTAAGCAAAGGATAGCCAAGCTATAATCCTCAGTACCAGAGAAGCTAGGTGTGTAATTCTTTAAATAGTACATATTTTTTAATTATATGCATTCTTAAAATATCACACAGTACATAGTTCACACTTAGAATGTATTAATTTATTTTACCATTTTTATTCATTGAGCAATGAGGACTAAGCCTGAGGCCTTACACTGGCCATAGAAGTGCTCTAACACTGAATCAAAATGCCAACTGACTCATTATTTGGTTATTTATATATTAATCTGTGCAAAATTTACCATGTGTCTTCTATTTTTCCTAATAATTATGTTTGTTTGTTTTGAGACAGGGTCCCTTTATGTCAGCATGGCCATCCTGGATTACTTATGTAGACCAGGCTGGCCTCAGACTCACAGAAATCTCCCTGCCTCTGACTCCCAAGTGCTGGGATTAAAGGTGTGTGCTGCCTCACTCGGTACATTAATCATATCTTTAGTATGGGTCTGGGTGACTGAGCCTGGCATATTGGGACTGCTGTAGATTGAGCTTCCATCCTTAAATTCCACTTACACGGGCAGAAATGAAACTTTTAAAATTGAATTATGGGATCAGAGTGTTTAGAAATTTGTGTATGACAGGGTTAAGCTTCTCCTTGGAAGACTGGATCAAGAGTTACACCAAAACAGTAACAGACCATTCTAAAGATCATTGTAGGTCCCTCGTGGTAAAGTGCAGGAGGAGACACCATGCAGAGGTATCTGGTGGCTGTTGGCATTTACTCGTCATGAAAACAATGATTTTAAGGTTAGTATCAGTGGGTTCTTCTTGATGTCCTGGCAATTAATGAAGGGAACTTGCACACTGATAACTGCCAATATTGAAGTCACAATCTAGGAGCACACAGGGAAACCCAGGAATCCCCCCAGGGCACATGGAGGGTCATTCATTCCTCTGTAGAGACAAGTGGGCTGAAAACCAAACCAGGATCTGATTGTGAGGCCCTAAGTTTGCAGCTCATTTCAGTGCTCAGTCATGCCTATGTCATGATTAGAGAAGGGAACTGGGGAGGCCATGGGACTCTGGGATAAGGAATGGGATCCCTCGGCACTGGGGCACGGCACTGGGAAGTCTCTAGTCTTTGAGTTGCCTAGGTTGTCCTGCAACTTCTTTGTTATCTTGGGCCTCATGCTCACCGTGGAAGAGACTCATTCTGCTTTGAAGAAAAGCCTTCAGTCGGTGCTCACAGCTGTGATGATTCACCTGGACACCATCACCATCCTCAACCCTTCATGCCCCTGGTCCATTGAGATGGAGAGATAAGGCTGCTTTGGGAGGAGATTCCATACTGCACACACCAAAAGAGCCTGGGGTATCTTCAATAATGGACATCAGCAGGAACGTGTGCATGAGTGATTTCTTCCGTGAGTTGTTATATCACTATTGTTTTGGGGAGAGCAAAGCTGGAAACCTCATAGATCACATCTTGTACAGGTTTACACACACACACACACACACACACACACACACACACACATTTGGCCAGGAATACACAAAGCTTCTTCTTTTGCCTTTGAAGTACATCATATAGGAAGACATAATTTGGCCAAATGTAGGCATGTTATTCTGATCATTTGGAAAGGGTGGCATGTACAGATATGTGTATAGAATGATGCTACTTTTCTGCTATTATTAATAGGCAACTTGCAAGATTATTACTATGATATTACACTAGTATTGCTTTTTCAAATTTAAAATGTATTAGTTGTACTCTTTCCTAAAGATGAACATTCTTTCTCTCTTTGCCTTTATTTTCTCCTCTTACCTGCCCTCTCTTCAGTCACCGACATGTACTAGTGGGATATCCTTACCTTCCTTTACGCACTTAGTTATGATGCATTAGTATAATTATTTTGTTGTCCTATGATCTTGTAGGCTACATAGCCTACAAGAATCCTTCAAATTAGCACCTTTAATCTTGGGGTCTTACTCTTTGAACTCCTTACAGAACCAAGCAATTACTGGAGTGACCTTACAAAGACTGAGAAAAAATACATACTGAAGGGACAATGACAATTATTTCATATGTGTGTGTTATGTGTATGTATACATAAATTACATATTATATGTTTATTGTTTAAAAAACTCACAATAAAACAATTTCAACAGAAGCTTGTGATTTACTTTAAGGAGCGCATGTAAAGTCATGGGCCAAAAGAGATTTTATTTAGTTAAATGAGGTAGCATTCTCTAGTTCAGTCTAGGGAACAGAGAGTTAATGAGTTTTCTTGGAAGATGTCCAATGCTACTGGACCACATCTATTTCCTTTTCAAGAACTTGCTCCTGAGGGAATGTGTGCGTCCTGAGGCAATTGCTAAGCTCCAGCTTCCCACCAGAGATGGAGTCTCACACTGGTTCTTCTGGGAAATAAATGCATGGGTTAAGTCCTCTGACGGCCCGGGGCTGGAACTCTTCATGTGATATTATTGGGGTCCTGATGTTGAGGATCAGAGCTCAATCTGTAGTCCTGTTGCATGGGCCGTGTAGGGCTCCCCTGAGCACCAAAGGAGGCTTCAGGATGTAATCTTATTAGACTCCACTTTGAAGAGAAACAGCCGCTGAGTCTCAGGGAACTTTCCATGTTACATGGATCAACACGGAGAACTGAAGAAGAGGCCACAGGTCATAGTGATGGTGACAGGAACACACACACAGGCAGTATGGTGAGCTCACAACTGGGGTAAGGCACTTTAAAGGACCCCTGTTCACCACCAGAGAAGCAGAATGTCAGGACCTGGGAGAAAACATAAATAAGGTTTGCTTTCCATTTCTAAAGAGCAAGTAGAGGGGGACGATTTTAATCACTTAACAGTGAAAGCAAAACATAGTCTTGGCGACGGCAGTGCTTGGGAGGAACGATGGTGTACATTTCACATCTTTCCAACCAAAAGGGGATTCCCATGGAAGTCAGTGCAGTCAACAAACACTTTAGGGGACAGGTTCAGAAAACAGGCTGCAGGGCAGGCAGATGAAGGAGGAGCACTAAGGCTGGTGTAGCCAGTAAAGGGTTTGAGAACAAGGAACATGGAGTGAGGTAGAGCCGTTCCTGTGTGCAGAAGAAGCAGGTAAAAGAAATCTTCCCCTTCACACAGGGGAAACCCTGAGTGCATCTTTCAGCCTGGCAGAGCGTACATTCAGAATGGAAAGTATTCTAGGGGGAAAGTGGATCTATGCTTTGCCTGGGAATTTGCTTTGTGGGGGTGGATCCTGTATACTAGAATCTGCATCAAAGGCAAGCCTCTACATGACCCATTGAACACAACTGCAGACAGAAAAGAGGCTGAAATTTCTTGAGCCCTCTGACCAGTGAACAGTCCCTTCTGGAATTCTTCCTCATGAAGTCAGGATGACTGGCTTTTTGTTTGTTTTACTGTCTTTTGCCCCAGTTTATGAGGGCAGAATGGAGCAGCAGAGCTATGGGTGCCCAATGTTCATGCCTTCCTGGCTCCATTCTGAGCATCTCTTTGTTCCTGACATCAGCTCAGGCACTGCAGAATCGCAGTGGAAATGAAAGGGAGGGGCTGGACTTTCATGTGGTGGCGAAGGTGGAGTTAGCAATTATAGTGACTAATTATTGTGTTAAAGTGGAGGCAGTGAAATTTAATTTCTGACTAACCAGTTCCAGAAAGGCTTTACGGTCTTTGGGAACTGGTATGAATTTAAAGAAGGCACAGGATAGAGGTTGCTGAAGGAGCTCCTATTTCCAAGGAATGTGAAGAGCAGTTTTCAGACCTGAAGTCCAGATATGGGTTGACAGAAAATCTTCCTGGCTAAGGAATTGAAAACTATCTCATTAAACTAACAGTACACATATTGTTACGGTGGGGCTGTTTGTGGAAAAGATAAGGGTTGGGTCCCTAGGAGACCACCTGTGCTAAGTGAGCCCAGAACGACAGCTAAGGAGCCACAAAGCAGGGTCTGTTAGACCACCGTGGAAGAAAGACCCTGTCACTGGACAACAGCTGCCAAAAGGAACTGGTTTTGGTTCAAGCATGGTTTCTGAAAGGCTATCGTTCTGTCTAAAGCACACCACACCACAGTAGGCCATTTGGAATCAAAAAGAGTAGAGATCACACCCAGGTTCTGCTGTTTTCTCATGTGTAACCTTCAGGCAACTCATGACCCTTACCTTCCTTGCTCAGTACAGGATTGCAGTAAGGTTTGCTAGTCCTTCTGAGAGGATTTAAGATTTAAGAGTTTCGGCATCAGGGTCCATAAAGAACCCATTGCATTCAGGTCTGCTGCCTTGTGTTTTGCTTTTTGGTTTTGTTTTGTTTTGTTTTGCTTTCCTATTCTACTCAAGTCTCAACTGAGGCACTGGCAGGAACACGCTGCTCAGTTTTCCAGAAAGTGTCCCCTTCCTCAAGTTTGGGTGATCTTTCTTTGCTCCTGAGCTCTCAGGTCTGGCACAGCCAGGCTTCACTGTAATACGTTCTGTCCTAGTCCAGGGGATCTCTCAGATCCCAGACACCCTGAAGTCTCTCCCTAGCAGTTCAGAATCTCACTTGTCCTTTCCATCTCCGCCCTGGTCTGGTACTGGTGGCAGTGAGTGCACATTCCCTTGTGCACAGATGAGCTGCAATGTTCTGGCTGCGTTAGCATCAAATGCTCCGGGGGCGTGCTGTCTGCCTCTTAACCACAGCATGTTACAAGTATGTATTGTGTTTTCAGTCTGGATGGACACACAAAAAGAACTAAGACAGGGAACTAAGGAATGCCGAGATCAGGAGAAATAGTTCTCTCCAGGGAAGAGCACACCAGTTGGTAATGAATACCAAATGGTCAGCCCTGAAAACATGATTACAAAGAACATTATATTGAGCAGGCTGTATCTGTGTGTGTATCATAGTATAGATGCATAAGTGTGTGTATACATATATATTAATATAACAACAATTAGTAAAAAAAAAAAAAGAATCCATGAATTTGTTGAGAACAAGCTGAGATGTATAGGTTTTGAAGGGAAGGGGAAAAATGATGCAATCATATTATAATCTCAAAAGATGATAGAAATAATAAATCTTTTAAGGTATCAGAAGAAGGAAACAAAACAACATTAGCTATAGAGAGTGTCATGGAAATCCATCATGCCACCAGGTGAATGGTATAATGGAGAGGAACCGGGGTACAGTTGGCTCCTTGTTTATTATTTGAAGTTAGACTTAAGAATTTCCACTAGTGATTTAATTGCAATTGTATTATAATCATATTTTGATTTGAGTTCAAATCAAAGAGAGAAGAGTCAAACTGATATGGTCCAGAAAAGGTCCAAATTTTGGAGTTTGGGGAAAGTTTTACAGTGTGTTAGAAAAGATCTCTGAGCACCAGCTTCCTCACAAGCAAATGGAGATAAATGGTCAAACAAGGCAAACTAGGTGAAGAACTCTGAACAGTATCTCAGAATATTCACAAAAGATGCTTGCTAGAGTTAATGGAGTTCAGTGAATGAATCTTTGACACTAAAAACTTCCAGGATATATGGATATATGGTTATTCTTAATCTTTAAAACTACGTGCAGAATCTAGGGAAGCGGTTATATTTATAAAAGCAGGGTCATTCCATCTTAGTAGAAATTGCTTCAGATTCCAGCACTTTACTTTGTTTCTTCCCATGGGGTTTTCAGATTCTTGAAATGGATCTTCGGATTTTATTTTTTAATACTGTAGCTCCTTTTTCCATTATTTTATTCTCTTTGACTTTGGCATCTGAATTTGGAAAGCATATCTTAAGGTTTAATTGCACAAAATAGGTTCTTATTTCTAGAACACCCATTTAATATTGCCTGTATCCATGTAGGTGCTAATAACTCACATTTTCATGTTGAAATATGTTAAAACAAACTATAGCTACTGCAGTATTACACTCCTAAAAATTCAGTCTATATCTTAAGAAGAAGCCTCTTACATATTCCCTAAAAAGCATTTACAACACCAATTTAATTCTATTCTTCCCACTGGCCCATATTCTAATTATTCTACAAACTTTTCCTTTTGATACAAGTGTTCAAATGAGGCTTGTCCAGGACCTTGCATTGCATGTGGTTGCTAGGATTCCCAAAGCAGCTCGTTTTGTACAGCAAGGACTGACTGAGGAGGGTACCATGCCCTCCCTGCCCAGCATCAGCATCACCTGGAGCTTGTTGGAAGTATGAGTCCCTATGCTGCAGCCCCAGTTCTGCAGACCAACTTCCAGGCACATGTTGACATCTGCGCTCTAGAGTCCAGGGGCACTGCCTTCTCACCATGGATCCCTTCACCAATTGGTAGGCATTTGGGTTGTTTTCAGCTTTTGT
Organism: Alexandromys fortis; assembly: GCF_014885135.2. Lineage (NCBI taxonomy): Eukaryota > Metazoa > Chordata > Mammalia > Rodentia > Cricetidae > Alexandromys > Alexandromys fortis. Next base: position 8,752,502 of record NW_026068174.1, on the reverse strand, counting down.
CTATATTGAATAATGTTCAGAAGTTTATGTATACATTTTTGCTTTTCCTGAGTGTAATGAGGCTATACAACCCTATCATGAGCCTTTTGAGAAATGTCACAGTGTTTTCCCTATTGGTCACACTGTTTCACATTCCACCAGCAGGGTCCTAGGGCCTCAGCATTTTCTCATCCTGGATACAGTTCATGTTACCTGACTTACTGGCTTGATGACCTAGAGAAGGTGGGAAGTGGCATCTCATTGTGTGTGTGTGTGTGTGTGTGTGTGTGTGTGTGTGTGTGTGTGTCTCACTCTCCTTTGAAACAATTTGTTTGTTGGTTGTCCACAGAAAATATTTTCTATATGAAAACATTAGGCAGACAGCTTTGCCTTCTAGGAGATAGTTACATAGACTGGAAGAAAAAAACATCTCATCATATGGTTTCAGTAAAGTTGCTTGGGAAAGTGTATGCTGGAAAATGCTTACAATGTATCACTGTTAACTATTGTCTCCTTATCAAGTTGCTTATATATCCTAGATAAAATTTTAATCCCTACTCCCCAAATGGAGCACATTGCTACATGCCCAGGATCTAAAACTCAGGAGATGGAGGCAGAAAGATCAGTAATTCTAGGTTATACTTAGCTATGTAGAGAATTAAGGACAGAACCTGTCTCAAAGAATAAAAGCCCTCGCACTTTCTAAATTCTTGGGAATATCCTTCAAAGTACAAATGTTTTAATTATTTAGATTAAAGCTTAATTCAAATTCATTTTTAATTTAATTAAATCAAATGCAATTTGATGGTGTTTTCTTTAGTGTCATGTTATTGTATGAGATGTACTTTGGTGTCGTTTCTAAGAAACCATTGATTTACTTGAAAATTGTGACTTGTATTTTATTCAAAAATTTTCACAGTTTTAGTTCTTATGTGTTAGGCCTTTGTCCATTCTGAATTAGGGTTGTATATGCTCTGAGGTAGGGATTCTAATTCATTCCTTTGTGTGTAGACAAACTGTTGGATATAACTAAAAAAAATATTTTGTTACTTTTCTGATGTTGAGCTTCATTTTGACTTTAAATGTTTTTCTTTCTTCCGGCTTTCCTCCACTTTGCTCTTGTCCTGTGTATTGTATGGTTTATTGAAGATTGTGAAGGTGTTTGAGGCAGTGTATTCTCCTTTGCTGTGCTAATAATATTCCATAAGCTCTGATGTGTGACATTATTATGATTATTTTCTAGACATTAGTAATTTACATAGTTAAAATTACTTTATTTTCTATCTGACACATAATTCACATATTTATGGGTAGTCTATGATAATCCAGCACATGTAGAACAGTGACCTTCAGAGGGAGGAAGAGTCCTGGGATGGATTTGGGGAGGTAGGTGCCCAATGCATAGTTATTAAGGAGGAAGTGACAGTGTTCTACAACACACTCAGTGACCTTGCTTGACAATAACCTACTGCATATTTTATAGAATGCAGATTGTAAAATACCTTTTTGTTAATATTAATTTTCTACTAAATACATTTAATATTTTTCCCAGTTGATGAGCCATTTTTACTTTCTAATTTTTCTACTGTCTTCTTTAAGTACTGTAATTAACCTTAATTAAATTTTTATGGGAAGTATAAGTTGAATCATTGTCAGTTTTGTGAGACTAGATTAGCTCTATCATCTTATGCAGTATATATTTGGTAATTTAAGTAGGAAATTGGAAGAGATTTGTGTACATTGGCATAAATGTAACAAAGCAATCATGTACATATTCATATACATGTTTTGTTATTTTGTTTAGCATTTATATCTATTTCTTTAAATGGGCTCTTGTGTATCCCAGGCTGGACTCAAGTTCACTATGTAGCAGAGGTTAGCCATTAACTGCTGATCTTTCTACCTCCATATCCCATGAGCTAGAATCACAAATGCCTCCCCAGTTTTGTAATTCTAGACAGCAGGGGTTTTGATCTTTCTTTCCTGTTTCACTGAATCTCTGAGAATAGTCTAGATATCATAGGTCTTTACTAAGTTGATTTCTTACTGGAGAAACATGATTTCTAGAAGAATGGGAAGCATGAGTTGTTGTCTTCAGAATATTAAGTTTGTGATACTGTTGGATCACAACAGCTGCCCACGGATTCAAGAGTGGTTTGAGTGGGTTTGGCAGGCTGAATCCAAATAGTCTAAGATTTCAGTGTAGATAGTTATGTCTGAGGTTAAAGATTATTACTGTTAGTTTTCTGGCACTGAACCAGAAAGCAGAATTGACCTTCAGTGCATACAGAACACATAAAAGCAGGTGAACTAATCTTCTTAGATCTTTATAGCATTGCTAAATAAAATTATAATACAATCAAAGATATGGTAGCCAGATAAAATGCAGAAAAGCAGCCAAGAAGATTGTTCCAATGGTCACCATTTGAATCTTGCAGAACTTTCTGGAAGAGCATCTTGCACAGTCTGCATTAAGTGGCCTATGAATATACCAGATGGTTACTATGCAAACTCTGTGATTCTTCCCTGGAGCTCAGAGAAGGGTGTGTACAGCAATCTTCTAGAGTGAAACATCTCAGAAAGCAAGCTCAGGACTTCTCACATTGACCTGGGCTCATGGCAAGAGGGAACCAGACCAGCACCTTTGAGTTCCTCCTCTGGGGACTCTCAGAGCAGCCAGAGCAGCAGCGCATCCTCTTCCTGCTCTTCCTGTGGATGTACCTAGTCACCGTGGCTGGCAATCTGCTCATTGTCCTGGCCATTGTTACTGATGTTCGACTCCACACCCCCATGTACTTCTTCCTCGCCAGCCTGTCCTGTGCTGACATCCTTTTCACCTCCACCACGGTACCCAAGGCCCTGGTGAACATCCACTCCCAGAGCAGGACCATCTCCTATGCAGGATGTCTGGTCCAGCTCTACTTCTTCTTAACTTTTGGAGACATGGACATCTTCCTCCTGGCCACAATGGCCTATGATCGATTTGTGGCCATTTGTCACCCTCTCCACTACACGATGATAATGAGCTTCAGGCATTGCTCACTCTTGGTGACAGCCTGCTGGACCCTTACAAATCTTGTTGCCATGACACACACTTTCCTCATGTTCCGTCTCTCCTTCTGCTCCAAGAAGGTCATTACAGACTTCTTCTGTGACCTGGGACCCCTGATGAAGATCGCTTGCTCTGACACCAGACTTAATGAGCTTGTGCTTCTCTTCTTGGGGGGTGCTGTCATATTAATCCCCTTTTTGCTCATCCTTGTGTCTTATATCCGCATTGTGTCAGCTATCCTCAGAGTCCCTTCTGCCCAGGGGAGGCGGAAGGCCTTTTCTACCTGTGGGTCCCACCTTGCTGTGGTGGCCCTGTTCTTTGGAACAGTGATAAGGGCTTATTTGTGCCCCTCATCCTCGTCCTCCAATTCAGTGGTAGAGGACACAGCAGCTGCTGTCATGTATACAGTCAGTGGTGACTCCACTGCTGAATCCCTTCATTTACAGCCTGCGGAACAAGGACATGAAGGGGGCACTTGTCAGAATTGTCAGGGGCAAAGTCTCCTTCTCCTGGGACCAGTGACTTTTACAGAGAAGCTGAAAGTGTCCTCAATTCACTCTGCTGAGATCTTCCAGTAATTTCTGCCTCAAGTGTCTCCTTCTAAGTCCTACGTATGTTCTATCACAGCCCTGCTCACTTACTCCTTACCTCAAATTTCTTAGATTTGAGGAAAATAAAGGATTTCATTATGCTTTGTCTTGTTATGAATTTTTTATTTCTTCATTTATTTAATAATTGCTTTCACTAGAATGACAATTGCTGTGGGATAATGCTCTTGTACACCATAAGATTTGTCACTCATTAGTTTAATAAAATGCTGATTGGCCAGTAGCCAGGCAGGAAGTATAGGAGGGACAACCAGGCAGGAAGTAGAGGTGGGGCAATGAAAACAGGAGAATTCTGGGAAGAGGAAAGCTCATTTCTGCAGTTGTGACCCAGCCACAGAGCAAGCAAGATGTGATTGCTTCACTGAAAAAGGTACCAAGCCACGTGGTTAACAGACAAGAATAATGGGCTAATTTAACTTATGAGTTAATTAAGAAGCCTGAGCTAATGGGCCAATCAGTTTTATAATTAATGTAGACCTCTGTATAATTTCTTTGAGACTTACTGACAGCAGGATCTGGGCAGGACAAAAACCACAGACAACAGAATAGCACCCAACATGGGGCACCAGATGAACTCCAACTCATAAACGTTTTCAGTAACGTAGCAGGATACAAGATTAACACAAAAGAACCAGTAGCCCTCCTTTACACAGATGATTAATGGGCTGAGAAAGAAATCAGAGTAACATCACCACAATAGCCACAAGTAGCATAAAATATCTAAGAGTAACTCTAACCAAACAAGTAGAAGACCTGTATGACAAGAACGTTCAATCCTTGAAAAAGGAAATTGGGGAATACACCAGAAAGTGGAAAGATCTCCCATGCTCTTGGGTAGGTAGAATTAACATAGTAAAAATGGCAATCTTACCAAATTATAGATTCAATGCAATGCCCATCAAAATCCTAGCAAAATTCTTCACAGAACTCAAAAGAACAATATTCAACTTCATATGGAAAAGCAAAAAACCCAGGATAGCCAAAACAGTCCTTTACTTATGGGGGCATCACAATTTCTGTCTTCAAACTCTACTACAGAGCTACAATACTAAAAACAGTCTGGTATTGGCATAAAAACAGACAGGAGGACCAATGGAACCAAATCAAAGACCTGGATATTAATCCACACACCTACAAACACCTGATTTTTGACAAAGAATCAAAAAATGAAATGGTAAAAAGAAAGCATATTTAGCAACTGGTTAACTGGATATCATCATGTATCTATCCCATATCTATCACCTTGCACAAAACTCAAGTCGAAATGGATCAAAGACCTCAATATCAGTCTGAACACACTGAACCTGATAGAAGAGAAAGTGGGAAGTACACTTGAACACACTGGCACAGGAGACTACTTCCTAAATATAACCCCAGTAGCACAGACACTGAGAAAAATAATTAATAAATGGAACCTCCTGAAACTGGAAAGCTTCTGTAAAGCAAAGGATACAGTCAACAAGACAAAACAGCAGCCTACAGAATGGGAAAAGATCCTCACCATCCCCACGTCAGAGAGAGGATTGATCTCCAAAATATACAAAGAACTCAAGAAAATGGTTAACAAAAGAAGAAAAAATCCAACTAAAAAAAATGGAGTACAGAACTAAACAGAGAACTCTCAACAAAGGAATCTAAAATGGCTGAAAGACACTTAAGGAAATGCTCAACATCCTTAGTCATCAGAGAAATGCAAATCAAAACAACTCTGAGATTCTATCTTACACCTGTAAGAATCACCAAGATCAAAAACACTGATGAAAATTTATGCTGGAGAGGTTGTGGGGTAAACAGACCATTCCTGCATTGCTGGTGGGAGTGCAAGCTGATACAGACCCTTTGGATATCAGTATGGTGATTTATCAGAAAATTAGGAAAAACTTCCTAGAGACCCAGCAATACCACTTTGGGTATGTACCCAAAGGATGCTCAATCATACCACAAGAGCATGTGCTCAGCTATGTTCATAGCAGCATTGTTTGTCATAGCGAGAACCTGGAAACAACCTAAATGTCCCTCAACTGAAGGACGGATAAGGAAAATGTGGTACATTTACACAATGAGTTCCAGGGACAGGGTTGTTGCAGTACTACACACCAAAAAAAATAAATAAATAAATAATAATAATAATAATGACATCTTGAAATTTACAGGCAAATGGGTGGCTCTAGAAAACATAATATTGAGTGAGGTAACCCAGACCCATGAGGACAAATATCATATGTACTCACTCATAAGTAGCTTTTAGACATAAAGCAAAGAAAACCAGCCTACAAATCACAATCCCAGAGAACCTAGACAGAAATGAGGACCCTAAGAGAGACATACATGGATCTAATCTACATGGAAAGTAGAAAAAGACAAGATCTCCTGAGTAAATTGGGAGCATGGGGACCTTGGGGAGGGTTGAAGGGGAGGGGAGAAAAAGGGAGGGGAGCAGAGAAAATGTATAGCTCCATAAAATCAACTTGAAAATAGAAAAAAAAAAAGAAAGAGAAAGCACCAGCATGATCTACGCAAGTCCTGGAAGACTTTCTGAACACACTGAAACTTGGGCTAGACTCCTGTAGATTCCATGATTTAAGGGAGGTAGAGGATGAGTTCCAGGGACAGGGTTGCAGGGACTCATTTATGTTTGTGAGACCATTTGGTCTGCAGTCTACATGCAAATGAACTCTGCAGACAGTCTCCAGACAAAGTCTATATTGGGAAGAACCCACCTTACAGATATGTCTAGAAAAGCAACAAGATGACTCCTGCCACACTGATGAGCATGCAACTTACATAATGCCACTGGGATTCATCTGAGCTGCCTACAGCGCATCCCAGAGTCACCTGAGCCCACTAGGAGCCCTCTGGTGAATCTCCTCTGAGCAGTGACAGTTCCCCCTTGGAACTCCCTGTGATGAAAATCCTCCTTACTCTCAGTGATGAAGAGTTCAACACAGAAATTTTGCAGGATATCTGATGCAGAGGAAGTAGGAGTAGCCAGTGAACTAACCCCCGCATTCTCTTAAACACAGAGAGAATATGCTTCTTAAGAATGAAGAGGTCAGGGGAAAGGGGACCAGAAAAGGAGCCAGGTTCTCTGAATCACTGTCCTGGTTCTTCCCTTAAGTGGATTCTCCCTTCCAGTAACATTGATAAACCCTGTATGACGCCAAGTTTGAGGTGATAACAGGCATCCCTTCTCTTTTTTGTAAGAATTGAGGATGAACCTGTAACCATACTCATCTAGGCTGCACATCAAACCACGGAGGTTTCATGAAAGAGGCTGAGGAGCTGCACACGCTCTACTCTCCAATGGGGGGGGGTGTCTGCATGACTGGGGTATAAGTGAAGAAAAAGCAAGTTGATATCTCCTTTGTCGAGGTGGTGTCATGCTCTGGGAAGTCAGAAGTTGGCCCTTCTATAAAAAGTAGGAGGATTAGGGAAAATATTTAAAAGGAAACATCTCAGCCCTTAACACAGCCACAGTGTCTCATACTTTCTGACATTTAAGTTTTCTCACGCAGTTGGAGTGAAGCCGGATGATGTCAGTCCCACTGAACAATAGGACCACTGAGGCATAGATAATGTGACCTCAAAGATGCGCAGTAACAGGCATTCTCACACAGTGCCAATCAATACGGAAAATGCTGCACAATTTTTGGCAAAAGAAAGACAGAATACTTATCAAAATTCAAATTTGTCTTTGTGTTTCCTTTAGCACATACACACACACTTATATATTACTTGTAGAAATTTAACCAATAGAGGTAATTGCATATGCATGAAAACACAGATAAATATTAATCTCAGAATTATTAACACTTAGAAAAGCAAAAAGTATAAACGAGTTTGTAAAGTAGATCATTGTTAATATATAAAGTAGAATATTTTATAGCTATTAAGATGGATAAGATATGCTTGTATATTGATTTCTATAATTATATAATGTAAAAGATGAAATTTAGTTGCAAAGCAATGTGTTGTTTTGAATGTGTGTGAGTGGATGTGTTTTGAATGTGTGTGAGTGGATGTGTTTTGAATGTGTGTGAGCGTTGTTGTGGTCCTGGTGTAGAAAGGCAATGGTGACATCCTGCACCGTTTGAGCTTTTACAACACATGAAATGTACTTCATGTCTCATAGCAAATTTAAATTGTGAAGAGATTTCAACTTAGTTTGGAACAAAAATAAGCAGGATATTACTTTCAAAGGGGAAAAAGGCTTCTAAATTGTTCAAGAAACCCTGTGATGTCTCTGGCTAAACAGAGAACTGGGATTACTGCCTAAAGTGATTCTTTGTGTTACCTGTGTCAGTTGTTCTGCTTCACCTAGTGATGGAGCCATACCAAGTCACTAGGCAAGTCACCCTTGAAGCTGGGAGTGAATAGCTATATGCTGGGAAGACCTGAGACTCCAGAGTCTTGAAGGCAAACAGGTTGTGTTTCACTGTGGTGTTAAATGTTGATGATGAGAAGAAATGGTGGAAGAAGTGACCACTCCCTGTACTGATAGAATGAGAATCTTTCTAGCCACTTAGACTAACAGAACCAGACAATATTAGTGGTGAGAGAGCCATGATGATTGCTTTGTCCCTCCTGCCAATACAAGTCAAGAGATGTTAAGGAGTCTTCTCGAGGTCAACGACATCATGGACAGCAGAGGATATGAGCTGAGAACTTTCCATGTTTTCCCAGACCCCTGGAGGAAGCTCACTGTTTGTATCCTAAAGTTTGTCTGATAACTCAAAATAGATCAAGAAAAGCGCATCTTTCCATCTGTCTTTTGACAGCCTAAGCAGGGATGAATCAAAAGGCAGGAATGTGGACCAGGTGGTAGTCATGATCTGTTGGATTCATGACAAACATCTCCTCATCCCTGCTGTATTTCCTCCTCTGGCAGACATTCTTCCTGACTTTATAGGAACCTCTTTGTCTAGAGAAATGACAGCTGAGTCCCCGGGCATCTAGCACATTCATCAAAACTTGAGATATTGCTTTCTTAGGACAGGGACTGGACAACAATAACAGCTTCAGGACTGTAAGGAACTGGTTGCTGCTGGACCACACAGAACGGGAAGTCCAAATCATCTTTCTCTGGTATACAAATGTTATCCCTCTCAAATATTTTAATAGCTCCTTTCTATCTATTCATCCTTTGAAATCTTTCCCATCTCCTGTTCTACCCCTGGAGCCCATGCCAACCTCTCCGATGCTTCCATTATTTCTTCTCAAGCCCTTTACTTGAGCTTCTATCCTGACTTCTCCTTATTTCCTCATCATTTAATTATATTTTCCCACAAAAGCTCTACCTCCAATCTTGTTTTATGTCCCCGTTCCACACCCTTCCTTTCCATCTCTATCTTAGCCATCCCACAATCTGTCTACCCACATCAAATATCATGGAATAGTGAAGCCATAGATTCAGGTCAAAAGAAAGTGTTGGAGAAAAGAATTAGAGAAGTATCAACTAGACAGTAACACTGTCAGAAACAAGTAATTAATCTAAAAACCACATAGGAGGAAGACACACTAAGCAATGACTAGATTGATGACTGGTAAACAGAAAACAGGATGAGAGAACACTCTAGGTTCAAACCCTCTCACTGACAGGATGAGGCATCACAATGCAGTCTACATTCATACAGAGATTTACAGTTTGGAGGTTTACAGCAAAGAGTGACAATTTAGAGAGGAGTTTAACATTGAGTAATGGGGGTTGAAATGTTTAAATGTTTAGATTAGGAATTCTTACCTTTTAAAGCTTTAGAAACATACAAGCATGGTAATTGAGGGAAGCTCATTTTGCACCATAACTTTTCTTACATGTAAGTGGAGTTTTAATATTTACAATCAGGTCTGTGAGCTGAACCCAGATACCAAGTTCTCTAGAATGACTAGGGAATGTGAAACTACAGAGAAAGCTGCCTCGCCATTTCCTCTGAACCTTGGAAGAGTTTTATAAGAGGAAGGAGCTTAGGTGGCTTAGGTGGCATAGACAGACCACCTAGTCTAGAACTTGAGGAATACATAATACTCCGCAGAAGGATGCTTTCTGAGACACTTTGGGAACTCCAGCTAAAGGGAAGATACAGTGACTAAATGTAGAAGTCATCAAAGGGCAGATAGGGGAGAACCATGTACACACCATAGTCTACCTGGGTACAACTGCTTTGGGGGACAATAACTATTATCCCTTAATTTAAGCTCTGAGATGGAAAGAGTTCTGAAAAATTTGTTGAAGTTTTTGACACTACAGAACACCCCCTATCCCCAGGTTTACTTTTAAAAGTAATAGGTGGAAGGAGCCTTAAGACCTCCTTAAGCTGCTGCCCTCCTCCCTGTGAATACCCTCCAGAGGGCAGCCTGCACATCAGGGTTCCTGAGGCTGTAGATGAGTGGGTTTACCATGGGGTTGATGACTGTGTTGAAAATCCCAATAGCTTTATCCTTATCTGAAAGTTTGATGGACCCAAGTCTCATGTAGTTAAAGATGCCTGTGCCATAGAATATGGCAACCACAGTAAGGTGAGAGCTGCATGTGGAGAAGGCTTTTTTCCTGCCTTCAGCAGAGCGGATTCGCAGAACTGCGGCTGCCACGTGGATGTAGGATGTGAAAATGAGTGCCATGGGGGTTCCTGCCATTATGAAACCCACTGCAAAGAGCAGCAGCTCATTGAGCTGGGTGCTGGAGCAGGAGAGCTGGAAGAGTTGGGGCAGGTCACAGTAGAAGTGATTGATCACATTGGGGCCACAGAAGTTGAGTGTGGATATGGCCACAGTGTGTGTCAGTGCATTGCTGAAGGCACAAGCCCAGGATGTGGCCACCAAGATCCTCTGGACTGTGTGGTTCATGCGGGTGCTGTAGGTGAGGGGCCGGCAGATGGCCAGGAACCGGTCATAAGCCATGGCTGTCAACAGGAAGCAGTCAACCCCAGCCAGCAGATGGAAGAAGAAGAGCTGTGTGAGGCAATCCCCATATGGAATTGTATGCTTGTGGGCCAAGAGCCGAAACAACATGCAGGGAATGGTGACGCTGATGCACCCCACGTCCATCACTGACAGATTCCCCAGGAAGAAATACATGGGAGTGTGGAGCTTGGGTTCCACCAACACAGCTGCCAGGATGCTAAGGTTGCCCCCAACTGTGGTCATGTAAGCCAAGAGGAAGAGTATGAAGACAAGTGGCCACAGCTTTGGTGTCTCCACCAAACCCAGCAGGATGAATTCAGTAACCGTTGTTCCATTGGCTCTAGGCTTTGGCTGCATGAGTTCCTCTAAAGAAACAACCAAGTAGGAAAGCAATCAGATCTCTTAATGAATTGAGGAAATGTAAATCACAGCTGCTGGAAAGCTCACCAATTAGAAGCTTAAAAGAGGAGCTTATATCATTCCCTCCCTTCCCATTCCTCCCTCCAAATGATGTAATTATATAATAATCTGAAAAAATATAAGAAATAATTTTTAAAATGTAACCTGTTGTTTTTGAGGTATAGCCCTTAAAGGAACATGTGTGTCAACGTGTTTGTAACATGTATCAGACCAATTGCCTAGTGCACACACAAATCACAGGCCAAATCCACACTTCATTCTAAAGAGAAAACAGCCCAGTTTTGGTCCTGTAGAAGAGTGAGCTTTGCTAGAGGACAGCATCTGATTTTTCTGGGAGAATGAGGGCAGAGAAAGACGGCACCGTTATATTTAATTTTACAATACTTGTAGTATTCGCAACACTAATCCTGAGAAACAAGCAACAAAAAAAAAAAAAAACTCTGTATGTTGGAAAGAAACTCTAACAGCAAAAATAAAAGAGCTGTCAAGACAACAGGAGTTAAAATTTTAGAAGTCCCTATTTACTTTTATGATACCAGTGTATGCAGACAGGAAACTACATTCACTGCTGTGTTTTCCTTAAGAAGCAAAATTCTCATGGTATAATGTTATGAGAGTATAGCAGAATGTGTGTGTGTGTGTGTGTGTGTGTGTGTGTGTGTGTGTGTAGTGAGAGAGAGACTAAAGGAAATTTCAACCTACCAGTGACTTTAACTAAGGTGGCATTTATTCCCTTGCTTGTTTCAGCTTTCCACATTGTCTACAATTGACAGAGTCTTAAATGCTATGTAGTGCCACACCTGGTGATGTGAACCTACTAAACACCCCATCACAATGACGTAAGGGAACAAACAATAAACAGAGCTCTCTTTCTCTGCAGCAACCAATGCCTTTGCTGTGGACAGTTTTCTTGGGGCATTCTCTGATAGCACTCCCAGATGAGCTACTGGGAAGCTTGCTCTAGGCTAGACACTATTCTAAGGACTTCACATGCAGCAGTTTATTAATTCTTTCAGCATCACTGTACAATGAGTACTATTTTATTCCTTGCTTTACATCAAGACAAACATGAGCATGTATAAAGCAAGAGACACAGGCAGGGCAGGTTTAACCCACCACAGCCCCTGCTCTTAACCTCTAACACTCCCATAATCCCAGGATCTCAAGGGCTCAAGGCCTTGCCTGTCTTAGATTCTTCCTGAAGCTCTCTGCACCACTCTTGTGATTCAAAATTCCACTCATAATCCCTGTGGCTGGACTCGTGCACTCCGAGATCTTGCCTTAGAGACAAGTAATTGAAGTTCAAGTGAGCGCCTTAGTGAGCCATAGCCACAGCAGTCTTTCGTCTTGATTTCCTGCTTTATCACCATTGCTTCTGACAGTTCCTCTGCATAGAATGCCCTTGAAGTGCCCTATGGCCACATCTCCATGACTTCATCGAAATGATGCTATTTCCTGACTACAAAGTGGCATTTGTGTCTTCAAATTCCAATTCGCTGCAATTATGTTCTATATGTTGCTTACCTTATAGAAATCATTTAACTATTTACCTAATCACCCCAGTTTAACTCAAGGGTAGAATCTATATCTTATTTCTCCCTATAATGCATAGATCCACTATATCTATGCACCACTTCACAAATAAGTGGATGGATGCACTGGTTGACAAAAAAAAAAAAAAAAAAAAAAAAAGGAGCATCAGTAGCTAGCAAGAATTATCAAAAGATATTTTTAAGAATTATCACAAATATGAATGTGGACAAGCTAGACTTTGAGGAATTTTGAAAGGAGGATGGACAGAGTTGAGTGAGAAGCACAGGTTTTCCTGCAGGTGGGATAATGATCAGAAATATCTTTTAATATAAACTTTAGAAATCATTTTCATAGTCAGAACAGTTATTCGGTAAAAAAGAAAACCCAGTCATGCCATGGCACAGAACACTAGCTGCTTCCTTGACCTCAGCCAAGAAGAGACCAAGCATGCTTGCAGTCACACAACACTACCATCCAGATGTCTGTGGTGGGTAGGATCTTGAGAGGACCATCACTGGTGAGGACCATCGCCGACACTGAACCAGCTCTTAACACTCATTTGTGGAAGACTTGTCATCTGGAGCAAGTCTCCTTTCTGATTTTGAGAGACTGATCTGTAAAGCCAGGAAGGTCAACTTGCTGAGAAACAGCTGAAGTTCCCTTCAGGTGACTTAAGGGCAGAGGAAGGGCCATTAAAACTCACCTGTTGATGGTGCAAAATCCAATCTGGTTCTGTGGGAAAGGATGTGAAACACACAAACTCACTCAGCTTCAGTGAAAGAAATAAGGAGCTATATATATAAAGAGAGAGAGGGAGAGGGAGAGAAACAAGACAAAGAGAGGTTGAAGCATCTCTGTCCTGGGGATTTTCCATCATAGTGTCAGCCCCTTGGGACCTCAAAATTAGTCCCAAGAAATGGGAGAAAGGTGTGCATATAGGCAAGGCCAGGTCAAAGATCCAAGCCCTAATAAACATCACCGTGGTGAGGCAATGGGGACCCAGAATTTTTCCTGTCTTTGTTCTCACCTTCACTTTGTCTGCAGCACACAGAGGAGAGATAGCAGGAGGGCATAAAGAGCTGTCTGCTGTCCCAAAGTCTCTCGGGGAATTAGAGGTGGAGCTAGGACTGAATGGGGTCTTTAGGCTAAGAAAACAGCTGCTTTACATGCCTGCTACAAACAGGATTTGAGGACTGTGCAGGAATGACTTCTATCTTGTGGACAAGGAGAGAAAGTTCTTTGGGTCTGGGGATGAAGGGAAAAGCTAAGAAAGGAGACGAATCAGAAGACGCCCATGGCAACCAAACCAAATCCTCAAGGATAAAATGTGTTCCAACCTAGAACCTTGTTAGTGAGGGCCAGAGGGACTGTGTCTTGGGATTCCTGTAATGATCCTGGGAGAGACCTTGGAAACACTGCTGCGCTGGGGAAAACAGGAAGTGTGGGGATGGGGGAGCCAAAGTTGTTCCCTAGTGTGGTTTTCAGGCCGGGCCCTTCATGCTGGGAGCCTTAGTGATACAGATGATGGAAGAGGGAATTGGAGCAGCTGTGCAAAGTGGCATTCAAACTCTTTAGCCCTCTCAACAACTGGGCTGCCCAAACCCCAGAGGTAGTGCACACTCTGTGGAATGGAGAGACTTGTCCTCCATTTCTTAGCAACTGCTTATCCCCCTTGGGCCTCAACTTTCTTATCTGTGAAATGCACATGATTTTCTTTCTTAAGTTTTCTGTGAGAATAAAATCCAACAATCTATGCAGAGTTCCTCCTAGGGGGTGGCCAATACTTTCACTAACTTAAGAACAATGGGTATCATTCATCACATACTCGCTATATTAGTATACCAAGATCTTTACATGGGGTTGATTGGGTTCCAGTCATCTTTCCAGTGATTCTGTCATGTACCCGTATCCCTCCCTCACATTTTACAGAATTATAAGTTGAATTTCAAAGTGAGTCAGTCATTTTCTTATAGCCACACAGGAATCTGATGACTAGGGGGTTAAATATGCATTTGTACCATTCTAAGGAACATAGTCTCAACAGATATGCTATGGGGCACCCTCTCTATCTCCTTCTTAAAGACCCATTGGCCACACCGTGTATTATTTTTAGATCTATTTTTGTGTGTAGCATTAACCTTTCTTTTTATCTTATTTAACACTTTTTTTAGAATTTCATACATGAGTACTATGTTTACATCATTCCCACTGCAACTTCCCCTCCTTAAACTCCCCTTATGCCCTTCCATTCCTTCTCAGATTCATGACTTCTTTTTAAATGTGTGTGTGTGTGTGTGTATGTGTGCATAACCTACTGATCCCATTTAATGTTGCTTGTATATGTGTATGTTTAGGGCTGACCACTTGGGACTGGACAATCAGTTACATCCCTGTGGAAGACTGACTTTCCCCTCTCTCTTAGCAGCCGTTAATTGCCTGTAGCTCTTTGTCTAGGTTTAGGGCCTTGTGGAATTTCTCTCCATCATGTTGGGATGTCACCTCACAGCCAGCAGCCCAGCCCTCACAGTCTTTCTAACCCTCTTCCTTGAAGTTCCCTGCACCTTAGATGTAGGAGTTGGATTCTAGTTGAATCAGTTGGAGATTGGCACCCTACGGTCATTCGTTCTCTGCATGTGACCATCTGTGGATTTCTGTGATGGTCTCTGACTGCTGCAAAGAGAAGCTACTTTGATGAGGCTTGAAAACTAAAGGCACGTGTATATATAAGAATAAGAATGTCGAATACAGCTGGTAGTTCTACTGGCTTAGGAATCAGGCAGTAGGAGACTCTCCTTTAGAGTCTATGACCTCACCAGGCATTAGTAGTTGACTAGGTCATAGTACAAGGCACAAATTCCCTCCTACTAAGTGGATCTTAAATACAATTATACAGTTGTTGGTTACCTCCAAGATATAAGTGCCACTATTGTACTCTTGGGTATATCTTGCCATTCTGCCCATTGTTGGGGTTCATAAGCTTGGCAGCTGGGTAAGACTTTTAATTGCCTTTCTCCATTGGCAGCTTGCATAGCACCTTTGAATACTATTGGTAGTTTTGATTTTTGTGATATTATTGGTGCCTATGTAGGATAAACAGGAGATGATCCCAAGACATCCTAATCCTTGTAATAACAATCTGTGATCCAAGGAGATTTATGTATGCTTTATTGAGGACACAGGAATGAATTAATTACCACCAGAAAAGTTTTTGCCAAATTGTGCTGTGATGAAATATGCCTAAAATAAATTGCTTGGGGTCAGATTTCTGAAGTTTGAATCAACACCCACCAGCTAATAAGTCATGCTGAATTGAGATGTCTTCTTGCCTCTCCCACAGATTGTTACTCTAATGGCCATGGAGGTCACTTAGACAACCTCATCCCTTGCAATGACAGATAGAATGGCTGGATGTAGTAGCCTAATCCGGCAGTTTTACTCTTTCAGAACCAAAAATACAACCTTCTGCCCCTTCTGGGCTCTAAAGTCTCCACTGAAGACTATTCCATTGATTTGCTATTCTAATGGGCCAACTTTGCATATGACTTAGCCCATGTGTTTGTCACTCCATTGTCTTCCTTCTAAATACTTAGCGTTTGACTATAACATGATGTGGTGAGTTTCTCCTCTGGCCCTGTTTGGCATTATTTGTGTCTCTTGTACCTAGATGGCATCTCTTGCCCTAGATTTGAAATTTTTTTCTTTTATTGGAAATATTTTCTGTGTCTTTGGTACCTAAGTGTCTCCTTCTTTATGCATATACTTTATAAACTAAGTATTTTTACTGTGTCTTACAGATCTTCATCCGGCTATGGATGGAGATAGAAACAAAGACCCTCATCAGAGCAACGGACTGAGCTCCCAAGATCCAGTTGAAGAGCAGAAGGAGGGAGAAGATGAGCAAGGAAGTCAGGACCATGAGGGGTTGATCCACCCACTGAGACAGTGTGCCTGTTCTAATGGGAGCTCACCAAATCCAGCTGGACCGGACTGAATGAGCATGCCATCAAACAGGACTCTGAATGTGACTGACAATGGGGGCTGATTGAGAAGCCATTGATAAAGGCACTGGGACTTGTTTCTACTGCATGTACTGGCTTTTGGGGACCCTAGTCTATTTAGATGCAAAACTTCCTAGGCCTGCCTGTAGGGAGGAGGGCCTTGGACTTCCCACAGGGCAGGGTTTCCTGCCCTCTCTTAAAGAGGGAGGGGGAGGGAGGAAGGTGAGTGGGGGAGCAGGAGGAGAATGGGAGGAGGTGAGGAAGTGTAAATTTTTTAATGGAAAAAAGAGAAAGGAAGAAAGAAAGAAGGAAGGAAGGAAGGAAGGAAGGAAGGAAGGAAGGAAGGAAGGAAGGAAGGAAGGAAAGAAAGAAAGAATTTTTTAAACTGTTGAGAGTTTCATACATATCCACAATTATTTTAATCATGTCTACTTCCATCACCCCTGTGGGATTCCCCCTGGAGTCCTGCCCCAGCACATCTGCTTTTCAGTTACTTGTCTTCTTTTCCTTTTAGAGAAATATCCCACTGTGTCTAATCAAAGTGCCTGAGGTGGGGTCACCCACACCCGTGGGAGCACATTTACTTTCTAATCACCGTGTCTCCAAATAATTCACATCGTGGGTGGTGGCGTCAGGGATTCTACAGATGAATTGGGAAGGAATCGCTATTTGAGTCATATCATGAAAAATACTTACTTGAATATAATCAAACGTAGGTGAACCTCCAAAAACTGCATCTCAAGACAGCAATTTTTAACACAATAATGATTTTTAACTATTTACAGTTATACATTAGAAGACTTTATTTATAACTGCTACCAAATATTTGGAAAGAATAGTTTCGTTTACCATTGTAATAATAAAATAGTGTAAATTTTATGTAGAACGTGAGAAAATATGCATCTAAATCGCAACTTTTATTTCATTCAGCTCCAAATTTGTATTTATCATAACTTAAAGAAATACTTTTGGGAAAATAAAACAAATCTCTAAGGAAAAAATCTTGTATGGATGTTGTTTTTTTTTTTTACTTCCCCTTGAAACAGGTCACCGTGCAGCATAGGCTGCCCCCAGAGTTGCTGTCTGAATTTCGCATCCCACTGCCTCCATCCTCACGTGCTAGGATTACAGGCACGCACAGCCATGCCCAGTTTATGCTGTGTTTTCCTCCCTCCTGCTCAGCCTCATGCCACGTCTCACTTTCCTGTCAGGACCCTTCTCAGGGCAGCCTGCACATCAGGGTTCCTGAGGCTGTAGATGAGTGGGTTCAGCATGGGACTGACGACAGTGTTGAGGATGCCAATGCCCTTGTCCTTGTCTGAAGCCTCCACTGAACCCAGCCTCATGTAGCTGAAGACACCTGTCCCGTAGAAGATGCCCACCACAGTGAGGTGGGAGCCACATGTGGAGAAGGCTTTCTTCCTGCCCTCAGAAGATCGGATTCTCAAAACTGCAGCTGCCACATGGATGTAGGAGGTGACGATGAGAATCACAGGTGCACCCGCCATGAGGACCCCCAGACCAAAGAGCAGCAGCTCATTGAGCTGGGTGCTGGAGCAGGAGAGCTGGAAGAGCTGGGGCAGGTCACAGTAGAAGTGATTGATCACTTTGGGGCCACAGAAGTTGAGTGTGGATATGGCCACAGTGTGTGTCAGTGCATTGCTGAAGGCACAAGCCCAGGATGTGGCCACCAAGATCCTCTGGACTGTGTGGTTCATGCGGGTGCTGTAGGTGAGGGGTCGGCAGATGGCCAGGAACCGGTCATAAGCCATGGCTGTCAAGAGGAAGCAGTCAACGCCAGCCAGCAGATGGAAGAAGAAGAGCTGTGTGAGGCAGGCTCCATAAGGAACTGAACGCTTGTGGGTCAAGAGACGACCCAACATTGAGGGAACAGTGATGCTGATGCACCCCACATCCAGCATGGACAGATTCCCCAGGAAGAAGTACATGGGAGTGTGGAGTTTGGGTTCCACCAAGACAGCTGCCAGGATGCTTAGGTTGCCCCCAACTGTGAGCAGGTAGGCAAAGAAGAAGATCACAAAGATGGCTGGCTGCAGCCCTGTTGACTCTACCAAGCCCAGAAGAATGAACTCAGTAACTGCTGTTCCATTGCTCTCAGATTTGGACTCCATGAATTCCTGTGATAAGACATTTCAGAGTAGAAATGATCCATCTTTACTATAATTAGTTAATAAAAATGCACTGGTACGTTTTCATATGCTATGCCTGAAGGTAAGTTTATGTGTGTCCCAGCGGTAGTGTGGTAGCTTGAATGTAATTGGCCCCCATAAGCTCATAGGGAGTGGCACTATTGGGAGGTGTGACTTTGCCAGGGTGGGTATGGCCTTGTTGGAGAAAGTGTGTAACTGTGGGGGTGGGTGTGGATGTCTCTTTTGCTTAAACTTTGCTTGGTGCCACAGCTACTTCCCGTTGTCGTTGTCTTCCAATCAAGATGTAGCCAGTACCACGCTCTCCACCATATGTTAATGGACTAAGCCTCTAAAGCTGCAAGGTGTCACCTCAATTAATTGTTTTATTTTATAAGAGTTGTCATGGTCATGATGTCTCTTCACAGAAATAAAAACCCTAACAAAAACAGCTGTTTTCTCTCCTCTGGCCAAACCTTAACTTATTATCTCCAGTTCTTGACTTTTACCTCAAAACCTAACCTTTTCATTGCCTGATGGTACCATTACTTCAGACATTTCTCTACACACCATGAGAAGTCGTTAATGGATAGAGAAGATGTGATATATANTAATGAAAAATAAAACAAAGCCAAAATTGCCTACTGTGAAACTGTCTAAGTAAAACTCAAGAGGGACAAAAACATGGGAAACTCAGAATTATGAGAAAATTAGTAAAGTAGGAAAGGTAATCAAAGTCAGTCATGATACATGAAGGAGGTTGATTCAAGTTGAAGGCCAACCAGGCAACACAGTGAGAGGAGAGACAATGGGAGAAGGAGAGGCAGGGAGAGGAGCTACACATAAATCAAGAATTTTTAGATAAGTATTTTTAGAACGTTTACCTTCTATTTAGCAAGCAAATGCCTTTCTTTGACTTTATTTTTTGTGAATTTTTTGTTTTTTCAATTGCAAATGTATTTGTTTTCTCATCTTTATAACTCTTTGAAGATGTCATATAATGTGTTTTGATTATATTCACCCCTACTCCCACTCCTCCCAGATCTGTGCCCCTTCCCTACCCAGCTTCATGTCCTCTGCTTTTTTTAAGCTATCTAGTACAATTTGGGCCACCCATACACTCCTGGATGTGTGGCCTCTGCTAGGGGGTGGTCTGCCTACTGGGAGCCATACCCATGCAAATTTAATTTTTAATCATCTATGTCTCCATTAAAATTAGCTTTGATACACTCACTTAAATTTTGGTCTTATTATTGGTGCTGTTGTTGTTGTGTGTTCTTTGACAGGTTCTTGGCACCACACATGGCGATTTTTACTTGGATGCTGGGAATCAACCTCAGGCCCCCATGTGTATTTAGCAAGCCCTAGACTGACCGAGCCATGTGCCAAACCCCATATTTATAAAATGCCTGGTTTTCTAACTGGAAAACTTATTCTTTCTAGGTGTGCTTTTGTGTGATTGCTATGAGGCTGTCAGAGGAAAGATTTGTACGAGGAACCCAGCAATATGTCTGCTGGTCCGGCCGCTAAAGAGCGGTCCTTCTAGCCAGGTGCCCAAGAGGAACATCTTAAATCTAGGCATTACATACATGCAGAATAATGAAACTGAATCCCTTTTCCTCACCATATATGTAAATGATCTTTTTAAAATGTACCAAAAGACCCAAAGAAAATATAGGAAATTGCTATAAGACAATAGGGGAAACACTTCAAGACAGCAATGTTGGCAAGGTGGTTTTATATACGGTCCTTTAATCATATTCATCAAAAGTAAAATAGACAAGTGGGATTATATTAAAATCAGAAGCTTCAACATAGCAAAAGAAACAGAACACAAGAAAGTCAACAACTCGATAGCAAACACCCAAGTCATCTAGTTTTTTGCTTTATTTCTCTTTAGGAGTTATGCCTGTAAGTACAGATTTTAGGTTAAGGACTATCAGCTGATTCATAAACATAGGCCAATTACAAGTGTAGCTAAGAACTGGCAAAGGTGGGTCTAAATAAAGACTATACCAAATAAAACCAAACCTGGAAACAGTCTGAATAGGCAGTTCTTAAAAGAAGACACACAGCCAACAAGGTTGTGAGACAGACTCCCTTCTCGGCGGCCCATGTCGGTCATACCATGACTAAAAAGCTCCAGAAAGCATGAAACATCCCGCTGCTCATGCAACAGGAACAGAGACTCACTGTTAGAAAGCTAACTAGGCACTTTGGGGATGTTCTTCTGAGGGTGTTGGGGATGGAAGGTGATGAAATGTGAGTTGCCTCGTGCGTTCAGGAGAGACACCAGCAACAGGTGAAACTCCCTGAGTTCTGGTCCCCATGTCCTACTCCAGCAAAGCTGTTCTAATGTTGCTAAAGCTGGTGAACCGTGATGCAAGGAGGCCATGGGACCAAATCAGTCATGAAACTTTTCTGGTGCATAATTGCATGCTCATCTCAATACAAATGACTTTGGCAATGGTTTAAAAAAAAAAAAACTAAATGCTTAAATTTTGAAAAAATATTTAGTTATTTGTAATGATGAACATTCATGTGTATATACATGTGTGCCATGGCTCATGTGTTTTTGTGTTATGTACATAGGTCAGGGGAGTCAGTTCTCGTTCACCTATTCAACCATGTTAGTCCTGGGAATTGAACTCAGGTCACTGAGCATGGCAGCAAGTGTCTTTGTGTGCTGAGCCATCTTGCTGTCCCACAGAGAGCAATCTTAATGGCATATAGCTAAACATGTCCCGTTTCTTTTGTGAAGACAAATGATGGCTGTTGGTACGATGTCTGTTTATACATGCTTTAGTGCTATCTCTAAGTAGAGGTTTTCCTTGCTGACATCCCACTTCTTCTTCAGTTCTCTCTGGGGCAGGTCCGATTCTACCCCACTGATGCAGCAGACCCTCTGACCACCTCTTCTCTACCAGCCAACAGTTGATCCTCTAAATACTGAAGACATCCCCTGCCTCCACAGTTAATTTTCTGTATGCAACTTAGGCAGAGCAGCAGCAAATACAGGCACTCAGGGATAGTTGGCAGAGTATCAATCAAAATCTCAAATGCCCACAATATAGTGACTAGCTGCTCTGTGTGTGAGTTAGGTGGGGGACATTCAGTTTGGTAACCCCCTTAGTCAATGGTCACATTCATTGTGTCATCCTGTAGGTCCTAAGCATAGACCTAGAACTAATTCAGTAAGTGTCATAAGAATCGACAGATTCATTGGAAAAAGACATCCACAAGGCATGTCAAATAACCAAAGAATAAAGTCCTCCGGCTCCCTCTCTCCAATACAAGTTAAGCTGTAAAGGTGTTGTGCTCTTGAATCTCCTTTCTCCACAGCCTTCTCTGACTGTTTTGCCTAGAATGATTTCTTATTCCAAGCTCTAAACTTCTTTGCCTGAATGAAAATACACTTGCCCAATGGGGGTCATCCTGGTTCCCCCAGCTCTATCTGCTCAACCTAGTTCAATCCTACCTCCCGACCCTACCTGTGCCCTTCCCGAGTCTCTGCTATCCACTTCTACGCCACTGCTCCGCAGGGCACAGCTGCACTCCACTGTGGCTTGTGGGAAGAGCTCCATCTGGTTTAGCTTTACATTTCCAATGCCTGACATTATAGTTTATATGCACTGGGCTTCCCATATTTCCAAAACAAATGCAGGATGAACTTAGGAACTAAAGCCACAAGACCAACATGATTTCAGCAAGGGAGCATTGAACTGGACTGTAGGGGCTTGGAAAGACTGTTGGATGAGCCAGAAGCTGTGTATTCTCATGCATCCAGTCTGAGACACAGACTTTCTTAATTGAGCCTTAACATATTTCTGATGTTCTAACCAAACCCTATGGGTCTGATAATAAAGTCTCAGGCCCTCAGATGAATCAAGATGGCTCCTTGAGATACTGGTCCAGGCAGAAAGGCTGGATTCTCTGAATGTGCTCATTTGCCATTAGCAACCATTAGCAGGTTTCACCCAGGGAATTCGCCCAGATGACAGAAGGGCCCTGGCCAAGGTCACCGTAGCTCTTCCTTTCATATGATATATTACCTGAACCAGACTTTCCCTACTGAATCCTCTGAAATAAGAGGTCTTCCTCATTTGGTAGCAGATCAAGTGACTTCTCAAGGAGCAGAAGGGAGCTCCCAGGAGAATTTACTCACCTGCTGGATGTGCTGAGGTGAGCAAGACTTCTCTGGAAGAGAAAGGAGAGGGGGAGGCACTGTGCAGGCCCTAGTCCCAGAGATCAAGGCAGGGTCATATATAAGAAAAGGAGTCAAAAGGAGATGAGATCATCCTGCCATGGGGCCCCATCCACTGAGGAGTCACTCTCCAGGGACCTCAGAAATTAGCCACCCAGGAAGGAGTTTGGGGAACTGCGATCCAAAAAGTAAACCAGGTCTTTAATGAATCAAATAATGATGTTTGTGGTTTTTCACTTTTTTGAAAAGGCCTCACACTCAGTTCTCTAGTCTACCCTCATATTAGTTTCAGGATCATAACAAGGAAGTTTCCAATCCCATTTTTTACACGAGAATAATGAAGTCTCGTTTATTTATCATTTTCCCTTCAGTGTGGGACTTATGGTGGTGCCCACCGTGCTTTTATTCTGTCTCTGACCCAGTGTGCACTCTGAGCAGAGAGAAACCAAGTCTCAGTCATTTACTTGACCTGGAGATGAGAAAGGGACACAAGAAAAAGGGGCTTCTTTGAAACTCAGATGCCTATTGAGTCCTCATGAGTGCAACACCTTTGCCCTCAAGCCTCTGTTAATAGAGGATCCTGAGGTGTGCGGAGGGATTTTATAATGGCTACAAGTCCTGAGTTAGAGGAGCCAAAGCTAGAGATGCTACCACACACTATGATTCTCCAGGGCCTTGGAAGCTGAGGGTCCTAATGATGAGATTAATAGCAGATGGCATGGGCCTTGGCAAGCCCTCCCTCCGTGCTCCAATCTCAGTTAACAGGAATTTCCAGCCATGATGGAGACCGTGCCTTTTCTTGGCTACTGGTGCCTCATTCCCCTTTTATGATTTTCAGGTGCAGCCTGGTGTAAGATGAAAGCAGTGATGTAGCAAACAGACCTGCTCATCTTCTCAATGAAAATACAGCAATATTTTCATCCACCAAGAGTTGGTCTGAAACTTAAATTAGTCATACATAAAGTACCTATTAAGAGATCAGCAAATACTATGACTGATAAAATAAAAAAAGATAGTTATTTTGTTGTTGTATATTAATCTTCCTGAAAACTACCTACTATAGCTTCAATATTTTCCCAACTACAGGGAATAAAACAGGCTCAGCAGTGCTTTAGTAGTTTGTCAAAGTTGATGTGGCAGAGCTGGCACTCAAATATTCAAACATTTTTTAATGGTTATAAGGGGAAACTCATGCTACAAGAGTGGGAGGTCTGACTTCCTATCTGTCCGGCAGAAGCCATGCATAGAGAGCACACACCTGGGTCCTCCCAGTTTTTCTTCCTGGGCTCCAGGTAGCCACACCTTAACTAGATGTGATTGGTTGACAGAGTTTTCCCATCAGTATGATTGAGCATCTTTTGGGTATATGCCCAAGAGTGGTATTGTTGGATCCTGAGGCAGGTTGATTCCCAACTTTCTGAGAAACTGCCATACTGATTTCCAAAATGATTGTACAAGTTTACATTCCCACCAACAATGGATGAGTGTTCCCCTTACTCCACATTCTCTCCAGCATAAGCTATCATCATAGCCCTTCTGAGTGGTGTAAAATCGTTTCTCAGAGTTGTTTTGATTTGCATTTCCCTAATGGCTAAGGATGTTGAACATTTCTTTAAGTGTCTTTCTGCCATTTGAGACTTTTCTGTTGAGAATTCTCTGTTTAGTTCTGTACCCCGTTTTTAATTGGATTATTTGGAATTTTGATGTCTAATTTCTTGAGTTCTTTATATATTCTGGAGATCAGTCCCTTTGTCTGATGTGGGATGGTGAAAATCTTTTTCCAGTCAGTAGGCTGCCTTTTTGTCTTATTTTCTGTGTTCTTTCCTTTACAGAAGCTTCTCAGTTTCAGGAGGCCCCATTAATTTATTGTTGCTCTTAGCGTCTGTGCTACTGGGGTTATGTTTAGGAAGTGGTCTACTGTGCCCATGCATTGAAGGCTACTTCCCACTTTCTCTTCTGTCAGGTTCGGTGTGGTTGGATTTACATTGAGGTCTTTAATTCATTTGAACTTGAGTTTTGTGCATGAGGATAGCTATGGATCTATTTTAATTCTTCTACATATTGACATCTAGTTTTTCCAACACCATTTGTTGAAGATGTTTTCTTTTTTAGTCTAAAGTTTTATACCTAAAACACTTTCTATCATAACTTGTATTACTATCCTAAAAATATCATTGTAGACCTTCAACTTCCTTAGCTATCAGGGAAATGCAAATCAAAACAACTTTGAGATACCATCTTACACCTGTCAGAATGGCTAAAATAAAAAAACACCAATGATAACTTACGCTGGAGAGGACTGGAGTAAGGAGAACACTCATCCATTGCTAGTCAGAAAACTCAGAAAATTGGGAGTCAACCTATCTCAGGATCCAGAAATATCACTCTTGGGAATATAACCAAGAGGTGCCCAATCATACTACAAAAGCATTTGTTCAATGATGTTCATAGCAGCATTATTTATAATAGCCAGAACTGGAGACAACCTAGATGCCCCTCAGTGGAAGGATGGATAAAGAAAGTGTGGCACATCTACATAGGGATAAAAAAAATGACATCTTTAATTTTGCATGCAAATGGATGGAAATGGAAAACACTATCCTGAATGAGATAACTCAAACCCAAAAATATGAATATGGTATGTACTCACTCATAAGTGGATTCTAGCCATAAACAAAGGACGTTGAGCCTATAGTTTGTGATCCTAGAGAAGCTAAATAAGAAGGTGAACCCAAAGAAGAACATATATAGATCCTCCTGGAAATTAGAAGCAGACAAGATTGCCAGGCAAAAGTTAGGAGCATGGGGGTAGGGGTAAAGTGGGGGGAAGAGGAGGGGGGAGAGAAAGAAGAAGGGGAGGGTTAGGGAGAGCTTGGGGGAGTGGGATGGTTGAGATGGAGGAAGGACAGATATGGGAGCAGGGAAGACGATATCTTAATTAAGGGAGCCATTTTGGAGTTGTCAAGAGGCTTGGTTCTAGAGGGGTTACCAGGTGTCCACGGGGATGTCCCCATCTAGGACCCTGGGCAGTGGAGGAGAGGGTGCCTGAACTGGCCTTGTCCCGTAGTCAGACTGATGACTATCTTGAATATCACCATAGAACCTTCCTCCAGCAACAGATGGAGATAGAGACAGAGACCCACATCAGAGCACTGGAATGAGCTCCCAAGGTCCAGTTGAAGAGCAGAAGGAAGGAGAATATGAGCAAGGAAGTCAGGACCATGAGGGGTTGGTCCACCCACTGAGACAGTGTACCTGATCTAATGGGAGCTCACCAAAGCCAGCTGGACTGGGACTGAATGAGCATGGGATCAAACTTGACCCTCTGAATGGGGCTGACAATTGGGGCAGACTGAGAAGCCAATGATAATGGCACTGGGATTTGTCTCTACTGCATTACTGGCTTTTGGGGATCCTAGTCTATTTGGATGCATAACACTGCCAGTGATCCCTCAGTCTGCCCCAGCCATACAACTGTAAACTGTTTGAAGAAGTAAAGAAAATTTTGCTTGTTAGGGATTAAAAATTGCTCCTGAAAAAAATACAAAGAGGAGATTCTACCAATTACCTAGGTTATAAAATAGGTTTACAGAAAATTAGAGCCTGAAAGGTGCAGATTAGTAGAGACCTATTACAGACTCTTAATGACTTCCAAAGAATGCTAGGAGCCATTTTCCATTTTACGCACACTATTGGGATAGATCCTGATGACCTGATTAATTTAAACAAAACCATAGATGGTGATAAGGACTTCAGTAGTCCCAGGGAATTATCAGCAGAAGCTGGGAGAATATTGGCTTTGATTGAAGAGAAACTATAGAAGGCACATGTGGATCATTTGGATCTGAATCTTAACTGCATTCTAGTCATATTACCCTCCAAACATTCCCCTACAGGAATTTTAATGTAGAGGGAAGATACTATCTTGGAATAGTTTACCACAAAACTGAGTAAAAAATTAAAAGCTTACATGGAAAAAATCTCTGAGTTAATTCTAAAAGGAAAATTGAGACTTTTTCAATTAGCAGGAATAGACCCAGCAGAAATTATAGTACTTTTTAATAATGATGAGATTGACAAATTATGGGAAGAAAGTGAACCCTGGCAAAGAGCTTGTTGTAATTTTTTGGGAGATTAACAACAACTATCCCAAAGCAGGAGAATTCAACTATAATGAGAACAAAGTGGATCCTTCCTCGCATTGTATGGGACACACGAATAACTGGAGCATCTATATTCAATACTGATGCAAACAAATAAGGAGAGACAGGTTACAAATCAGAAAATTTAAGTAAAGTGAATCAACACATTTATGATTCTGTCAAAAAGTCAGAATTATATGCTGTCCTCGTGGTACTAAGGTATTTTAAAGAACCTCTCAACATAGTTACTGATTTGCAATGTGCAAAAAAGACTTGTGTATATTAGAACCACTGAATTTATACCAGATGATACAGAATTAACTTTTTTTAGCAAAAATCGCTTTTATTTTTTATTATTAAATTTATTTTTTAAACTACCTTTTCTCATTTTACCTATCTATCCCAGTTTCCACTCCTTCCCCTCCTCCTGCTCCCCCCTCATTCCCCTACCCCAACTGTAGTGCAGAGCCCACACCCTTCTTATTTCATCTTCTGAGAGCATTCTCTCCTCAATACCTACTTCCTCCATGTCCAGGAACCACTCCGCTTCTATAACATGACAATATATGGAAGAATGATTTAATTGGATTTGCAGTTACATAAGGATAAGGGCCTATGACGGCAGTGCACCATGCAGTGCCATGGCAGCCGTAGCCATGGCAACAGAGCAGGAAGCTAAGGGCTCACTCTTCAACCACAACCACAAAGCAGAGTACTGAACTCGAAATGGCACACGTCTCTAAATTCTCAAAGCCTGCTTCCAATACATATTACCTCCAACAAGGCAACACCTCCCAAACCACCCAAATAGCACCATCAATTGGGGATCAAGTATTCAAATGCCCAAGACTATGAGGAATATTTCCTTCAAACCACCACAACAAGTACTGCCAAAATCTGTCCATAGTATTTGAAGCCGAGTACAGTTGAGCTGAGTCTCAGTTAACACTAAGGAAGAACCAACCACTCAGAGTTTAGGGAAGAGATTTGGGACAGGAAAAAAAGCCAAGACAAAGTCCTGATTGTTTATATTCCACACATGAGTCACTCAGTACTTGTCTGGCCATGCCTTGTTTGTTTCATTTAATGTAACTCCAGTTCCATCCACAATGCTGTAAGGGGCTGGATTTTCATTTTCTTTAGCCTAGCAGTATCCAACAGTGAATATGGACCACATCTTCTTTATTGACTTATCAACTCATGAACTCTTAGAGTATTCTCAATTCTTGGCTGCTGTGATAGGTTCTTCAGCAAATAAGAAAGTGACCAGGAAGGACTAGAATACTAATGCTGTGGTTTTATTTTTCTATGTGTTCGTGACTGTTTGCTTTATAAAACTTCCTCACTGTTTTTTCAGGTTCATTGTATTTCATAAACATCATTGCTTTTCAATCTGTGTCTGGCAGCTACATCATCTTGATTCCCTATATGCCTTCCAACGCTAGTCCATGCTTTTACGATCTTACTTTGTTTATTTCTCTTTTAATGCCCTCTAGATACTATGTTTAAGAGAAATAATCAGAGATCTAGGTGGTTTTATCTCCTCTGTGCATAATATTTTGCCACTGATATTGCTTATGAGGTATCTCTACGTGACTTGACAGGCCTTGTATGTACTGCTTCAGCATCATCAGTGTTGACCTTGCAAGCATGTACCGCCATATCTAGCAAAGACTAAACAATTTTTTCAAAGTGTTTGGAATCAAACCTAGGGCTCCATGCATTCCAGGTGAGCACTCTACCACTGAGCTACAGTCATGCCCTTGATTTTTTAAAAACTGCCTTAACTTAGTACTTGAAGACACTAGTGTTTTGAGACTTTCCAAACCTCTAACGGCTCAAGCCAATTTCAGAACTTGTGAGTGATTTATTTCTGACTTAGCTTTACTCCTAGGGAAACTTGAAGGTTTCCGCGTAATGGTGATTTGTTTCACTTCCTGTAAACAAGATTCATTTCCCAATTCCTTTGCCGCCAGATATTAACATTAGTGCAATTAATTATCCATGTTCATCTCAAGTAACTATCTTGGGATTGTCTCCCCAAGGCCTCTTCAAAACTAATAAATAACCCTTTGCAGCCCCATTCTTCATGAACCTGAGGTTCAAGCATCAATTCTCAGATCCCTGGAGCAACCTCAGCACAAGGAGTCTTAAATTCTGTCTCCTGATTTGTAGGACTGAAGACCCAAGGAACAAGCCCCTACTCCCCGGTTATAGAAAATAGGACAAATCACAAAATCCTATTTTAAAAAAAAAAAATGGGCTGAATTTTCATCCTATGAGAAAAGTGAAGGCAGCAGACCAGAGCCACCACACAGAGCAGTGGGTAAGATCTAAATAGCCATAGCCCCCCCCCTCTCTCTCTCTCTCTCTCTCTCTCTCTCTCTCTCTCTCTCTCTCCTTCTTCTCACTCATGGGATCTTACTCCAAAGTGCTATCACCTGCCCTGCCTGCTATTCTCCATCCACAAGGAGGGCTGCACAGGTGAGAGAAGGAAGCTCAGAACCGTGGGGTCCCCACTCACCATCACACCTCTAGGGAGAACAGAGGATGTGCCAAAGCCTTTTTTTTTTTCTGCAAGCCTAGAGTTCTTGTTTAGCTCACCCTACATTCTTTCCAAACACAGCCAAGCACAGAATAGAGGGCTTAAATCTCTGAGGCCATCTAAACACACCCACACCAGGGTCTAAAACTTTTATAGATTCAGATTGGTGTTTTGCAAAGTACAGGGGTCAGAGGTACCCAGTGCTTGCTTAAAGGGACTTGGTTCTCACACTGCTGCAAGGGAAGGGGCTACTTTCACTGGCCAGTTTCAAAATTCTCTCCTTCTTCCTGCTGGTAGTCTCAGCCAAAACAAATACGCAACACAGAATGCCAACACCCCAACCTCTCTCCTGGCTCGTGTCTGCCATCCAATCACCAAGTCACCTTAGGCAGTCACAGCTCAGACACTGTCAGGCACTGTGAGACCTTCCTGAGCATCCATATGGGCTGCAGAAAGCTGTGGCAGTGTCTGAGCAGATCCAAAAGACCATCCTTCCCCCTCCACAGTTAGATACCTCTCCTGTAAACGGTCTTGAACATCACTACTCCACTTTAAACATCCTATGGGTTTCTGAGGTTTCTCTGGGTGCCTTCCAGGATGAGGAATCTCCTGACTCCCCAGGTCTCTGCTGGCACAGCACTTGTTGGGGTACCTACCTCCTTCTGACCCCTTGTCTCCTGGCTGGACATCTCCTCCCTTGTGTGGAAAGTCCAAAACAGTTCTCTCCCATACTCCTCTCTCCTGTGCAGCTGCAACTCAGGGTCTGTAATAGGCTAGTTGCCGCCTCAGCATCCCAGGTGTTTCTCTGTAAACACAGGATGAGAGGAGGCAAGACTCTTCTCTTGTCTTAGGAGAGAGCAGAGCCTGCCCTCGGACAGAGAGGGCCTGCAAACCCTGTTGCTTCACCTTTCTCCCACCCAGAGCAGAGTTTCCTACTAAAATTGGGTGAAAAATATCAGAGAGTTGTACTGGTTAAAAACAGGTAGCCCTTAGACCTTTCCGTAAAGGCCTCTCCATTTCATAATGGCATTAGCTTGGAGAGATGTGCCCCTGTGTGGCGTCTCAGCTCTTTGTCCAGAACTCTAGGTGAGGTAAACGCATTGGCCTTCTAAACAGTTCTGTCACCTCATCTGAGAGACAGAAAAAAATGCCTGTTGTAAACTAAGGGACTTAGCATCATCTAGCCGAATAGAAAGTGGCAATTTGTGTTTTAGCAAACTAGGAACTTTAACAGCAAATGTGTGTTTGTGTTTTTGTGTTTTTTTTTCACCAGTGCTTTTCTGTTACTTTTGGAAGCTTCCCCTTTGGTGTGTTTAACCCTTTCTCTCCTCTCCATCTATTTCTGGTTTTGTTGTTGTTGTTGCTTGTTGGCTTTTGTTTTTGTTTTTCAGTAAAATCTGTTCTCACGGGCTATTTCTGATGTTAGATTTTTTTTCTCTTTACACCTTACACTTTTGGCTTTTGTTTGTTCTTGGCTTTCATTTTTGTCGCTTTCTTGTTTGTTAGTTTGTTGTTTGAAACAGGGTCCCACTGTGTAATTCTGGCTGGTCTACAACTGCCATGTAGAATAGGCTGGACTAAACACACTCTCTGTCTCCTGAGTGCTGAGATTAAGAGCCAAAAGAACCAAGCCAGGTGTCTTTGCTCAGTGTTTTGTTTTGTTAATTTTGTTTTGTTTACTGTCTCTGTTTCTGGTTTTTTGAGTTTTGTTTCAGGAAAGAGGTGTTTTGGTTTGGTTTGTTTGGTTTTTGAGAAATGATCTTTTTACATAGATCATAGGTTGGCTTAGAACTTGTTATGTCAACCAACAGGCCTCAAACAGCAAGGATCCTAGCGCCTCTGCCTTGTCAGTGCCCAGGCTGCAGCATGCTGCTTTATTCTGGCAGGCTGGAACTCAGACCCAGAGTGTCCCACATACTGGGCAAGTGTTCCTTCTACCAGGGATTTGCATCTCCAGCCCCTTGCCTGCTTCTTTTCCCCCAGCTTGGTCTGTAGAATGAATTTCAGGACAGCTAAAATTGTAAAGTGAGATCCTGCCTAAAAAAAAAAAAAAAAAAAAAAAAAAAAAAAAAGGAAGGAAAGAAGGAAGGAAGAAGAAAATACTTAAGGAGGTATAAATATTAAGTTACTTGATATTTTTTAAATGGCAATAAATTATAATATTAACTTAAGGAATGTTTCCCAATCACATTAAGTAGATAAGGATAATTGGATAAAAATGAAAATAGGAACACAAAATGTTCCAAGGAGGTTGTATTTGCTTAGGGGAAATTATGGTATGATTTTCCATCACTTTGATGCACTGTGGGGGTGAGGATCATTATACAGTTGGACCTGGAGCTCATGACTAAAGCTCCAACCTAGCACACACAGACACTGGATTCAATCTGGGTCTGAGATTATTTTTAGGAATGGGGGAAACAAAGTCTTGTTATGTTGTTAAAGCTGCCTTTAGCCTCCTAGGCTCAAGTTATGATCCTCCACCTCTTGAGTAGCCAAGACTGTGGGCAAGTGCCATCACACCTAGCTCTAAGATCCTTTTTTAAATACTTATTTATTAGGTATACAGTATTCTGTCTGTATGCTTGCCTGCGCCCCAGAAGAGGGCATATGATCTCACTCTAGATGGTTGTGAGCCACCATGTGGTTGCTGGGAATGGAACTCAGCGCCTCCGGAAGAGTCAACACTCTTGACCTCTGAGCCATCTCTCCAGCCCAAGATACTTTTAATACTAAGAAAGCAGTTATTTTTGTTTATGCTCATTCTCCATCTGATTAAGAGCAATTGTAAGTATTTCTTGGTGCTCACATTGCAGAAATTTGGGTAATGGATTGAAGCAACCAGAGCTGAGACTCTGAGTTCCTACTCCTGGGACTCTCAGAGGTTCCCGAGCATCAGCGCATCCTGTTTGGGACTTTCCTGTCCATGTACCTGGTCACAGTGGTGGGGAATGTGCTCATCATCCTGGCCATTGGCTCTGACTCGCACCTGCACACTCCCATGTATTTCTTCCTGGCCAACCTCTCCTTCACTGACCTCTTCTTTGTCACCAACACAATCCCCAAGATGCTGGTGAACCTTCAGTCCCAGAATAAAGCCATCTCCTACACAGGATGCCTGACTCAGCTCTACTTCCTGGTGTCTCTGGTAGCCTTGGACAACCTCATCCTCGCTGTAATGGCTTATGATCGGTACGTGGCCATCTGCCGTCCCCTCCATTATACTACTGCCATGAGTCCTAAGCTCTGTATCTTGCTCCTCATCCTGTGCTGGGCCCTATCTATCCTCTATGGCCTCATCCACACCATCCTCATGACCAAGGTAACCTTCTGTGGGTCTCGGAAAATCCACTACATCTTCTGTGAAATGTACGTCCTGCTCAGGCTTGCATGCTCTGACACCCGCATCAATCACATGGTGCTGGTCATTACAGGCTGCTTCATCTTCCTTGCTCCTCTAGGATTCATAATCATATCCTATATCTGGATTGTCAGAGCTATCCTCAGAATCCCCTCAGCCTCTAGCAAGTACAAAGCCTTTTCCACTTGTTCATCCCATCTGGCTGTGGTGGCCCTCTTCTATGGGACACTTGGTATGGTATATCTGCAGCCCCTACACACCTACTCCATGAAAGACTCAGTAGCCACAGTGATGTACGCAGTGGTGACCCCCATGATGAACCCTTTCATCTACAGCCTGAGGAACAAGGACATGCATGGGGCTCTGGGAAGACTTCTAAGGAAGCCGATTCAGAGGTTAACATGAGGGTTGTTTTGGAAAAGAGGAATGAAGCAGACTGTGTATATCCTTCAACATGTTCAAAACATCATCTTATGGGTTATGCAGGGGTGTTTGGACACATCTCTGGCTCTGAATGAACCTATGTGGTGATGGAAAGACATGTAAGTACCTCACCTTGCATCTCGCCAGCTTTGGTAATCATAAGATCACGCTAATGCCAACACTAGAATATCACAGGGTTGAATTTTACAATGTGCCTGACCATAGGAGCACATTCTCAACCTTATCCAGATATGCCCAGTATGACATAGAGACATCTCTCATGTCTCAAATACATCAAATGCACAAGTAGCAATTAGTGACTGATTAGAAGGCTGGACGCTGGGCTATGGTGATTTGGAAGAAATCCTTTAGAGATGAGTGAACAGAGCCAGTAGGGTTTAAGACTGAAGAAAGCAAGGTTCAGTTGATGTAGTTACTCTGCTATTCACCGACACATTTTACTGGGACTGGCTGAGTGTCTCTTAATACCTTCAAACTGGGAAGCAAACATGAATGTGGAGTTTATAGCCAATTGTGATCAATGGGTAAAATTGCACATAAATGAATCTAACTCATCCGTTGAAATGCAATGTTTGCCATGTTGATTTAAAGGTGAGTATCTCTGTCTGTTTAAAATAAAAATCTTCGGGCTGGAGAAATGACTCAGCAGTTAAGAGCACCTGCTGCTCTTACAGAGGAGTAGGTTAGATTCCCACATGACCACTCACGACCCCGGTTCCAGGAAATCCAACAGTCCCTTCTGATCTTTGTGGGAACTAGGCACAGATATACACTCAGAATCTCTCACTGGGCTGGATGATGAAGGAATATTCCCATCATGTATGTTGCTACAGCCACATCTGATGGGAACAACAAAAGTTGTAAAGCCAGCACGGCTGCTTGGCAAAGATCCAGCAAAGCTGAGCCACATGATTGACACCGTGCCTCTTTCTGTTTTGATCCCCGCATGTTGCATGCTTAGGGGCTTTTAATATTTGTACAATTTAGAGATATTGGATTTGATGAATTTTTTTATGAATCATTCGTGCCTTCTCCCAGGAGTACTGCTCCTAAGTTTCCCCAGGGAAGTCCCCAGCATAATACTCCTCCCACTTTCAGGGAGCTATCCTTATCTACTTGAAGATCTTCCTTACACCTTGGAGGTTGTGACGACACATAAAGAACCAGAAGTCTCTTTATGAGGCTCTGATCTATTCTTAAAGCACATGCCCTGTACTTACTCAGGAAGAAGATAATCAAAGCAAAGTGAACTTAGATTTGCTGGGCTAGAGGAGTTGGCTGCAGGTCAGATTACAGCCTCTTCCAACTGTACACTCAGGCGATCATGCGGCATGCACAGCAGCAGTCAGATTAGCTGAAGTTACCTCTGCCCTACATGGGGACTTACGCCGATGGACGAAGAATGGGGTGGGAAGGTGGTAAGAGAAAAGTTAGCACATGCTAACTGAGAACAGACTGTCATGCAACTCTAGATTCTTCAAATTTGGGTGAGGGGACTGATGAGTAAAAATGATTATAAAGGATAACTCTGTTTAGCAATGATGACTAAACGGGGGGAAATGATGGTAAAAGATAAGTCTGTTCTGTCATGGTTTATCAATGATGACTAAACTTATGACCCCAGATATGCAAGAAAAAATATGTCTGAAAACAAAAATGATATGATCTGTGGTTTGGAACAACATGAATCTATCCCAGATTACTTAATTCTGTATAAATAAAAAAGCATTCTGGCTGTTAGTCAGTCCGACTGTATTGTTGTTGCCACCACCGTGACCTAGCTCACTTCTTCCTTTGCCTATCCCTTGCCTCCTCTGTGGAATCTGTCAATCACCGGGCACACCCCCAGTGGTCAGTCTGTAAAGACAGAGACAAATGACTCCTTTATATTGCACTCACCAATGTGAAGCGATGGAGATCTTGAGGAACCAAGGACACATGGCAACAGACAGAATGAAATGACATTCCAGCAACCATCTTTATGCTTGTTTAGCCATTAAATGTCCCCCCAGAAGATCACATTAAAGACCTGCATCATCAGTGTTCAACCTCAGGGAGGTAGCTGGGTGAACAGATTCACCCATTCATGGATGTATCATTGATGAACAGTTAGGAAAGACCCTGTTGCAAAAATCAGGCTCCCCTGCTTTGAAACCACTCTGAACTGAGCAGTTTTCTCCCTCCTCCTCTTCTACCTAAGCAGCTCGGCCAAGTGACCAGGGCTGAAACTGTTACAGGCAAGCAGCAAGGTTGCTTAGAAATCCGGATGCCATTTAGCTTGGGCTATACACACATATCTCTCTGGGCACCACACAACCTGTTAGCAGTGCAGGAGCCCACCTGCTTTAACCTGCACCTGCACCTGCTGTAAAGGATGGAACAAGTCACTCTCCTTACAGCCCCCTGACAATGGTCATTCAAACACTTCCTAGAACACCGTCCAAGAACCAAGAGGCATGAGCTGGTTTTGGGTGCATGAACAATAAGGCAAAGTGTGTCCTCAAAGGGAGCGTCTAAGGAGAATCCTCTATTTCCCATCTTATGAACAAGCATGACAGATTAAGATGTGTTACATCAGATGTGTTACAGGAAGGAACATGCACAATGGGCCAAGACTGATATAATCTCAGTATGACAATCACAACAGCAAGGAAGGGTAATTGGGAGCATTTGGAAGAAGGAAAGAAGGGAAGAGGTGTGATTATGTATCTCAAAAAAATAAAAGAAATGAATTTTTAAAACAGCCTGTCTCTTAGCAACCAAATTCTTCCTTCTCTTAAACTCTATAAAAAGAAATCCGAAGCAATAGCATGAGGCCCTTGATACCCTCACTCGGGTGGCCTGCTGTCACCCTCGAGGGTGTGTCTATCCTGTTCTATCACTTTATTTTGAATAAGCCAGTATGTGTGAGCTCTTTGAATAAGGAGCCAAGAACCTGAAACACCTGACCCAGACCACAACTTCGGGTAACAACCCTCTGAAACCATGAGCCAATATAAATAATTTCTTCCTGTAAGTTTCTGTCTCGGATATTCTGCTACAGTGGCACAAAGCTGACTAACGTCCTACCCCTGGGGAGGTGGGAGAACAGTCATCTTCGAGAGGTTCATTGACCTATACAAGGGCACAGATAAACAACTCAGCAAAACCAAGAAGCAGATACAGAAATAAAATGCGAAGTTCACCCAACATTAGCTACAAAAAAAAAAGAGCAGTAATGTTGTAGTTGATTTACACAAAAACTGAAATGAAACAAACCAATAAAGAGCTTCAAGAGCAGACCTGACCAGGCACAAGGAAGAATGGACTGTGTGAAAGTGGGTCATTTAGAATTACCCTGTTAGAGGAGCAGATGCAAAAGAATGAAAGGGCGTGAAGAATACCTATGGGACTTCGGGCATCATTCAAGGAGCCAATACTAACATTATGGACTTTCTATAAGAAGAGAAGGAACAGAGGATGTTGGGAGCATAGCACAAAGGTCTTTGAACTCACAGTTCTCCAAATAAATCAGGAATGTTAAGCATATAGAATTGTCTTTCTAAGGGGAAAGATGAAAAATCTGTTCTTCCAGCCAAAAAGCTGAGAGTTGGGGCTTATTAACAGCCTGGTGACTGCTTTATCTCTTGGGCCAGGCCATATCAGACTCTTACAACCAAGACTGGGCATGGCTAGTAATCTAAATGACCTGAGCCTCTCCCAAGCTTCTACAACCAGGACCAGAGCTGGATAACAACCCAAAGGACTTCTCTGCTACCTGTATGACTAAGACCAGACAGACCCTTTAGGCCCTTAAGCTAGTACAGGTAGCCTATCTCTAGAACACATCTCTGCTCTACCAGCCTATCAGAACTCCACCGTTCAATGTTAAAACTCTGTGTCTTTGAAATCTTAGTGTAACAATAGCATCGAAGGGGAAAGGAATCTGAAACATTTCCCATTTTCATATACTTTAAATCACTTTCTTATTCCTTTACAGCTTCACTTATACATCTTGAATCATTTTTGAGACACTCAGAACTTATTCAAGTTTCCATATCCTCAGGCCTTTATATACTTTAGAACATTTTTAGACCCTGGAAACTTGCATGGGCTTTAATAAACCTTTTCTTGAATCAAATCCTTTACCAGAGATATGAGTAGTTATTAGTGAGACCAGCCATTGCATTGAGACCAGTCATTGCAAGGCACATTCCTTTAGTGAAAAGCTACAGCTGAAACCTGTTTGTCCTTGAATACAAAGCCTGTTAGCAAGGCAACCCTGTCTGCCTTTTCTTAACAAGAGACCTTGTAACTCTAGATGAACTAACAAGGTAGCTACAGAGAAGAAGGTGGCTTTGGCAGAAGAAGCTGGTGGCCTGGTGCTACCAAGCTAACAAAGCCACAGTTAGTCTAGCCATCAAAGGCATCAGAGATCTCAGAAGGATAAATTACAGCAGGGGGAATAATCCAAATGGCTTATGTATCAATTAAAATGGCAGAGACTAGTCCATTACCTAGACGGACATCCCAGACTCCTGAGTTCTCCAGATGCTAGAGAGCAGAGGTAGCAGGACAGCATCAGTCTTTGGCTTCTAGGCCCAGAAGATGAGAGGCTTCCCTGTGGAGGAGGAATATGGGGGGACTAACATCGCTTTGTCAGGTGAAGTGGAGCAATCAACTCTCCAGTGTCCTGGTTTTTCAGAGTTTGGTCCTGGTGGCAGATGAGGCATGGGGCAGTCTTGTCCAGTGGTCATCATTACCACAATCCAGGTGAGGTCATTGTCATGTCCCATTATCTCCTTGGAAACCTTGGAGGTCACTGCTGGGATCTGGGAGTCTCTGTCATAGTAAGTTTAAGCATCTTAACTGCCATGTTCGGCAGACTCTAACTAATCTGAAAACCATTAGCTGTTAATTATATATTACCTAAAGAATCATTGCTTGGCCGCAGTGGGGGTGCACTCCTTTAAGCCCAGTACCCGCAGCCTGGTCTACAAGAGCTAGTTCCAGAACAGGTTCCAAAGCTACAGAGAAACCCTGTCTCAAAAAAAAAAAATCCTTACATGGAGAATAAAGCTTTTTCCTGTAATTAATTGCATTAGTACTTAGCATGACTACAAGTATAGTTCTGAACATAATAAATTAAAGCTTAATCATCTTCAACAGTTTATAATAAAAAAATACAAATTTTTAATTGAAGTTCTTTCATGAATTCAGTCCATAGAGAGATTGACAAGTTTATTTTCTTGGTCCTCACATAGTGTACCATTATAGAATATAATAGTTTCTTGTATGACTACGTCTACCAAAATAGCTACAGCTTAATGATTCCAGCAAAAACAAGGAGGTTAGACATACATTCATAAATAAGGCTCTGTTAGCCTGAATAGAACTTAGGTAAGAAGAGACCCTTTGCCAGACTGCTTAGGTCACTGTCTTGCTGCATCCTAAGTAAAAATACCTCAGCCTCTAGTGTTTGGTGTGCATAGCTGTGGCCCTAATTTTTAGTCTTTTATTTATCTATTTATCAAGATTACATATTAATAGACATTATAATAAAATATTTTATAACTATAGAATGCACCATCGCCTTATAAACTTAAAATATTTTTAAAAGCTGTTCCTAAAATTATTTAGTTATTTTTATTTAAATTTTCTGTAAAACTCCAAAATTTTTCTTTTAAAGAAGCTAAAAGCCGGGCAGTGGTGGCGCACACCTTTAATCCCAGCACTCGGGAGGCAGAGGCAGGAGGATCTCTGTGAGTTCGAGGCCAGCCTGGTCTAGAAGAGCTAGCTCCAGGACAGGAACCAAAAAGCTACGGAGAAAGAAGAAGGAGAAGGAGAAGGAGGAGGAGGAGGAGGAGGAGGAGGAGGAG
>NW_026068174.1:8629212-8713233 GCF_014885135.2 Alexandromys fortis | reverse complement strand
GGAGAAGAAGAAGAAGAAGAAGAAGAAGAAGAAGAAGAAGAAGAAGAAGAAGAAGAAGAAGAAGAAGAAGAAGAAGAAGAAGAAGAAGAAGAAGAAAATCTCTCAAAATAAAATACATTTTTATCTATTTCAAGAGTAAAGCCATGGGGAACAATCATAATTTGCAGAAGACAAAGTTGATCCCCAACGATACAAGGTCTCTAAAACCAACACCACGTGAGTGACTTTTACTATAAAGTCTGTCTGCCAGCATGGTACATTCTTGTCTATGTATGCGTGGAGGTGCATATTGAATACCTCATTAAAAGGCATTGTTTTTAGGTCCTATCTTTCAATGGCCTTGTTTTCAGGACAGGGCAGGAACAGAAAGGCATCCCAATTCAAAAGCATCTTTGGAGATCTGTTATCACCTTGGTCCCGTACCACACGGCTGCCCTTAATCAAGATGGTGGTGACGCCATAGGACATCTTTCTTTTGCGACCCTCACAAAGATGACTGCCAGCCGCATGATTGCCTGAGGCAGCAGGCCACGCACGTGTTGCTTATATCCCCAAACAGAATCATGGCACGTGGTTCCTTTAAGATTACCTTTGCACAGACTTTCAACTATCAACCCATGTTATGAGTTTTAAGTTAATGTTTTGTTACAAATATTACAGACTTTTAACCAATAGCCAATAAATTTGCAAATCCCATGATATAGAAAGTTCATAATAGGTCTTGGCAATTAAATGAGACCAATAATCCCATTAGGTGTTCTGCTTTTTCTTTTCTTCCTGTCACACTTTTTCTCCCTGGGCATAGAGACTTTAAAAGAATGTCTATATCTGAAAAAAAAAAAAATGGCAAGCCGTAACTCAATTCCAGAGCCAGTCTTTTAATAAAGTAGAACCGCATAAAACAACACTAATATTCTTGATACCCAACTGATACTTGAATCCCTAATACATCAGCTCCAGTGCCAGAGAGCCCAGAGATAAAGTCTGAGTTCCTAGGCCATCACTGGCTGCAGCAGTAACAACTGAGCTGTAACAAAGAAACACAGAACACAGTAAGCTCACACATTCAGGGGAGACCAGTCAGAAACAACATACAGTGGTCACATCCGTACATTCAAACAGACAAAACTTTCCATACCTCCCCCAGTTCCAAAGGAGAGAGGGTAATGGGACCTTCTGATACAGCCACAGCTGGCGAAAGTAGCTGCTGGGCAACTTCCTGAGCCTCATAGTCAGCAGCTACAGACCGCGGCACTGGAGTGGGTTCTCCAGCTGTGCAGGGGAGCTTCAAGGGGGCTCAGCCAAAGTGGGGGGCTCCTGCTGGCTTCTGAATGAGGCCCTGAGTTTTTCTTCAGAGCTGCACCCAGGCCCCAAGTACTGCATCCTGCACCGACACATCCTACTGTTGAACCCCGTTCTTCAAAAGCTCCACTGTTTCCAGAGAGACATCTCCAAGAGCAGCGTATCGGTCCTGCCATTCATCTACCCAGTCACGCCACGTCAGAATGCAAACAACAGGTACACCCCACAAGACAAGACACAGAATCAAAGCCACAACAGAAAACACAGAACCAAATAACAACAGGAAACGCGGGATGGCGGTTAACCCTTGGAGTCCTCTGCTTCAGAGGTCCACCAGTCTGACCAAGAGAAACTCTCTTAACAAAATAGGAGGTCACTTTTTTAAATAGCTCCCTTATAACCCAGACTCTAGGAACCCATCAGAGGCTGGGCCTCTCTGAGTTTCTTCAGCTCCCAAATCCTTGCTGAGCCTGTCCAAATTCTCAGGTTGGCCGCCGGCGTTGTGAAATGCCCTATGGTTCCTCAGTTCCGTTGTGTAGCCTGGGTGTTGAAACCCTGCTGACAAACACCCATGTTCCAGGGCTCTCTGAACCGCTTGAGCATACTGGCCCCCAGTGTCACTAGAGTGCTCTCAAGGAAGATCAAAAGAAGGA
Organism: Alexandromys fortis; assembly: GCF_014885135.2. Lineage (NCBI taxonomy): Eukaryota > Metazoa > Chordata > Mammalia > Rodentia > Cricetidae > Alexandromys > Alexandromys fortis. The sequence continues at coordinate 8,711,278 of NW_026068174.1, read as the reverse complement.
AAAAACTAGAGACAAGCTAAAAAAAAAAACCCCAATTAACCAGAATTAACCAGGGGGTCGTGAGTTGTCTCCCTTTGACCTGAATGGGGATGCATAGACCTCATCAGATCAGATCCTTCCTCCTTCCAGATAGAGTACCTTGTAACCAAAATTCAGAAACCGGGCAGGAAAATGTCACAGATAGCTATAAAAAAAAGTTTCTATGACTTACCAAAAAAGAGACCTCCATTAAAAAAAAAGAGATAGAGAAATAAAAAGAAAACACTCTTACTATATATCTCTTTTTTGAGCATGGAGCCAATGAAGAGCCTAGCTCCAGAATTTGGGCTGGGAGGGTCTTTTTTATCTTACTGTGGACTGCAAATGATAATTCTGAAATTCGCAAGAGAAAACTCAGTTCCACAATTTTTATCCAGTTGAAGCAAGCTTTAATTAAATACTGATAGGGATAGACTTTGGTTAGGACCAGTCTCTGGAATTCCCAGCAAGTAGCTATGAGACACGTGTTGTAGGGACTTTTTAAGGACAAAACCATTAGGCATCTCATTTTCTCATGTGGCATTGTTGTTTTCCAAGAACTACAACTCCCAGCATTCCAGGAAGTTACTGGGTCCTTTGACAGGTGGGGCTTACAGGTTGACTTTTGGTCTTACATAGTGCTAGGGGCCTAACCCACCTACACAGCCAAACATGTGGCTCCCAGAAACTTTGTGCAAAGTTCAATGTGTCTTACATACCTAGCTAATCAGCTTACTCCCAGTCTCAAACCCCTCTCCAAAGAAAGAGTGACCCAGGAAGCTTTGCCTTATTGTAGACCCCGTAAGTGGTCCAGCTGGAAAATGGAGCCCAGCCAGCAGCACCATGCTGGCCTCAGGGTGGAGCTTCACTACAGCAAGTGAGAGAATCCACAGTAAGCCACGCCCGCTGCATCATTGTCGCACGGTACCACATAAGCTCGTATAGTCAAAATAATAATGAAGTCCGTTTCAGAGAGCCAAGGACCTCTGTATTAGCTCCCCAGAGGAACTGTCCAAAGAGGCAGTGCCATCCTGACCGCAGCCTAGCGCAAAAGCGGCCAGTGAAAAGCCTGGAGCCTGCTGATTCTCTTTCCCTTCCCCTCTCCAACACCACCACCGCCGCCGCCACCACCCTCCTGGCGATCGTCCTCTCGTTCTACAGTCTGCGCGCGCCATCCAGCGTCGATATTCGGAATTGCACGCGCTTTAGACAAAATCCGCGGCTGGAAATTTTGTGGTTTTCCTCAGTTCCAGAAGGTCATCTCTGTTCAAGGAGAAGACAAATAGCCCCGGGTCTCCTATCTTTCTTAAATTAAGTCATTCTTCCCCACGCTGGCAAGCTAGTGCCGGCTCCCAGCTTCCTGCATTCCCATTTGCAAAAGCATTTGATGCAAGGATATCAAATGAAATCCTAGATTAATTCTAGAATGACGTTTAAAGAATAATATACAACCACGATGGCCTATCAGTCCCTAGACGGCCAAATCATTTGATAAAACATCACTGATTACTGATTAAAAGAAAAAAACAAAACCTCTGTAAATGAGGAATTAAAACAGTAAAAATTCAAAAAAGAAATCGCAGATCACACACTTTGAAACACAGCGCACTCCTATTCAAATTCTCTGGCTCTAGATAGTTTTATTTATTGCAGAGTCTGAGCAAGCTGTAGGAGCTTAAAGGGGTGGACCATTTAATCTGGGGGATGGGATGGGGAAAACAAAACAGCATTGTCTCGGGCACTTGAAAATTAAGAGACGTCAAAAACTAGAGAATTAAGTACATTATTCTGAAGGAAGATAAATTTGTATGTGGGATGTGTTGAATAAAAAAGGAAGGTCAAAGAAAGGGTTGCCTGTGTGCATTGGAGACAAATGCGAGTCAGTAAAAGAATCATTGCTAATACAGAACAAGACCAATGAATGCAGGAAATATTAGGGCAGTCAATCGTGTTTGGAAATCTGGCCGCACATCTAAAACTACATGATTCTCTATTTCTCTAGTCCTATATCACCAAATTCCAAATAAAATGAATATTTAATTTTAAAAAAATGAAACCAGGAGTTGCCAGCTGAGCACGGTGGCCCATGCCTGTAATCCCAGCACTCTGGAGCTGAGCACTCTGGAGGTAGTCAGGAGGAGATCAGGATTTGCAGCCAGCCTCAGCTACATAGGTTTCTGGACCGTTGTGAACAACATCTGATCCTGCCTAAATTAACAAGTAAATAAACCAACCATAAAAGCCAATCTTAGATCAAGGATAAATTAGACTTTAAATTACAAACAAACTAATTTGGCAGGCACTGTTGTCTACCTAATATGTATGTTTCTTCTCCCTTACTAGTAAACCTCCTGTTGGAGTCATTTTACAATTCTGCAAGTTTCCGATAAACCATAGCCGATAATTATAGTCCACAGACATGCAAATGAATTTTGTCCAGTGAAGGGACACCTTTCTCCCATTGCCACAATCTCCCAAAGAAAGCTTACATGTTCATTTCAATGTTTCTAATAGTAAATGTGGCTATTGTCTAGATCCTAACATCTTGGTGAATTCATTAAATAAAATCCTTAATGCGTGTCTTAGGGTTACTATTGCTATTATGAAATACCATGACCAAAAGCTAGTTGGGGAGGAAATGCCTTGTTTGCCTTACACTTCCACACCATAGCCCATCAGTGAAGGGAGCCGGGACAGGAACAGAGGGAACCGATGGGGTGTGGGGGAGAGAGTACGGGAAGACACAACTGGAACTGAGATGCATACCAGAGGCCAAGTAAACACCTAGTGCAACAGAAGCTCCCAGGAATCTGTGAGGGTGACCCTCATGAAAATTCCTAGTCATGGGGGATATGGAGCCTGAGCAGGCCATCTTCTATAACCAGGAAAGCCTTCCAGTGGAGGGATTAGGACACCAACCCAACCACAAAACCTTTGACCTACAATGTTTCCTGCCTGTAATGTGTGCTGGGGTAAGGGACTCATGGGAGTGGCCAACCAATGACTGGTCCAACTTGAGACCCGTGCCACTAGAGGAGGCTCACCATGACACTGTCTAGAAACCCAGGACCTAGGAGAGAGCCAAACACACTCAGAGGAAAAGAAAAAAAAAACATTGTCAATAAAATGATTCCCAATGATACTCTGCTAACTTATAGACCAGACCCTGGCATAACCATCATCAGAGAGGCTTCATCCAGCAACTGATGGGAGAGGATGCAGAGACCCCCAGTCAATCATTAGGCAGATCTCAAGGAATCCTGCAGAAGAGGAGTAAAGAGACTTGGAGGAGCCAGGGGGGTCAAGGTCATCATAAGAAAGTGGCCCACAGAATCAACTAACCAGGTCTCACAGGGGCTCACAGGTAGAGAGCCTACATGGGACTGACCTAGGTCCTCTGCATATATGTTATGGTTGTGTAGCTTGGTGTCCTTTTGGGACTCCTAACAGTGAATTGTGAGGTGTCCCTGGCTCTTTCACCTGCTCTTGGGACCCCTTCCCTCCTGTGGGGTTGCATCATGCAGCCTTAATATGAGGGGATTTGCCTAGTCTTTTTGCAATATGATATGCCATGTTTGGTTTATATCCTTGGGAAGCCAGCCCTTTTCTGAAGGAAAATGAAAGCGAAATGGATCTCTAGGAGAGAGGAAAGGGGGGGTCTTGGAGGAGAGGAGAGAGGGGAAACTGTGGTCAAAATGTAGTATATGAATGAAGATTAAATTTTAAAAAACACAGCAGACTGAGCAAGCCATGAGGAACAAGCGAGTAAGCAGCTCCCCTCCATGGCCTCTGCCTCCAGGTTCCTGCTCTGATTGAGTTCCTGTCCTGACTTCCTTTGGGGGTGAACAGCAATGTGGAAGTGAAAACTGAATAAACCCTTTCCTCCCAACTTGCTTTTTGGTCTTGGTGTCTCATTACAACAATAGAAACCCTAACTAAGTCACTTGCCTAGCATGTCTGAGCACACGTATGCTTGATCCCAGGTGCATGTGTGTGACTCGTTCATGCACACACACATGGGTGCAAGCACGCACACGTGCAAGTACACAGATGCACTTTCACCGGAGTCTGTCTATATAAAAGCCGGAAGTCAATGTTGGGCATCTTTCTCTATTGGTCTTCCACTTTTTTGAGACAGGGTCTCCCGCTAAACCTGGATATGGTACTTTAGCTCAGCTGGATCCAGCCCTTAGCCCTCCCCCTCCCCCAGTGCTGCTGTTATAGTCTTACAGGGTTATCCTTGGCTATTTATGATGGTGCTGGGGATCGTAACTCAGGTCGCCATACTTGAACGGCAATTATTTTACCCACTGAGCCAGTTCCCCTGGCCAAAAGCTTCTTCAGAGAGATGCTAAGAAAGCTGGTCTACCAGCCTAGGCCCTATCACAAGAGAAAACCCTCATAGTAGCCTAAGACGGGAAGGTTTCATATAAATTTTTTTTTTTTTTTTGGTTTTTTGAGACAGGGTTTCTCTATAGCATTGGAGCCTGTTCTGGAGCTCGCTCTTGTAGACCAGGCTGGCCTCGAACTCACAGAGATCCACCTGCCTCTGCCTCCCAAGTGCTGGGATTAAAGGTGTGCACCACCACTGCCCGGCTATATAAAGAATTATTAACTATAAACTTGAAGTATGGTCAGAAATGAATATAGAGCCACTAACCCTAGTGTGAGAGAGAATGCCCCAGGAAGAACTGTCCCACTCAAGGACTAAGGACCAGCTCTGCCTGGCTTTGCTCCTGGATAGCTAAATCTCTGTGGTTCTACACCAGGGGTGTAGACTCTCCCACATCACAGGGGGGTGGGAGGTATTGGAAATCTCTGTTCCCAGGGAGGCGTCTCACTACCAGAATGCCTAGCCACTGAGGATGTGAAGACAAGGAGGGGGTTTTACAGGGTCAGAGGGTCAGAGAGGGCTGCTAGCCACTGTGTACTGATGTGGGATTTCCCTCTGTATGCTGTGAATATGATTGGTTAATAAAGAAAGCTGGCCTGAGCCTATGGCAGGGTGTAGCAGAGGTAGGTGGGGAAGACGAAACTGAATGCTGGGAGAAAGAAGGGCAGAGTAGAAAGAAACCATGCAGCCACACAGGAGCTTGGTGGAACTTTAGCTGGTAAACCACAGCCACGTGGCAATATATAGATTAATAGAAATGGGTTAAATTGGGATGTAAGAGTTAACCAATAAGAATCTAGAGCTAATAGGCCAAGCAACGACTTGAATAATATAGTTTCTATGTGATTATTTCGGGGCTGAGCCTCCGAGCAGCCTGGAACCAACAAACGCCCTCCTTACAACAGTGTACTGTGGGCACTGAGCACTGGAGAGGCTGTATGCATGGCCAGAACCAGACCTGGAGAAGGTGCCCACATGGTAGGAGCTGCAAAACCCTGTCTCAGAAGCCTAAACTTCTCTAAGTAGCACACGCAGACAAGAAAAGACCCTCCCCCTTCCGCAGGGCCTCATGTGCACCCCCAGCTTAGAACAAGGAGCTAATGGACCTAGGCATGTTTTCACCATTTAGACAGTGAAGAGAGAACTTAACACCAAGGCTAGAGCTGGACACGGGACTGATTGGGATAAAGCTAATATACAATTGCATACATACTGTATCTAACAACACTTTATAGCGGTCAAAGATCTGTAAAGAAAAAGCCAACAACTCAATTCAAACAAAACAAAAGAACTGAGAAAAATCAAAAGCAGAAATAAGGGGTGAGCAAGTGAGATGTCACTTCCGTTCTTTTAATGCAGAGAGACACTCTATCTTGTTAGCAAATGCCCTGGTAAGGATTTAAACTGGTTCGAGCTAGTTTTGGTACCTGTCACAAAACTATCCTACTAAATTCCAGCTGTTAATGATGAAGTCCTCAAATTGAAGGGTTTTTTTGTTTTTTTTTTCTTTTTTAAATTTATTTATTAAAGATTTCTGCCTCCTCCCCGCCTCTCTCTCTCTCTCTCTCTCTCTCTCTCTCTCTCTCTCTCTCTCTCTCTCTCNCTCTCTCTCTCTCTCTCTCTCTCTCTCTCTCTCTCTCTCTCTCTTCCTCCCTTCCTCCCTCCCTCCCTCCCACTGTATGTATTCATTATTGTGTTTGAGGTGTGCAGCTAAATTTCACCTCTACTCCACAGTCCATTTTTCTGGAATTTTCCTCACATTGCATATTAGTAATGATTTCTTATAAAACCTAAAACACTGGTATTCCAATATCTTTTACATGTTTTAATTTAACGTATGCAATGCACACCCATGCTGCGCAGCAGTCAGGAGACAACTTGCAGAAGTCAGTTCTCCCCTTCCACCAGGTGGGGGACCCAGAGATCAGACTCAGTTTTATCAGGAGTGAAGGCAAGCACCATTACTCTCTAAACAATCTTGCCCCCTGCCTGGCCGCAAGAGTCCCTTGTTGGCTATACACACACACACACACACACACACACACACACACACACACACACACACACTGTGTGTGTGTGTGTGCAGTGTCTTACAAGATCGTTAAAATCCATCTGATACCCGGCACAAACTTTCTGCCGTCTTCTCACGTGTGCCCGCGCCAGTCCCAAGGCAGGCTCACCAGCATCTGCTTCATTGTTCTCACGTGACGCTGATTCAGGGCAGCTTGCGTTGACGGCTTCTCTTGAACGGGCTGTTTTGTGTTCTCGTCCCACTTAATGGGGCCAATTCACCAGCTCTGTTCTTGAGTCTGCCTCCCTCTTTTCCTTATCCCGCCTCTAATACCACGAGCACAAGGGAACACTTGACCCGTGGGTGTGAGCATCCGCTCTCCCCAGCAGCTGTTTGTTCCGTTCCTGGGACCTCGCATCTGCCTCTCCTCTGATGTTTTGATTTGGAGCAGGAGGAAGCGCAGCTGCTTTTCATTTTACTAGAACTTCCCACCCTTTCAACCTCAGGTTTTCCGCCTCATCGAGTTCTTGTCCATCTAGTTCCTGATGGTGCCGCTCTTTCCTGAGGGCATCTCCCGTTCCAGGGTGTCTTTGTCTTTCCTGCAGCTGCCATCCATCTTCATAGTAAATTACTTCTCTCGAGCTTCCTGTTTTATGACTCGTTCTGTTCCATTCTCTCTGGTAATTCCCTTTAATTTTCCTACAAATTCTGTTTTATTACAAGATATGTATTTTTTTCCACCTGTGCAATAATCGATTGTAAAAAAGAATCCCCCTAGGTGGGAGACAGGTTTCCTCTTCCCCTTCTAAGTTGGGGGACAGAATTCTGTCTTCCATGTAGGTGGGGGATAGACCTCTGAGCCTGAGACTGCACCACTGGAAAGAGATTTCAAACATAGACTTTGTCAGTTGAACCCATGGTTCCCAAAGCATCGGACTACATCCGAATTCTGCACGTGCTCATCTAAAAATGCACACCCTAAGGAGAATCGTGGTATATACCTTTAACCCCAGCCCTTGGGAGGCAGAAACAGGTGAATCTCTAAACTTCAAGGCTAACCTTATCACTTAGAACATAGCAAGTTCTAAGTCAACCGTTGCTGCATAGTGAGACCTTGTCCCAGCCTCCCCCCTTCAAAATGTGAGGATTCCTGAGCCTTACCCCCAGAGCAACTGAGTTGAAATATCTCAAACAATACCTGAAATCAGTATTTTTAAAACTTTTTTTTTTTGGTTAATTTTTATGCAGCCCAAGGCTGAGCGGCCGGAGAATGTTTCCCTGTGCAGTGTTATGCCTGGCACAGCCTCTGTTCTGAGGGGAAGAGGGTGGCCTAAAGTTGAAAAGCGTCTTCTATAAGGTGTCCACACAGCCTGAAGCTTTGGGTGTCATTTGCACCTAAGGAAAGTGGACAGAAAGTCCTGCCTCTTAGATCACTGCCCTGGGGTGACGGATGGGTCTCAGATTTCCTCTCAGGAACCTTCCTCCGGCTCCCATAAGGAGCCTCTGCCATGGGAGCAAACATGCACCGTTAGATGGCCAGGAGAAGATTCTGGAATGGACGATGGCTCACCAATCCCACACTTAAAATCCAGAGGATTCCTGGACTCACTGGATATAGGCAGAGCCTCAAAAACTGTGCAGAAATGAGCCAGCAGGACGAGCAATAAAAGCAGTAACCCACCTCTTTCTCTCTCTCTCTCTCTCTCTCTCTCTCTCTCTCTCTCTCTCTCTCACACACACACACACACACACACACACACACAGAGCTAGGAACAGGTCAACATGACTGGGCTGAGGAACACCCAGAAATCATATAAAACCCTCATTTTGGATGTTTCTATCTATGAAGGGCATACAGAATCCACTGATTTGAAACTGTAGACTGAATAACCAGCATGCTCACCATGGAAATGGGAATCTTACAATCCAGGAAGGGCCTGGAAAAACCAAGGTAGAGGAAGGCCAATGTTCTCTGCTCCAGCTGGCCAACATCAGTCTTTGCCTGTCCTTGAACATCAGTTCTCCTGGTTCTTGGGTCTTCAGATCAGGACTAGACCTATGGCATCAGCCCAAGAGACCTTGAGTCTTGGATTTGTGTGGCATTGTAGCCAGCCTTCCCACAGCTGTTCCCACCCAGGGTCTGTTTTCATGTCGGGTGGTAATTACAGGCTCATTCTTTTTTTATTTATTTATTTTTTATTTATTAACGATTTCTGTCTCTTCCCTACCGCCGCCTCCCCTTTCCCTCCCCCTTCCCCAATCAAGTCCCCCTCCCTCGTCAGCCCAAAGAGCAATCAGGGTTCCCTGCCCTGTGGGAAGTCCAAGGACCACCCACCTCCATCCAGGTCTAGTAAGGTGAGCATCCAAGCTGCCTAGGCTCCCACAAAGCCAATAGGTGCAGTAGGATCAAAAACCCATTGCCATTGTTCTTGAGGTCTCAGTAGTCCTCATTGTCCTCTATGTTCAGCGAGACCTGTTTTAACCCAGGCTTTTTCAGACCCAGGCCAGCTGGCCTTGGTGAGTTCCCAATAGAACATCCCCATTGTCTCAGTGTGTGGGTGCACCCCTCGCTGTCCTGAGTTCCTTGCTCGAGCTCTCTCTCCTTCTGCTCCTGATTTGGACCTTGAGATTTCAGTCCGAACAGGCTCATTCTTCAATATGCGGGGCTCCTATAGCGGACAACTTGACTGGTGACTCCCCAGATGGCCTTGAAGATGTCCTTGTAGAAGCTCACTGTCCAATGGCGGCTGTTCTGGCCACTTCTGTCTCACCCTCAACCCCCTCCCTCTCTCCTTTATGCGTCACACGACACCTGTCCAACCTTCACCAGCTCCTGCCCCATCCTGCCTCACGGGCCTCTTCCCTAATAAATGCAGCATTCCTGTCTTGCTATCTAGAGAAGGACATTAGTGGGAGGGCTGACCAGCCCCTAAGCAAAGAAAAATTGCACCCATCAAACAAAGGAGACTTTGTTCAAAACTGTTGCAATAAGGAAATGAAGTTGAACCCAACAGCAAACATGAGAGAGACCAGTGGGAATTTGTAGCCAAGTTTTAAGGTGGGTAATTTTCTCAGGTGGAAAATTACCAAGAGGAACTGATTAGGTGTCAAGACTGAAAGTGCCCTTAATGGATGCTGAGGGCAGGAATCTTTAACTGGTTTAGATTTAGTTTTGATTTGGATGAGGCCTAGTCAGAAAGTGGGCTCAGAAGAGCAGGGGAAACATTTGGTTATCAGAGACCACACAACCGGAGGCAAGACAACTGTCCCATGATGCCAGCCTCCACCAAAGGGTTGGTGAGATGAACTTTGAACTGAATGTTAGTTTTTAAACAAGCTTTGAATCTAAACTGAAATGGGGTTGTTTTAATTTGTTACTACGGCGTCATATAACTGGACACTGATACTATTATTGGACCCCACTAAGCCCTCCTCCACCTGCTGCATAGTGGGGTCCAATAATAGTATCAGTGTACAGGCAAAATAATGGACCCCAAGATGTCCAAGAATGCTCCGAGCTATCAGACCTGATGGGTGGGGGTGACAGGTTTCAAGAATCCTAAGAACTAAGCCTCTGAGGTGTTAGGTGTGCCCACCTGCTGAAAGAGAATGAAAAGGAGCAGGCATTTAGAGTAACAGCTGGACGCCAGAGCTCCAGCAGGGCCCGGAAATCTGAAGGGACAGTAATTGGTACAGGTTTATGACATCCACGCCTTGTACACACTTTCTACACAGGAGATAATTCAGCTCCCGCAAGATTCCCTCTGAAGTGACCTCCCTATCCTGTTTCCAGGGAGAGGAGTTGAGCCCAAGAAGTACCCGAACCATGAGGTGCAGAGAGGCATCAGATGCTGTGTGAAAGAAGAGGAAGCCTGCAACCACTGTCGGAGAGGAGGCACTGCCTAGCATGGGCTGCAGCCCCCAGTCCAGGAGACTGCAGGCATGGGGCTCCACATGGGACATGGAAGCCAATTACAGGGACATCCAGAATACTGGCTGTCCCCCTGTGTATCCGGTGCTCCAGTGTTGTTGTCAGCCCTTCAGACTTGGGTCCTATAATGAGATGCGATTCTGACCCCTTACATGGAATAGGAAATATCACCAGTCTCAATGGCTTTTTAAGGGAACTAAATGAGATTAGAATCAATTCTGCCCTAAGACTTGTCTTTAAAATGTAAACTTGGTCCCATGCAGTTGATATGATGGGGATAACATCAGTCTAAGACAGCTTGGACCTCTGCTTTTGCATTTTTGTCCATGAGAAATGTGAGAGGCATACAGGCAACTGCACCCAGCTAAATCAGGATGCGTAGGACACACATATAAAAACGCACGACATACCCAAACATCTGCCAGCTGTCTCTGTGCAGCCTGCGTGCTCTGGACCCCATCCGTTCATCTAGCTTCAGACTATGGCTCCCCTACCGTCTCACAATTCGTGAGTGGCAAGCCTTCCAATGCTTGCCTCCACAAGCAAACTTCAGCCCTGTTTGAGGCTGATATACGTTAGTCGTGTAGTGTGCATTTAAGCATTGGCCTGCATAAATTACCAGTTTTATTAAGCTTATATGTCTTCATTCTTGTCACAAATAGTGTATTTGAGTGTCATGCACCTAGCCGTCTTCCCCATCAGCCCCATGGTTGCATGGTTTCCCATGGTGTATTTTTAGGGACTAGAAAGTCATGTTAGCAAACTGGCTACCTAGGTGAACAGCAGCTGTTGCTATTAGGATTATCGTTATTATTGACGCTCTGAGACTAAACAAAACTTTTCAAAGCTTTTCCTCAATAAGTTCATTTTTATCCTCATGCTTTCCACAGGGGTTATATTTCTGATAGCACACAAAAGAAAATTCAGGCCCCAGGATACTGAATGACTAGCCCAGGATCACAAAGCAAGCCCCTGACAGGGATTAAATCCTGCCTCTTGCCTTCAAGTCCACGCCCAAGCTGTCAAGCAAAGCACATAGGTGAGTGCGGCCATTTGTGAGTCGGAGGAAAATAAGAAAGACATTTAGTCACAGGAGAATCCTGGAACCCAGATGCTGAAGAGGAAACTTGCAGGTAAGAGACGAGTCATTAGGTAACAGGGGTCTCATCTCGAGACTACAGAGACTAAACAGATAGCAAGACTGACTGGGGTGAACAATAAGAAGAAGGGGGGACGATGGTAGACTCAGGTCCCACCAAAAGGAGTTCCAGCCGGCTCTCGCCAGTCCATGCCGAGCAGATCCAGTCTGATATTTTTCAAAATGAGAAACAAAGTGTGTAAGTGTGTGTGTGTGTATACACGTGTGCATGCATATGTGTTGCACGTGCGTGTGGTACACACATGTGAGTATGCAGGCTTGTACTCCTGTACATTCAAAATCCAGAGCAGGACATGATCTATCCTCCCCCCTCGCTCCTGGCCTCACCGCCTAGAGACAGGGTCTCTCACTCAGCAGGAAGCTTGTCTTTTTCCTTTGACTGACAAACAAGGTCTCCATGCCTGCCTGTTTCTGCCCCTCCCCCATGCAGGGCCACAGGCATGTGCAGTCATGCACAGCTTTTTGTGGGTGCTGGAGATTCAAACTCAGATCCTCGTACTTGCAGAGCAAGCAATCTTACCCAACAAACTATTTCCCAGCACCAGGTTCACCGATTTGCTTGTTCATCACATGATGGCATGTTCAAAAATCCTGAAGCAGGCTCAAGCCAGCTAATGCCCAACCTCCAATGGGAGGCCCTGCTGAAGTCGGGTGCCCCACTTGAAGAAACATGAACTCTGATGGACACAAAATATGTTATTATTTATTGTCAATTTCTGCAAAGACACATTTAAGCAACAAAATATACATTTGTCAACCTTTTAGAATTTGTTTTATACATTAACAAATACAATGTGCTACCATAGCAATAAATTAAATGTACACTATTTACATTACAGAGGCAGTCGGGATCTACAAATCACCTCCTCGCTGGGAGGAGGCAGAGGGAAGTCATCGTCACGGGGTTCACTTCCAGACTACACCTCATGGGTTCTACCACACAGACATCTCCTCACGTGGAGACACTGGCACCCTGGGAGCTGGAGGTCAAGGTGACATCATGAGGAGGAAGAGTTGGCAAACACGCTAAGGAGCAAGAAGGGGAATTTCAGCCTTCTGAGAGGAAATGTCACAAAACCAAAGACAATGGCGACTAACTCCAGGCTTCCAGCCAGGCACAGCCTCCCCAGGGATGGTAAAGCCCAGGCCAAAGCCACCTCCCCAGCTGCTGCTCTCTAGGAAGATTGCCCTTGGCTCTGGGGGGGAGTTGTCTTTCTCCCAAGGGAGCACATAGCCCAGCTGAAGAGACATGGGGTTGGTGTGGGCAAGGGGCTAATGGTGAAACAGACAGCAGAGCTTGGTAGGCTGCCTCCAAGTGGTAGGAATGGCCTTGTTTACTGTACCAACTTGCCCTTGCCTTTGATTGAGGGGTAAGAAGCTAGAGAAGGAGCGTGGGGGCCCAGAGCATGGTTGACTAACCTGGTCCCTGTTGGCCCAGAAGTCAAAAGCTCTATCTGAACCCCAGACACTCCCCTACAACACAGCTGTCTTTGCAGACTAAGAACAATGGACAAAAGGTAATGTTTGAGTTGGCACCTTAAAGGGTCAAAGGAAAGAAAATGAAACTGCCTGTGTCCCGCCTAGTCACCTGATCTGGGATTTTATTATCCATCCCCGGCTTCAGAACTGGAGAGGCCTAGGGCATAGCTCAGGGGCAGGGTACTCACTCAGTGTGAGCAAGGCCTTGGGTTCCCAGCACCACCAGAGAGAGGAAGGAAGAAATGGAAAGTGGGAGGAAGAGAAGAGAGATGGGAGAATTAGTTCTTCTTACCACTTTCTGTCCTGATTTAGAACAAGGAAGCCAACGGTAGCTGATGCATCTTTCTCTGGGTCACTTTGTCCCTGTCACTCAAGACCCAAGCAGCACTTTGCTGGGTTCCTTCCCCTCGGTTTCCTTCACTCAAGCTCCTCCCTGACCAAGATTTCTCATGATGACACCCAACCACGGCTGAGGCCCTATCAGCATCTTCCAACCCCGGCATCTCCCTGCCAGTGCAGAAACTCCAGCTAACAGACTTTCCCCAGACCCAAGTCCAGGAAATGCAACCGTTTACTCCACCCCACCAAAAGTAAGTACAATTGGTGCAACAGGAAAGGGCCCGGGACTGTGGGTGCAGTAACAGTTTTGCCCACTAGGTGGCTGTATGGCCTCGGGCAAGTTCTTTCTGCTCAGAAGGATGAGAATGCTTGAGTATCAAAGGGTGCCCACAAAACTGAACCACGGGTTATTTTCCAAGAAGCGCCATTTGACATGCTTAATACCGGACAGAAACTCTGGCAAAGGCGTTCTCTATGGAGCCCTCCCACATCTGTTTTGATGTATCAACAGAGCTCCAGGTATCTGGGTGCCTATTAACACCTGCAAGATATAGCTCCTTCAGTGAGTCAGGCAGTCCCCTGAGCTAGAGTTGTGGCCAGGAGAACCCCTTGTGGGGGTAACTGTGGAAATGTCTCCAAATACAAGCAGAAGCATCAAGCCCAGTTACATGAAGGCGCTTCAGCAAGACTCTAAGCCCTAAGACTGGGAACAGCCCCAAAGGGAAAATTGGATCAGAGTGCAGGAGGAGCAGCCTCCAATCCAGAGAGAGCTTAGAGAAGGTTGGGTCCTGCCATTACTCTCCTGCTTGGCAAAAATCTCCGTTTGGGCTGGTGATACACACGCGGGAAGCCACAGGATGGATCTGCTAGATAGAGAGAGGCCTGGCCAGAGGGCAGGGGCATCTCAGGTCCTGCCCAGAGTACCTATCAGCAAGCCAAGGGTGAAGATCTCAGCCCAGGGCCTCCCAGCTCCTCTGTACACAGTCATCCATCCTGTCCACTGGCCCAGAGGCAGAGCCAACACCTGGCCTAGAGGTAATGCCTGCAGAGAAATAGCCAAAGCAGTAGGGACAAGACTTAACAGGTTCCCAGCTATAACAGTGTGGGACAGCCTGGAAGATCCTGAGGACCCAGACCAAAATGCGACATAGCACAACCACGGAGCAAAGGTAGACCTGTCCTACCTAGAGGAGGGCGCCAGAGTCCTGCAATAGTTTCAAAGAAAACACAGTTTGACCTTTCAAGTTCAAGCAGAAACCTGCCAGCAGAACACTGCCAGAATCCACCCGCCTCTTCCCTGCAGTGGATGCCACTGTTCTGGCTTTTATAAAAGCTAAACAGATAGTTTCTTGACCTTCTAACTAGAGCAGATCTTACCAGACTAGTATTTCACGTAAGCAAGTTTCCCAAGTGGAAGTAGGGAGCGGTATCCCTCCCTGGCTGCAGTAAGTGTGTTAGGGATGAAGGATGAAAACTGTGCTCGGGTGACAAAAGTCGTGGGGACATAGTTACAATACCAGCCCCAAAGGCTGGGTCACCCTCTGTACTTTAGCTTGGGAATAGAAGCCTAGGCAGGCAAAGCCCTTGGTGGGAAATCTAGTCATCAGCTCACTTAAGCAGGAGCCCTGTGCCAGAGACCTGTGTGTACTTAATGGGGCAGGATCTTCAAGTGCCTGTTGTTTGGACCCAGTGTTTAAACTGGCAGGTGCTCCACCCAGCAGCTGAACCGCCATGCAAACCTGGAAGGCTGGGGAGCCAAGGGGAACTCGTCTGGATGAGCGGGCTCACCCAGAGAAGGTGGCCACAGCAAGGAGTGCAGACGATCTGTGGTGTAAAAAGCGCGGGCTCATGGGGTCTGGCTTCCAGGAGCCCTGCCGAGGGGACAACTGCCTGGAACCCTGCAATTGGAGACTGGGAACTGAGCCAAGAAGCAGCCCCTAAGTAGGACTGAGCCCCTCACAGATGCCGGGAGCAGAGGTAGAGGGACACCATACTATTTCCAAAACTAAGTTCAACTGCCACACACCAGCCTGACTAAAACTTGTCAAGTCACCCCGCCCCCAACTGCATCTTGCCCATCTCTCTCACCTAAGAGATGGCTTGAACTATGTCTTTTCTGGGGTCCCACAAAAGTGGAGAGCTGGATCCCAGGTGAGCCTGACCATCCAGAAGCTTTCCTCACCTCCCTGCGCTGGCCATGTGATCTCTAGGCTTCCTCACACTCCTTGCTACCCGCTCCTTTGGAGGAAAACTATCTGCTCCAAGGAGAAAAAGCTGCTGGGGCTTCTCTCCCCACAAGGATGGTCAGCAGCGCTTGTGTAAAATTAGAAAGGAAAAACACCTTGCGACTACGGTCAGAGAAGCATGCAGCCAGGGCCCGCACACACCCAGCTCTGACTCTGAGCTTCCACCAGCCTGAGCCCTCCCTAAGGGCAGCCTAGCAGCAGGAACAGAGGTCCCTAGGCCTGGGCCAGCAGATGTGTCAGAAATGCCTATCACAGGAGCCGTAAGATACAACCCGGAGGGCGCTGGGAAATTCCTGGGAAAGCAGCCCTTCCACCATGTCCAGGAAGGCACTGTACCCAAGACAGACAGCACCCACAAACCACTCTGCAGCCACCTCTGCTCCCCACCACCCAACCCCCTCTGTCTCTGGGAGACGAGCTCCCCAGCCTCTCGCTGAGCCCCCTGGGACCCAGACTCCCCCATGTCCAACTCTTTTCCAGCAGGTAAAACAAGTTGACAGTTGACTCAGATAACTGATCACATCAGGAGGTCAGGAGTCGAGGTTGGGGCTTTCAGGTCTGTTAGAGAAGGAGCCAGCAAGATCATGGCCAGGTCAGGACATGGAACAGACAGCTGGTCTGCTGGGCAGGTGGCCAGTGAGACAGCAACCTGAACGGTCAGAGTAGTAGACGGCACTCCCAAACGGCTGGAATAGGAGCCTTCTGCAGGCCAGAATCAAGACTTCCCTGTGGAGATAAGGAAGGGGAGACGCAGAACAAGCTCTGGGTAAAAGAGGGGAGACAAGAGGCTGGAGTCAGAATGGGGAGCCTGCTTGCCCATGGCTATACAAGGAGGATGCCAATACAAAGGGGATTTAGCTCCAGGGGCCATGTGTAATCTCTGTTCTACATAAGCATCCGAACATCACAGATGGTGGAGGCCAACACCACACTCCCATTTTCTCTTCTATTTTCTCACGAACAGGCTTAACACAAAGTGGTCTCCATTGTGCCCCCCCCCTTGGTTCCAATTCACTCATACTCCTGAGATCCATAACGGTGGGGGTTACAATGGGTCTCAGGTGACTTCACTATCAGGATTCCACTAGCGTATCATGCCAGGAGCAGAGACCACTTTAAAGGTATCCCTCACAGCAATGGTTGGGTAGGGGCATCTCATGCCATATGGGGAAGATATATACCAGCCTGGAACCTTGGCCAAAAATACAAAGAGAGACAGATTGCCTGCAAACAGGAAAGCAAGTGGTAAACTGAGGAATTCCTCCCTCCAGGTGAGGAAGTGACCTTTCGGCTACTTCCCCTTCTAGCTACTACAGCCAGCTCTATCCAGCCTGGGAATCTGTCCCAATGCCACTGCACAGCCTTCCCAGGCCCTGTTCTCAGTCCTCCCTAGAAGGCCTGGAGATGTCCATCAACAGCAGTTCTCAGTAACCTTCTGCTGACAATCTCTCTGGCCATTCTGGGGCCATAAAGTCACAGATGCTGTGTTTGTAAGGGGACAGTCCCCTCTCAGAGCCACTGTGAGACACTCACCTTGGACAGGGAAAGGACTCTGCTCTCCCCTTAGTGACCCTGTTTAAGAAACACACAAGAATCAATCACCCCCACCTGCAGCTTCTGAGCACTCAACCATCTGAGCTCTGGAAGGGACTTGGGCTCCCAGGGCCAGCAGAACCCACCTCACACCTGGGCGCGGCTGTGCGCAAGGTCGTGGCCCTATTACAGGAGGAGTGACAAAGGTGGCGGCTGGTGAGTCCCCAGCCTGGTGTCTGTACCAGGTAAGAAGAGAAACCATCACCCCCAGGTCTGGTGGAGCCTCCTTCCCCACCTGCCTCAGGGAGCCCAATGAGCACTCTCTGAGATGCTCTCTCCAGACGGCTGCTACAATGACTGGCTATGGGGGTCCTGGAATGTGGGGTGTGGGGCTCACAGGGGCCCTTCCCTGGCTGCCCGCACCATCCTTACCGCACTGGAGCTAGCATGGCTGAGTTTATCAAAGCGGAATTTCAGGTTTGACCTCGGGGAGTTTCTGTTTTTGGCATCTGAGAAAAGAGAAAGGACAGGAGCTTAAGGAATTATTCTAGCAAAATCAGAATAGTGAGTAGGGAGGCTGGGGAACGTGGACCTGCTCACTCACAGGTACCCCTCACCATAGCACTCAGACTCGGAGAAACAGTGTGCCCTAGTTACCAAACACGGGTCACTTTAAATATCTTCAAAATTAAACTATGGAAGTCTCTAAGTAAGCAGGCCGTATTCGCGGAAGATGACGGATACTCAAATTTTGCCACTTCCTCATTATATTGCCATGTTTCGCTGTAGTCTGTCCCTCACAGCCACTGTGCTCTAGTGGTGGTAGGCTCTGCATCTCTCGTCAACCCCACGGGACGCCTCGGTGGGAGCCTGAGAGCAATCTTGATGAGCGTATGAAGACCACTGAAGTTGGCAATGACAAACTGGGGCTTGGCTTACAGTTTTTCTGTCTAGATGTAAGAAGCCAGTGGAAAATAATGATACATGAACTAAGGCTGGAAAGGGTGGTGCCTGCAGCCACTACACTGTGAAGAGTAACAAAGGAGTCACCATACCCCCAGCGTCTGAGAAGAACTACCAGATTCAAGAGAAAGGCTATCTGTACCACTGACGAAATGAATGCGGTCTTCCTAATGTAAAATGTCAACATAGGCAATAATATCCATCAACGCCCACATGGGAACCAGGTTTGACTGTCATCTGCTGCCTTAAACTGGCTACAGATACCAGAGTTAGGTAAGTACCAGCGAAACTGTCCTGTTAGAATCTTATGGAGCATCAGACCCTTAATAAAGCATGTGGTATATTTTGCCATTATTTGCAAACTATGTCTCAGATCCATCATACTGGTAAAGTTTACTGCATCCATTATAATGTGTGTTTGCATATGTGCACGCACATACACACACATGTATACACACACAAGTACATGCACATACATGTACAGATGCACGCTATGAGACCCTCCCTGAGTGATCCTCATGATTCCCTTGTTGTCCCCAGAAGCCCAAGTATGAATGGCCGATGACAGCATCTGCGATTCCAGAAGACTCTCAGGCCATCTTCCTCTCAGTCTTTCCCCCACACTCACTGGAGCCTCCAGAAACAAATTTCCAGACTTCCAAGCCCACCCAGTGCTGGAGTTAGGGGTCAAAAGCAGATTATCAGAATAATACAGCCTGGGGTGCACCTCCTGGGGTGTAGTCGGCATTGGGGAAGATTGATTCCACACCTGTTCCACATTTCTTCCTGCCCTGAGTGACCTTAACCCAGTTACAGACGTTCCCATAGCCTCCTTCTGCTCAAACCCTGTCTGGGAGAACAGGCTGGCATTCATTTCTTTTGGTATTTATTTGGTGCCAAAAGGGACACAGTTTGGTGATAGATTGTCTTGTTCACTCCATTAATTTTTAACTAAGTTTTAAAAACATCAGGAAATGTGTCTGACTGCTCCATTTTACAAATGGGTAAACTGAGGGTCAGGAGGTCAGCTTGCCAGTTGCCAGTGCTAAAGCTGGGGTTAGGGTCCCTCTTGAGATCTGCATGACCACAGAGCTGAATGAAAGGAAGCTGCGGACTCGATTAACTAGGAAGCCTGCCGCAAAGGGCCCTTTGCTTTCACCCGGGTGTCCCCTATCTCACTACATCCTCCTTTTGACACTGTTTGCTCTCTACCCAGTGATACCAGGAGAATACCACTCCCACCCAGCTACTGTGAAAACCCAAAGTAACTGTAGATACTGCCAAAGTCCCATGGGGAGTAAGATTACCCCTAGCTGAGACCTGGCTGGTCACACTGCTTTATTGCAGTCCCACAACACACAGTTAAGTTAATAGCTGTGTGATTTTTTACGAAGTATGCTCATCAAATCTTTGCAGGGGGCTGAGAAGTCCTGAGTGAATGTATAAACCACAGATGAAGCCCTGAGTGAGCATCTATTGTTGATGCAGACACAGCCTCGGGCCCATGGCAATGCCAAAGATTCCCCTCCTACCATGGTGAGGCTCAGAGAGACGGTAAAGCACACCAGAGTGTGGATGTTGACAGTGTGCGCAAGTAGGAGTGTTTACAAATGATTGGCCAGTATGTGCAAAACCTACCCACTGCCCTTCCTCTTCCTGGATGTTCACAGCCTGACACTGCTTGCCTACAAATACCTTCTCCTGAGACTTGCTAACCCCTCCCCACAGTACCCACCTGGGTAGAAAATCATCTCTCACACTCGGTACTTGGTGAACCCTGAGGGATGACCCCTTTTCCTTTTCCTCCAACCTGGTTCTTCCTACTCTGCTCAACTGTAGGGGTCTTAGAAACTGGAAAGACACAGGCCGCCACTCTCTCTAAGTCCTCACTACCAATAACTAAATTCTACATCCCAACATGCTCTGCCATGGCCCTGACTCCCCTAGGTGCCCACTGTGCCTCTACTGGTGCCTCTTCCCCAGCCCCCACCAGTCCTGGCTATACTCAGCATGCAGCTGCCAAATGGTCTTTCTCAATGCCAGGTGGCACTTCCAGAACCTTCAGTGGCTTTTACCAACACCACCTGAATCTTCACCAGGCCTCCTGGCAGCCCACTCATGGTCCCCATAGCGTCTATCCTCTCTCACGTCCCCATGACCCCGCACTGCACTGAACCTCACACACTCCTGGACACAGTCTTGCCTTCCTCCAGCCTCCTCCACTGCTTCCTCTTACTGCCAGGTGCGCAGCATTCGCTGCTGTGGCGCTGGCCCTGGGTGGTGACAGGGTAGGGCCAGAGGTGAGCCGATTCTGTTCAGCTTTCTAACCACTCAATCCTAACTCCTCCACCATGGAATCATCATGAAATCATTCAGTTCTCTAAGCCTCAGTTTCCCCATCTATAAGAAGATAAGAATATGAGCTTTTTACGGTAGACAGAGTAAGCTAGTAGAGGTGAAGGCAGGCCCTACGGTCTAGGAAAAGCAGAAGTTGGCCAGTTCGGCACGCCTGGGGCGCATGCCCTTTGAATAGCAGTCAGGGCATAGTTTCTGCCTTCCAACTCCGTCATACGCATCTTCTCATGCCACTGACCTGTGGGACTCCGGCTCATGATGATGGGGGTAGCAGCAGCCCCCAGACTGGGGTTCTCGCTGCTCGGGGACGGGCTGTAGACAAACACCTCCTGCTTGAAGGGTGAAGTTGTGGATGGCTGGCTACTCTGGGGGGAGAAACTGGGTGAGCAAGGCCAGTGTACTCCCAAGCAGTTCCCACAGCTGTCCTGAGAAGGACCACGCAAGCCACTGCCTCCACCCCCACAGCTGCACACTTCTGCCTCAGCCGTGACAGCAGCCTTTCCCTGACCAGTCGGCACCCTTGGCACAGACAACCTCCACGGCTGCCCTTAAGCGCTGTGCTGAGACAGAGTCCCCCCATGCACTGCTCTCATTTGGAGTAACAGCTGCCTCGGCCACCTTCTCCTTGTATCTTAGAGCACAGTAGAACCAGCTGGGCCCAGAATGCGGCTCCTTGGTTGAATGAGGCATACTTACCCCACTGTCGCACTCCTCCATGGCCTCCCCCTCCCCTGCGGTGCTGCTGAAGCTGCTGGTGCTGGAGGAGGAACGGGAGATGTTGGCGCGGCCATTCTCCTTCAACTTTATGAAGGGCCTATGGGGAACCGGAAGCAACGCCAACTGGCAGTGAGGCAAATCCGCCAGAGGATCGAGCTTGCCTACAGCAGCTCCCCCAGCCTCTGCCTGGTGGTCTTTGTGTTTCAGACACTTCCAAAGACAAGATCTGTCTCTCTCAGCTTGCCTAGAGGCAGAGCATATAAGCCAGGACTCCCAGTGGCAACAGCCAGCATTTCCCAAACCCCAAGTCTCTTACTTTTCTTTGTTGGGACAGATTTCTGGAGAGCTGGGATTTGACGAGGTCTCGGACTTTATCTCCTGAGAAGAGTGTCCACCATCCGGGGTTTTGGGAGTGCTAGAGGTACTGTCACTAGGGGGCAGAGAATGAAGAGAAGTGAGGCCTAGGAGCCAGGCCCCTGCCCTTGTCCACCCTTGACCCTACACAGAGTTCAGGCTGTGGGAGCCAATACAGAGTGTGGCCACCTCTGCCCTCCCCCCTGAGCCTCTGGTCCCTACAATAAAGGTCAATCTGAATTCATGGAGGTGGTCCAAGGCCACCAAACAGGGGCCCTGACTTGATGGCCTCCAGTCGAAGTCTACCCCTCTTCCATGCCCATCCCACCTGGCAGAGCTACAGATAAAGAGAGGGTCACACAGGGAACTGAGTGGGACCCATTCGGGTACCAACCCAATACCCACGGATTTCTGAGAGATGCCGGGTGGGATGCACCTGTTGTAACGACTCTTGAAGACATCCTACATGTGACAAGGCAGCCCTGGATGGTGGGGAGTGAAGGGATATTCTACATCCAAGGGTCCAAGAGCTCAGCAAAGACCACAATTTACCCAATAGCAAATACTGGGATCAGTTTGGCTCGGTCCTCAATTCACTTGTTTTTCATTAATATTTCTGAGTCATGACCACTGGCTTCTGTTTGCTTTGTTTTTAAGAGTTATTTATTTATTATTGTTTATTAATGTGTGTTTGCCTGCATGTATGTATATGCACCACATGCATGCCTGGTGTAGTCATAGGTCTGTAGAGATCATTGGACTCCCTGGGACTGAAGTTAGGAATGGTTGTGAGCCTCCATGTGGATGCTGGGAACCAAACCTGGGTCTTTGGCGAGAGCAGCCAGTTCCTGTAACCTTCAGCACACTTTTTATAGCAGCAGAAATAATGAGGCCTATTACACATGCCATACAATTCATCTTTTTAAAGTGGACAATGGAACAATTTTTAATATGTTCATTGAATTATGCAGCCATCGCCACTATCTAATTTTAGGACATTTTAAGGCCTCTTAAAAGAAACCCTGGCTCATCTGCAATCACTACCCACTGCTACTCTTAGCCTATTTCTCTCTGTCTCTATGGGCTTTGCCTAGTCTGGACATTCCATAGAAACGGGACTTGACAACATACATGGTCTTCACATCTGGATTCTACTAGCTTAGCATTTTCAAAGTTTGTCCACGCTGTGGCCTGCATCAGTATCTCAGCACTTGCTGTTTATTACAATATAATAATACGTCTTGTGATTGCACTGGTTTCATTTTACTTATCTAGCCATCAGATGGCAGGCCCTTCAGTTGCTCCTGCTTTGAGGTACCATGAATAATAGCAACCTATTAAAGGTGGTGCTGGTGTTGTTACGGACAACTGTTTTCAATTCTCATGGTCTCTCTCTATACATACACCTAAGGGTGGGGTTGCTGGGTCCTATGGTAACTCTATGCTTAGCCCGTTGGGGGCTGCCAGTCTGTCTTCCTAAGCGGGTGCACTATCTCACGTCCCCACCAGCAATGTGCAAATGTGCCAATACCCCCACATCCTCACTAGCACTTGTCCTTTACCTTTAAGATCACAGATGCCCTACAGGGGTTAACGGCCCATATAGACTCTGTGTGTGTGTGTGTGTGTGTGTGTGTGCAGCAAACGCATGTGTGCATGCTTTCCACTGCCTGTGCCTTACAGAGGTAAAAAGTCAACATGGGTGTGTTCCTCCACAGTTCCTACCTCATTTTCTGAGACTGAACCTGAAGCTCACCACCTGACCTGAGAGCCCAGGGGCCTCCTGTCACTACACCCAGCTTTTTATATGGATGCCAGAGATTCAAACCCAAGTCCCTATGCTTGGCCAGCAACACTACACACTGAGCCACTTTCCTATCCCCCGTGCATTTTTGGTGACCTCCTAACTATCAAACCACAGGGCTGGGTCCCTACAATGCACTTCCCTCCATGACAGACACAACAGGAATCTCTCCCTTCCTATCTTTGGAGACACACACACACATCCTGTGCATCTGTACTCTCTCTTCCTTCCCAGCTGTCTTTGCCAGCTCTTGGTCTTCCACTTGTCTGTGGACACTGGGGCTCTACACACCCTCTCTGAGCAGTCAGACAGATCCGTTCACTTTCTTTGCATCAGCATCTCTCCCCATCACTGCCCAGCTCTCCCAACCAGGGACTCTCTTCTAAGCACAAGTGACAGGATGCACAGGTAGTGAGGCCAGGGCTCAGGGGAAGCCTGAAGGGGAAGCCTGACACTGGGAAAACCTGTCCCCATGCTTGGTCACCTGACAGCTACAAGGAGGAGAGAGCTGGCAGGCCCCATAGCTGGGATGGAGTCCAGGCCCTGACAATTACCATCGTGTCCGGCCGTCCCCCTGGCCTTCAGAGCCCGAGTGCAGGCGGGGGAAGAGTCCCGACCGTCGCTTGATGGGGCTGCGTGACTGGTTCTTCACGGTTGCTGCGGCCACCGGAGGCTGCCAATAAAAATGCCACAGTGAGTGTGCATGCCCACCCTTCCTTTCCACCCTTCTCTGGTTTGCTGAGACCCCAGAAAACACCAATGACTGAGACCCCAACACTTGAGCCACTCACAGCCTCTCTCTTGTTCTTATGCTAAGTCTGTGGCGGCAGGTAATGATCCAAGAGCTCTTGGAGGACCACAGGGTCACCATAGTAGGGCCAGATGCTGAGCTGGCTGGGGCGATTTAGGGAATCACAGACTAAAAAATCTAGAGAGCCCTTGGAGTGGTCAGCTGCGACCTTTCACCTTGCTACTGAGAAAGTCAAGAACCAGAAGAAAACGGAGGGGTGTGTCAGAGTCAGCTAGCAGTAAGGACCCAGGGCTCCTGACTCCCCACCACTGCTTGTGAATAAATGGACCCAGGCAGGAGTTGCAATAACAAACCAAATAAAAGCACTGAACCGAGTTCACAAGCACTGATGGCAGTGGGAAGCTGGTCAAGTACTCTGCTTGAGGATTCCCAGACTCATGATGGGAAGGGGACACAAAGGTAAAAGTTTGAGCAAGAAGGGATAAAAGCCTGGAGCCTGCTAGGTTTCTAACTCCGGCTCCAATGCCACTCGTATTGTGTCACTTTGGGAGAATGGTCAAACTCTTAGGGCCTCAGTTTCCCCATCCACAAAAAAATCACCCTGTTCTGCGGTTATCATAACCTTCTGAGAGAAACAAGACAGTAGATGTGGAAAATATTAGGTAAATCAAGCCATTGCTCCAGACCATTTATAAAAAAAAAAATCAGCATCTCGGTCAGTCTATTCTGCTGCTTAGAATTTTTTCCAAAGAAAATTCCAGTTCGTCCAGGTCAAAAGCCACTTGCCTTATTAATGGCTGGTTATGTGGTTCTCTCACGGGCCCTTGGTGTGAATCAAGAGTCCTAAGCTCACAGACCCGTGGGGCTGTCTCTCCCTGAGAACTGAACACACAGTATAAAGAGCTAAACTTTGTATCAAGAAGTCCTGCACTCAAACCCCAGCCCTTCATCTTGGCTGGGTGACTTTTGGTAAGTTACCTAGCTTTGCTGAGCTTCCTTTCCCTAAAGTGTGGAAGGGAGCGTGTCCCTGTGTCTATTCATACAATCGTGATAGGGGTCAGATAGGGTCTCGTATATCAATCACCAGCTCAGTACCTGGTGCAGAGCAAGCTGGGTGGCCACTGTTGTCACTAACAGGGTCTCCCTCGTGAGCACCCAAGCTCAGTTCTTAAACTCAGAAGACAATTCATAGTACAAACCAACCCCGGGGGCAACCTGGCATGGAATTGCCACAGGACCACTGTCATCTAGCAGAGGCTGGGTAGGTGACCTACAGCTCCTAGCAGCTTCGGTGTCCCCAGCCCATCGTCCAGCTTGCGTTGCCCAGTCCAAACCTTGGGTAGGACAAACCCCTCCTCCCTAAACCTCCCCGCACACACATGCTAGCCCAGGATCCAAAGTACTCACCGAGAAAGTGGTCTTGGTGACCTCCATGCCGTTGTGGACAATACCCCCACTGAGGCTGCCAGGAATGTTCCCACCGTGCAGCTTCCTCTGGCTGCCCACCATGGTCTCCATGGAATGGCTACGCACACGGATGGCTCTCTGCAAGGGGTGGGAAGTGACAAAGGTCTGAGAGACCTGGTCAGTACCTGATCCCTCGGGACTAATCTGTCCTGGCCTCACATGTACACATGTATGTATATACTAGCATGAACACGCAAATAGTCACAAACCCACTCCTCAGTACTGGGTGTTTGCGGAGTTCTCTAAATTCTGTCCAGGCAGGGTCTGAGGGCTCAGTGGTACAAGGTGGGCCAACCTAGTACCCTCCGTTCATGGGAAGTGGAAGCATGGCCTGGAGCTCACCAAACCTCAATGATACTGTCTAGCTAACAACTCAACATCTCTTAGGGGTTTCTTGTCTTTAAAATGACTGTCACACGTTCCACACAGGCTGGGGACTGAACACCAGTGCCAGACTGAGCACTGACCCCTTTTTATTTTGACTTTTATGTTTTGGTGTGGCAAAAGCCCCACCACCGAGCTACATCATTAACCAACCGCGCTGTTCACAAAGCTAAGCTTCCTCTCTTAAGTGTGTATTGGACTTGCCCTTCCCACTGTCACCACAGGTGTGCCTTGTGTAGCTACAACCGCCCTTGTAGAACTCTGGAACAAGTTCCTGAGCATCTGTGCGTTGGAGCTGCAGCTTGCCCTTACTTGGGCTTGCAGAAGCTGAAGACACACTTTCCTGATCAACACTACAGGCCTGCAAGGCTGTTCAAAGAGATATGGGCTCAGACTGGGCACAGGCAGGGGCTGCTGGGGTTGTGGAACCCTGCATTCACTTGTGGCCAACAAAGAGCAATGGGTGGGGAGAGATGGGGTGGGCTGGGTATTGGCAAGCTGTCAAGTATCAGGCCAATGACAAGCAGGACAGTCAGGTTTGTCATGGTGCATGAGAAAATGAGAATAACTAAGCTCTAAGAACATTAACTGAGCCCCTGGAAGAGCTGGACCTGGGTGGCAATCCCTCCCCAGAGTTCTCTGGAGGGCAATGCTGTTCTGCACATGACCAAAGAGGGGTGTTTATGATGCTGGAACTCAGCTCCATCTATGGGAAGACTTCCAGGCAACAAAAGTACTACAGGATCCTGGCTCCCCTAAGGATAACACTCTCTTTTACTACAGAGGTGCTTAAAGCAGGTGTTTATATTGAAGAGGTTTCCTCCAGTGACCCCAACCCTCCATCACTGTCCTCTGAGCATCTCTCTAGTTTCTTAACAAGATGGTCAGACAACACAACTTGCTGATCAAAAGCACAAAAGCCTTAGCTGGTGCTGCCAGGAGTAATTCCTGGCTGGGCTCTCTGCTGCACCGTCTACTAGCTGGGGACCCTGCAAGTTGCTTAGCTTCTCTGAGACTTGTGTGGAATGGGACAGGGTGTGTCTACAAAGGAGTAGCAACGAAAACATACAAATCTCTTAATAGAGAGCGCAGTGCACCACAAATGTAGCTCCTCACGTTGTTAATATTACGCATAATGTGTTTCCTATCTTCTCAGCACCATATCAAGTGCTAGAACTGCAGGCCTGAGGCCAAAGGGGCACTGCGTCCAAAGAGCGCCCAAGAACACACCTGAGAGTCGGCTACAGTGCAAGATCCAGTGCCTGTGATGATGGTCTCTATGTGTCAACCAGCTGCTCTAGGCCCAAAGAGCAAAGGCTCCTGGACACCTGCACTATTCGTGCCTCAAGTACAGGTACCTAACTCCAGTCGGCGAACCAACATCCAGTCCAATGCCTCCTCCTCCTCCTTGGGATGCAAAGTACCCAGGCTCAGTCTAAAGCACTCATTTAACTCATCCCTTGCTAGATTAACAGGAAGAATGTCTGCTGGTGGCTTTGGGGGAAAAGCAGCTGAGAGCACAGGAGCCATTTGGGAAGTCAAACCTGATGACAGGGCTGAAGAGCCCTGGGCTACACAGGGGAAGCAGGGAAAGAGTGTGAGCTTTGCCTCACTAAGCCAGTCGGAATCACCTGGACTTCTCACTACAGTAATTAGTGGATTTTCCTCACCATGGTGTGTGCCTGTCACCCTAACGCCAGGAAGCAGATATGGCCTAAGTTACAACCCACTTCTGCCTTTTTGAATTCAGGCATGTGCTCACCCCATGAGCCCAATATCAGATATCTCCAGAGGAAGAGCAAAGCCCCCTTCTTCCCTCGGGACATCCAGGAAGAGCTCCAAGTCGGCACAAATACTGCTCTTCGGGACCCTAGGGACACCTTTGAGACCTGGGACTGGCAACGGGCCTCATTCTACATGCCATTCCCTCCTGACAAGGGACAGAGACTCAGAGAGGCTGCTGCTAGATGTAACAGCCCTCAAGACAAGCCACCAACAAAAGGTGTGAGATACCGCCTCAAATTGACATCGTTTAGCCTCTATTGTCTGAATCAAAGATGCCCCCATGAGGGATGTCACCTCTCCCCTCTGGACCACAGAAGAGTTGCCTAGCAACGGTGTTTCTGGGACATGGTTGCAAGAGCCAGCATGTTTGAGTCATTCTACCACTCCAGCGTCATACAATCATGTACTCTTTAAAATCTGAGGATATCTGACATGTCTTGGATCAGAGAAAAAGGGTCCTTAAGTAACATTAATGTTTCATAAATGCCAGCATTTTTATATGCTTGTTCCCTTTACTGACACTACCAGTGGCACCAACATTTCACACTCTTCACTTGTGTTCTGATCTAGTCCTCACTGTCTCTTTCTCAGAAGGGATCTAAGTGTGAATAATAAACCCTGTGCCGTGTATCTGGTCTAAGGAACCTTCATACACAATCTTATTGAATCCTTAAAAGGCTGAGGCATAGGAAGAATAAAAAAATCTCCCAAGTAATAAATAACTGTCACACACTAATAAGAGATAGAGCTGGGATCCAAATCTAGTATCCCAGGTCCTAGGATTGAAAATTCAAAGCTGGAAATGGTAGTGCATGCCTGTAATTCATGCAACTTGGGAGACTTGAGAGGTTAAGGCCAGCCTAGGCTACATAGTAAGACTCTATCCCCAAAAGAATCAGGGGAAAGGAAAGGAGAAGAGGAGGGATGGTGGTGGGGGAAGGAGGGGGAAAGGGGAAAAGATGGGAAGAGGGAGAGAGGTGAGAGGAGAGAATGAGGAGATGGTGATGGAGTCGAGGGTCAAGATGGAGTGACTCACTGATTAATTAAAGATGACTAGGAAGCAGGAGGTTTGGGGATCTCACTCTCATTAAAAAAAAAAATCAAAGGCTGATGTGAGGGAGGAAGGTGGCTTCAGATGCCCATGTGCCACTGTCTGAGTCAACAAAGAGAACCCTCAGGTTCTCTTTGCCAATGAACTGACAGAATTCGGGCTGGACAGGTTGTCAGTCACCTGCTCTCCTGCTCTTGCAGCAGGAAGGGTGGAGTCCTGGTCCTCCCATGGTACCTGCCAGGAGCTGTCACAAGGATGAAATGAGACAGTGCATACCCAACACCTGGGATGACACCTGCCCACTCCAGGCTAGCTCTCCTGCCCCAATCCTAGCGTGAAAGACAAGTGACATCATCACTAAGACCCCAAACAAGGCTTGCTTTGAATGAAACTGTCCAGTGACATCTAAAGAATCCCACATCACAGCACAATGAGCAACTGAATGGAAGAGCTGGCCCACTCAACCTGGGCAACAGAGTCAGAATATAGAGGGGGGCAAATGGGGGAGACAGAAAGGGGCAGAGGGGACTATCTAGACTGACTTGCACCTGGCTCACCCCTATCTGGAAAAGCTCACCTGACCCCAGGGACCATCTGCTCATTCTAGTAATGGGTAGCATGACCAATGGAAAGTTCTCGTGTATACAGAACTGTATCTCACCTAAATTTCTAAACCTTGAAGCCTTGGACTGGCCTTTTCTATCATGTCCTCCTGGCCAACCACTCTGACTCCACCAATCTCCCTCAGCCCCGTGGCCCCCCAGCCTTCAGCACACCGCACTGCTGCCTTCCATGGAGCTCTCCTGTGAGGCGTGAGGACGGATAAATGCACTGCTTTCTGACTGCCCACGTGTGTCACCTCATCTCTGCCCCAGCTGGCTTCTCAGAACAAGTTGCTTTGACTTGCAGCCACCAGCACCATTGCCTCCTTACAAAAAGGTTTATGAGATGTTCCAATTTAACAATGTCAACACCAGGACAAAAGTCAAGGAGATGAGCCCCACCAAGTGGGATGTGCCCATCCGAACCCCAGGAAAGAACCGAGGCAGGGGCCTCTGAGATAAAGACACTCATCTCCTGCCTGCTGAGAAGGCTTTAGTCAGGGTCTTCTGTTCCTCTAGCAGGAAAAGGATGGCAACTTACAGTCTATGGCTCCAAACCATGAGCTGAGCAGAGCCAAGCCCAAGGCCTGAATGTTCCCCCCACCTCCACCCGCCACACACACCCCTGTTCATGCGTGCGTGAGTGCATGTGTGCGTGAGTGAGTGAGTGAGTGAGTGTGTGTGTGTGTGTGTGTGTGTGTGTGTGTGAGGGGGGGGGGAGAGCATCTCACTGTACCACCAAAGGGTGTGTGTGTGAGAGTGTATCTCACTGTACCGCCAAAGGCTTACAACCGTTCTGGTACCACTACTTCCCCTCCCAGGAGAAAAAGGGGTGACAAAGGTGTCAGAGGTTGGGGCCCATGTCTGCCCTCCCCCAGTCCTCCCTCCACAATCAGTGATATGACTTGGGCTGCCCCTGCCTGTGGCTACAGGACTCCCCAAGACTTTGTCAGAGATGCCTGTGACCACTCCTACCACCAAGGATCAGGTGAGACCAAAGCACCGCCATACCAATTCCCAGTTCCTCAAATGCTAAGAGAAATTAGCCTGCTTCCTCCCTGTTCCTGGCTGTCCTAACTCTGCCCCACTGTCTTCTACTCCTGTCTCGGCATTATGAGGTCAGTGGAAGGTTGAGCCAGTCAAGGTTTCTCAAACCATGGTCCCTATGTGTTGCATGCTTATCACACAGACGAAACAATTGTCACTTACTCTTTTGACTTCATTACAGACCCGCAGTCTAGGGATAAGTACCTTCCAAGAGGGAGTGAGACACAGCTCCTTTATCACACATAGCCCGAAGGCTCCCTCTGTGTGCCTGACCCTCATGGCCCCATTTACTTCCGCCTCAAAGGCAGGTGTGAACTCTGAATGGAAAAAAGCAGGTCCATTCTCAACCACAGAATTAAAAAGAATACTGGCTCACTGGACAGTCATAATAGAGTCTTGCAGCATGCTCCCTCTTGAAAGCCTCTCTAGGAAAACCTCAGACACCCTGCGGTGACGCTGCTACTACTCCTAACAGATGCAAAAGACTGGGCAAAATGGCCTTGGGCCACTGTCCTTTAGATCTGTCACCTGCATTTAGCTGCTGGGCCACCTCATCCACTGAACCCCATGGGCAGAATGTCCACAGCCTACATACAGTGTTACATAAATATCTGAAACCCGACAAAAAAACAACACTGCTCTAAAGTATAAAGGGAACCTGTAAAGCTCAAAGCGACAATGCTTCATAAAATGTCTGCAAAACACAGCATGGTGCTAGCTCGTCAAGTGTAGCTCAACTCCAATTGTTCCATATAAATTAATTTACTGTGGGAGGTGGTACACTTTGATAGGTGTGATATGAGGTGGGACAGAGCCCCCAGAGCATCAGAAGTTCTCTAAGTGGCTGCTCCTCTGCCTCCCCAGGCCTAAGCCTGTTCCCTATGACCTGGCCACACATTCACCCTCCTCTTGGCGAGGCTCTCTATCCACCATGACTCCCTCATCTTTCTTTGTTTTCTTCTCTACCCAAAGGCAAACAGAGTCTCACTATGTAGCCCAACCCATCCTTAAACACAGCATGCTACTTGCTTCCCAAATGCTAGCAATACGGGCATCCACCTCCAACACCCAGCTCCTCTTGCATCTAGATTCCCCCGATTTCTCCTCTTCCCTGGACACTTCTATCAAGACTAAACCAGAAGCCCCAGGAATCTCCTACCAGCCTGGACAGGCAGCTTGGCTTCTCCCACCCCCAGGAGGAATCTCAGCAGCTGGCTCTAGCTAGGGCCAGCAGGGCTGTGGTCTGCTCTCACTGTCCAGCTGGGCAGTGCACAGCTGACCCAGACCTGCCCAAGCCTGGCCGGCATGGGTGGAATCTTCATGGTCAGAAACCGGGAGGGAGTATCATGTAGCTGGTAAGAATTTGGGAGACCTGAATTCAACTCTGTCTCCAGGGTGACCTGCGACAGATTATTTCGTCTCTGCGTCTTTGTTTCCTTGCATGTAAAACAATATTCACAATCACTAAAATTGAATGTGAATTATTATGCCAAAATTATTACATCCATAAAACCAGCCTTCCCCACAGAGCACTAATGACAGCTGGGAGGTTTAAGATTATAGGCAACCTGTACAGCAGTTTATGTGTGCCCTGTTACAACAGCTTAGGGTATTTACTGTGTCACGCGCAATCTGCAATTTCTGGGCATTATTCCAATGAACTCTCATGACACAGTGGCAGAGGTCCAGTTTATTATCTCTGGGTCCTTAACAAGAAAACTGGAGCTTAGGGACTTTAAAGATCTTCCCTAGTACCCTATAGTTGGGATTTTAAAATACATGTAACCCCAATCCGCACACCAGCCTCTCAAAATGTCATGGTTTATAAATCTCTCTGATGGGAGACAGACCTGGCAGAACCTTGAGAAAGTCTAGGTAGGAACAAAGTCCCACGTCTGAGGTACTGCTAAGACCCTATGGCCTCTTGTACCTTGTCCTCCAGCCCCACCACCCCACCCCATGTTAAAGGAAATACTGAGAAATACTATGTAGCCAAACGCAAACCATTACAGTCAGGTTTAGATCAGATGCCAATGTAAACGCTGTGTGGACAGCAAGCACTCAGCCAGGACATGGCAATGAAACCGTCTCTGCTCCTCACTGGTTCTGTGGCCACCCAGCCTCCTCCTGAGTACAGGCGACAGGGGACAGGAAGCTCCTTCTGGATAAAACTTTTCCCTTTTCAATGCTAGAGAGACTTGGCTGCAGTTCCACCCACCCTCCCCAGCCAGGTCCCAGGGCTTGGCCAGTAATAAAGAATTACGCAGCATCCCACCCAGCTGCTGAAGACCCCTAGAGCTTGTGGCCTCACTCCCACCGTTCTTCCCTGGGCTCCCGGACCACGGAGGGCGCAGGTGGAAACAGCGAGGTTCCTAGTTCATGTGGCCTCCTCTCCTCCGCTCACTCGCCTACCTGCCCAGGGGATTCCTGGGCTGACGATGGTCCAGGCCAAGAAAGAGCATGGAGGTCACTGTAGTCCTCGTCGGTTGCTCCAACCTCATACACAATGCCCCAGCCCTTTGCAAGGACCACCCTAGCCTGTCACCTGGCCCTTGGGCTCTGAGGCCATATTCCCAGTAACTTAGCTGCTTGCTTTCTTTGCCCTCTGCCACAGCAACCCCAAGTCATACCTTAAAAGACTCCAAGAATCCTCCATGGCCGCCATTCTCAAACTTGTCCTCCTCAGGGCCCAAGCCTAGCATGACCTGTGTGTGTGTGTGAAGTTCATCGTGAAGGTTGTCCATGAGAGCAGCCCGGGTCCGGTCCTAGAAAGGAAGGGTAGACGCAGTGTGCAGACGCCACCTGTGCACTTCCCTCTGTGCTCCCGATGCCTGGTCTGAGGGTTGTCATTCTGTCACCAGCTCCTGACCATAGTGCGGTCTTAGAGGATGCTCACTAATGCCAGAGTTAGCACAAACTTTCCCGGTCAACCCCTGCTCTCTCTCCATGGCCATACCACCTCTTCCAAGGCTTGCCCTAGGGATGCCCAGGCCAGATCTCAGACTAAGATCTATATCCACAGTCCTTGGCCCATGGCTCTCCAACAGTCAAGGATCAGCCATGGGCATGCATGCAGCCTCCAGGGGGCTCCATTTACACAAACTGGACAAGCACTTTCAGCAGGCCACAGTCCCAAGGAAGCTCCTCTCCTAATGGTCTCCATGTCACCACAGAGCCTAAGCTCAAAGCCTGAGTCACCCTATAATCCCACTTTTCCCACCCTTACTTCTAGGAGTGTCTTCCCAACCCTGACTTTAGAGGAACGTCCAATGTTTTGACATTGTGGCACAATGTTGTCATCTATAAGAACAGTCAGGTCACCGGGGGGACAATTCATAATGTTTTATACTTATTAGTCTATGATTTTGTCTTGGAACACATTCAGGGTTATCCTGGGGCACATGTGGCTTGCCATCCTCTGGCTGGACACACCTACCCACAGTTTAAACCAGTACCTCCAGTTTCCTGTCCTAGCTCCCTTTCAACCCCTTCTCCTCCCCTAACACACACTAGCTAATGACGCCTCTAATGTGCGACTCAAACACTGCTTGAACACTTCATAGCATCCACCCCCTGGAAGCCCCCGCCTCTCTCCATCTAATGCAACCGCCATCTGCAGCTGAGCCCCACCTTCCAGCCACATGAGCTGTCGTCACATCTCCCACCCCAAAGCATCCGATTCTGTTTGGCCCTTGACTATTCCCTGTGTCTGGAATGACTTTCCAGACTCTCTTGCAGCTCAAAGGCAACCTCCTCCAAGAAGCCCTCCTTGAACACACCCTCTGTCTTCCCTAGCAGAAGCAATCACTACCCACTGGCTCTCTCACAACCCAGAGTATAGCACAGCACACGGAATTATAAACCACAATTTCTCTTCAGTAAAGGCCTGTGCACTCACAGCAGCGGAAGGAATTTGTCATTTATCTCTGATAACAGAACGAGACCTGGGCATAATACATGTTCAGTAAAGAACCAGGGATTGGCTGGTGAGATCTAGAGTCTATGTGAGTTCCTAAGAAGAAAAAAAGAAAGAGTTCCCAAAGCAACACAGAGCTGAGAGCTTTGGAGGGAGCAAAGCTTCCCCAATTGAACAAGCACCATGGTGAGAACCCTGAAAGACACTGAGAGCAAGTCCAGAGGAGACGTTCAATCCAGCGCTCTCACCTCCAGCTTGGCGAACTTGTCCGACTTGCAGCAAGCATTCTCTGCGTTTGTGAGCTTGGTGAGCAGAAACTCCCGGAATTCTGCGCCCTGAAACAGATAAGAGGGCTCAGAATTCTCCTAGCCTCGGCTGTAGGCAAAATGCTTCCAACCACTGTAACAGAAAGAACAGGGGAGGATGGGGACAGCCCCTGCAAGAGCCCTTCTCACATCTGGTCATATCCAGCCAAGGCCAGCCCCACCTGTTAATATGCCGTCATGGAAGCCAGCTGCCCCAGTACTGGGAAACCCACCCTCCACATGGCACCTGGCCTGGAGCACAGTATGGAAGTCCTGCTCCTCATAGGAAGGCAGTCCCATCATCAATGTCCCAACAAGGGCCAGACTGGCCCCAAAGGGTAAGGCAGGGAGATATCCAGGAAGGAGAGAACCCTAGAGCCAGGACCTCCCTGGCAAGGCTCACAGTTGGAAGTCCTCTTCCAACCACTGATGCTCAGGTGGACAGACCTGGGGTCCCGAGTATGGCAAGAATAGTAGAAGACATTTTTACCTTTTGGAAAACAGGTGGGCTTGGCAGAGGGGGGCCAAAGGCAGGCACGTCTTCCCTTGCAGTGACTGATACCTGCACGGAAAGGTCTGGCATGAGCTGAGACAGAAGAGAAATCCCACTTCTTACAGACCAACTCATACCTCCCCCTTCCCAGGACACAGAATGTCTGTGCGAGCATCACCCGCAAGCCCCAAATGATGCTCCTATAATGGGCTGGATGGGATGGGAGCCTGCATCCTTCCCTCTGCCTTGCTAGGGGCCAAAAGCAAGTTTAGCAGGGTGATGCCTTGGGCTGTGGAATGGCTGGGACCCTGATCACAAGACAGTACAGGTGGCCAGAAGGTTTATTTCATTACCCCATTGTAAGTGTTCGTCCCGGAGAAGGCAACTGAGAATTACTGCCCATTTTGTTGATGAGAAAAGAGATGGAACCAACAACCCAAAGCCAGAGAAAGGAGTACAGAGAATCTAGACCACACAAACATAGCTGAGGTTTGCTCCCACTATAGTGACCCCCAAACCTGTTCATATATCAAACCCACTTTGGGTATTTAAAAAGTAAATACTGGGCCAGGGAGATGGTGCCACAGGTTTAAAAAAAAAAACCTGCCACACAAGCCTTAAGGTCTCCAGAAGAGAACTGACTCCCAAAAGTTGTATCTGTGGTTCTCCCAACACATCACACACACACATACACACACACACACACACACACACACACACCAGCAACAACTATTACTGTAACAACAATAAATAATTCAATTTTGGGGAAAATGCAAATACTGGTTGCAAGGACAAGAGCTTGGAGCTCTTTGGGAGCTTTCACACAGGCAGTGGACCCAGGTCTGGAGCCTGGCTCTACACAGTCAGTCAGTCTGGCTGAAGCTTGAGCACAGATACCAAAGGCACTGACTGGGAATGAGGATGTGAGCAGCCAGGCTCCGGCCACACGCTGTGAGACCAGACTGTAAGAACATCCGGGGACTTTGCATAAGGGTGGTCCTAGAAGCAGGCAGCTTCCACTCCTCACCTCCTCTCTGCATGCAACTATCTTGGTCTTACCTGCTGTCGGCCCCTAAGGCTACAGGGCTCTGTGGAGGCTGCCCTATCCCTTCCCTAGCAGTGGCTGACGTGAAGGCCCTGGCATGCTGCCAACCGCTCTGGCCTGTGAAGTAGGGCAGATGCAATAGTCTGCCAGACTGGGTGAGCAGGCAGTCTGGTGCCCAGCCAAAATAAGGCCCTGCCAGGTCCGGGGGGAAAAGAAGCAGAGCCTCGGTCAATGGGGCATTCTTCCTACAAGCTCAAGGCTGTCGGCATGGCCCAAACTGAGGTACTCAGAGTCAAGAAATGGTTTGTGTTCACTGACAAGATTTTGGCTGAGCCCCAGGTGCCAGGCATAGCCCCCCCGATGCATCCACCTACCATGCACCAGTGGCCCAAGTCTAGAATTCCATCTTAGAGCAAGAATTTGGCTGCCTACCGTGGGTATCTGGGACACTTGGGACAAAGCACAGACGCTGGCCCAGCTGTTTCCCTGGGCCCCTCCCCCTCGGGCCTGCATTAAAGTAGTCTGTGCTGACAGAGTAAGTGGCTCAGATGTGCCCTTAAGTCCACAGGTCAGCAGGGGCAGGATCCAAGTCCTTTCTGGTCATGTCCATCCATCACCCATCCTCATCCCAGCTCCTCCGCTGACTTCAGTCTTACCAGGCAGCTAGGCCCTTGTCACCCCCTCCTCTCAGCTCGCTTCAGAAAGCAGAAGCACTGAATTTAATGTGGGCATGGGCTGGGAGAAAGCAGGGGCAGGTCACTGGGGGAAGCATCTTTAAAGCTAGAATGGGGACAACCAGATGCCTATGGGAACTGAGAGCATAAGGCCTGGAGACCCAACAGTGTCCAGGAATGGCCTGCCAACCAGAAGACCAGCAGGGTTGTTCAGATAAGCCATGATGGTCAGGGAAGCAGCTGCCTGCTTCACAGAAGAGTCTTGGAACCTCGGCAGAACTTCTGGAGTGGGGTGGAGTGGCCCCTGGGGATAGGATGGGGGAATCCCATTGATTGCCAAGCTGGAATCCCTTTCCAATCTATAGTGACGGGAACTAAACTCCTACCTGGAAAGTAATTCAGAGTCACAGTTCATGCACACTCATGGAGCCAGCTTCTCACCTGCCCCAAAGGCTCCTGGGAAGACTTCCAATTCCAGGCTCCCTGACTCAGTGGCCTCAGCTTTAAGTGTCCTCAGCAGCAATCAATCTCAATCTTGTAACTATGAGCAGGCTAATGGGACTTGTTAGGCTTCAAGACTATTCAAGGGCTAGTGAGATGGCTCTGCGGGTAAAGGCACTTGCCGCTAAACCCAACAACCTGGGTTCGAGCCCCAGGAGCCACATTGTGGATGGAGAGAACTGACTCCTGTAAGTCAGCCTCTGATTTCCATATGCACACACGCACGTACACGCACACATACATAAATGCACACACACACATGCACACACACACGCATGAACACTCGCACACAAATGAATGTAGAAATAGACTGCCGTAATGCAGAGCCCGACACAGAGTGGTAACCACTATCGCTCAGTTTTTTTGTCTTTACTTATCCAACCGGACGACATGTACAAAAGGGCACCTTAAATACAGAGCTCCCCAATGCACCTGGCAGCCCACACCCCACCCTGCCTCTATCTCTGTTTCCACAAGTGGCTGGGGCTAGAAGACTCCCTGAGGTTATATAATCCAACTTCCTGGTTTTGCAATGATAGAAATAGAAGCCCAGGGATGACAACCACACAGGGCACAAAGAGACAGAGCAGAGGCAGAGATCCCAGGCTGCTGGGGTCCCTCCCTCCTTTACTCTTCTTCCTT
Source organism: Alexandromys fortis (assembly GCF_014885135.2). Taxonomy (NCBI): domain Eukaryota; kingdom Metazoa; phylum Chordata; class Mammalia; order Rodentia; family Cricetidae; genus Alexandromys; species Alexandromys fortis. The sequence continues at coordinate 8,673,313 of NW_026068174.1, read as the reverse complement.
GTTTCTTGTCTTCCTCCTGTAGGGTTCAGCTAAAGCCCAGTGTCACCCAGTCCTCCTCACAGTTTGAGACGCCCATGGTGCCTCTGCGGGGAGGGGGGAACTGGGTGAGCAGCACTCTGGAGAGCACCTTGGAAGACACAGGCATGGGTCGCGAATCCAAGCCTTCCTCAGTAGGAGCAGGGTGGCTATGTTGCTGCCCTGACTGAATTGCACTCACTGGTTCCTCTGTCCCTTGCCTGGGGTCAGCAAAGCCAGTTCTTCCTTGTTTCCCAGTGTTCCCAGCACACAGAAGGCACAGAAGAAGAAAGCCTGTGTCTAGCAGTGACTGTAAACTGAATGCCCATTTCAGTCAAAGCAGGCTAGATTGTGCTGTGTCAGAGGGGCACACACAGCCATGCACATACAAAAAGCATGAGCATGTATCTTTGTGCATATGGGGGTAGGGTGTACGTGGAGGTCAAAGGACATTTGGGGAATAGGTACTCCTCACAGGTAGTGAGTGGGTACCAGTGATCAAACCTGGGTCCCCAGACTTGTGTAGTAAGCACCTTTACCCACTTGAGCCATCTACATGTGCTTATTATTACTGTTATTTTGTTGTTATTGTTGTTGTTTGGTCTTTGTTTGTTTAGCAATGGGTTCTCTGGAGCCCTGGATGTCCTGGAATTCATGCTGGACTCAAACTCTCAGCGATCCACCTTCCTCGGCTGGTCCTACCTTATCTTTTAAGACAGGGTCTCTCACTGAAACTTTATTTGGCTGAACTGGCTGACCTGAGAGATCTTCCTGTGTCTGCCACTCCAGTGCTGGAATTACAAATGCAACCAGCTTCCTATATGGGTGTTCAGGATCTGAACTCGGGTCCTTGTGCTTGGACAGCAAGCACTTTACTGACAGCCACATCCCCAGCCCAAGAGCTCTTTCTTCCTTCCTTCCTTCCTTCCTTCCTTCCTTCCTTCCTTCCTTCCTTCCTTTCTTTCTTTTTCTCTTTCTTTCTTTCCTTTTACTTTTTATACATCTCATACTTGGTTTTAAAAGTTGACAAGACTTTTGCACTTACTACAGTTCTAAATTGACAAAGCAGAGGAATCACCATTGTGAAGGCATTGAAGATGGCTAAGCCACAGCAAGCCTCGGAAAGCCGCAAGGGCCTGGGTCAGTATCTAGTACACATTCCCAGCCTCAGTTCTCCCGTTTGCAATGGCATGTGCATTTCTCCTTCTGCTTAAGATGCTGATACCCAGCATTGTGATGTAGGCAACACTCTGGGAATCTGAGCTCTGGTCTCTCTTCCCAGGAAACAAAGAAAAGCAGAAACTCGCCACTTGGTGACCACCTAGCCCTCACCCTAAAGTTTCTGACTCAGCCTATCTCCCATGGATCCCAGACCCCTCAAACCAATGGAACACAGAGACGTGCTGCCCTGGAGGTTAGGAAAAAACAGGAAGGTGAAGAAGCGGCCAGTGAGGAGCAAGGGAACTTTCTCTCTGATGTGTCCTGTCTCTCTGATGCTGAGGGCTGGGAGCCAGAACAGTCTAATGCATTCCACACACCGCCTCCCATTACAGCAAGTGGCCCTTCCTTCTCTCTTTTCTTTAATTAACATGTATTGATTATATTTATTAATGGAGTTTAGTGTATTATTTCCTCACATGCATACAATATGCACTGACTAAATCCAACTTTCTTTAATCCACCTTGCTTCCCACACCCTCCTCATCCTCTTTTTATTTTTTACAGGGTCTTTGTAGACCAGGCTAGCTTGGAACTCTCATGCCCCTGGACCCTGCCCCCACATCTGCTGGGATCTGGAGATTATAGGCATGTATCATCACCAGTGGCTAGCGTGACATTTCTAGCGTTCATGGATCTTAGAAAGAAAAACTAAAAGCCCCCAGTCGGTAGCATCACCAAGGTCTTGCATTCTCACAGAAATCTTCCAGTTAAAGCCATTCATCTGTTCACATTATCCAGATGCAGGAGCCAGGGTCCGTGAGTCCCCTCTAGCCTCTGTCTTCCCATTGTCCATCTTTCTCTTCCCTTTCCTGGCCATCCTCTCCTCTTCCTCAGACTTCCTCTAGCAAATGCTATCACCATATCCAAAGCTCAGTACTCGGGGCTTCTGGACTACTGAGTGAGAATCTGAAGAGCTAGAGGAAGGATGCAGGAGATGATCGTGGAAGATGCTTTCCACCAAGGGCCAGGCTCCAATCTCAGAAGCGAGACCAACCATGGGGAGTGCAATACTTTTAAGACCTGGTGTCTTTCCTGAAACTTGCTCTGTAGCGTAGGCTGGCCTCAAACTCAAAGGTCCACCTGCATCTGCCTCCTAAGTGCTGGGATTAAAGCATGTGTCACCACTGCCCAGTTAAGATCTAGTGTCTTTTGCTGTCACTGAGCCCACCATGCCTAGGGATGTACCTGGGCCTGTGACTGATTTCCTCTCCCCCCACACACACACACACCAATGAGGCTTTTTCCTTACCTTGTAGGATGGCGTCTCTGTGCCTGGGCTCTCAGCCTGAACAACAATGTAGGCATGTAAGAAGTTTGAAGCAATCATATCTGGGACAAACGGTGTGTTTTCTTCTTGGAAGATGATGGCCACAATGTCATTCCCAATGTGCCGCTTTCTCTGCAACTAAACAGAAAGTACTTTGTTGTTACAAGAGAGTTAGGAACCTCCCTAAACAAAAGAGTTTAGCAGCAAATCCCTCTTTCTTCCAGCTTTCACAAACCCTGAGCTCTGAGGTCCAGCTCTTTGGGGAGCTGTTTCTCTCAATCTGTGAGTACGACCAAGAGGGAGAGGGAGGAAGATGGCCATGTTGTTAGGTAACAGCTGGCCTGCCTGAGTGTAACTAAACTCAACAGAGCCTGGACCGAGGACCATGGAGAGAATGTAAGAATGTCAGGCCAGTCATAATTTATCTAGAAGAAACACAAACATAGGAGAAGCCACCTGAACCCACTAACCAAGCTGCCAGCCAAGGGTAAATCAGCCACTGTCTGGCAGAAAGTACCTGGCAGCTTTAGGAGGAGAGAGCAGGTGGCAGCAGAGGGTATCCTGAAAAACACGGGCAAGATTGGCGAGGAAATGCAGACAGAAGAGGCAGGGTACAGAGCACTCCACCAGAGGTGAGGACACTCCGAGAAATGCAGGTCTATTGGCTAGGGGAGAACGAGAGGACAGAACCCCACAATGCCAGGCACTCTGCCATGTGATCTGCGTTACAAGCCCCTACTATATGCCTGGGACTGTGGACGGCTGTTCGCATGAATGATTACAAATGTTAAGGTTTTCCTATACATAGGCCCTGCCAATCAACGTCTGTGGTCCTTTACTAAATGCACACTCAAAGTGGAACTTGTGCTCAGCTCTTTCAAATAGGGTTTCTTATTCACAGAGTGTCTGCTCTGAACATTGTACTGGGTGTCTTTATGCAAACTGTCTCACTTATTACACACACACACACACACACACACACACACACACACACACTGCTGGCGCCCATTTCTTAAGAGAAAAGAACTGTCTTTGATTTGGTTCCTGCCAAGAGCCAAGCTCTGCAGCACACCCAGGCTGAAATGGCCCCGAGGTAATGAGCCTCAGACTAGGGCAGTAGGTGAGGGAGGCTGTAAGAAAACAGGGACCAAAGGTGAGGCTCCCAGGGAAAACCCACTTTGGCTACACAAGGAATCACACACCCACTTGTTTCTAGAACATTCAGTTATTATTTGGGAGCCAAATCATAATTTGCTTGCCAATTTCTTTTATTCCCAAGAAACCATGCACAGTGTTTATGACTTTGCATCCCCACTCCCTTCCCAGTGCCCTAGACAGACACAAACAGGTCAGAGCTTGGGGGACACCCTTCTGTGTTCTCTGAAATAGGAAGGAGGAAAGAAGTGGGATAAGGTGATCAATGTCACAACAGCCAGAATCAGCTGCAAGAGCCAAACCCTCCAGAAAGATGTGCAGCTCAAAGCAGCTGCCCTGGAGCGAGCTGACAAATGCTGGGGTCACAGGTCTCACAGAGTCCCCAGGCTACGGACAGGCAAGGAGGCTGCGAGGATTCTCCTACAAACCTCACACTCACAGGGCAGCAAAGAGCAGAAAGGCTGAGTGGCCAGGACAGAGGTTCCCCAAGAAGCAGACACACACCAGCTGTGGCTCACAGGAGCCAGCTGTTGGGCAACCCACAGAACCCTCTAACACACACGCCACTCCACATGTTCTGAAGCCGCAAGGCCACCGACAGGCTGAGAGTCACGCGCTTTCGGGACTCCTATCGGCCTTTGCCAGCACTGTTTGCTTTGCTCCCAGCTCAACCCTTCATTGACTTCCTGGTGCTAACTTCTACTTTCAGTGCTAGAGACAGAGTCCAGGGCCTCCTGCATGCTAGGGGCTACACCGAGTCTCAAGGAAGTGTTTTAACAGGCCACCCCAGGCTGCAGTGTCCCATCTGTCATTTGGAAGCGACCTGCAGCTTGGCCCTGTCTTCTGTCCTGGTTACCTGCTGAGTGTCACCATCCGTGAAGGGCAGCTTAGTAGAGACATGGAACATGATCTCCCGGTCCCGGAAAGTGGTGTATACCGATTCCACCCCTGTCTGTCCGTGGGTCACATCCAGGCCGCCTCGGAAACTGGCATAAAAAAACGCAGGAGCAGAATGAGGAGTGAGGTGGAGCTGTGTCATGGTGCCACTAAGGACAGGTAGCAAACAAGTAGGTGAGAAGACATGGAAGTGCTGAGGGCCAATGAGGGTATAAGGCAGGAAGGTGTGCAGATTGGTTCTGCTCAGCCTAGCCAAGTGTCCTACAATCAACCACCTATATGAGAGACGGAGGCAGACCTGGTGGCTGGGACCTGGTGGCTACATGTTAGCAACCCTAGCACGTTAAAGGTCAAAGCAGGAGTTTGTGGCCAGCCTGGACTATAGAGTGAGATTTTGACTTACAACAGAATCAAATTAACCAACTAATTTAAGCAAAGCCTCTATCTCAAGCCTTGGTTATGTACCCTCCACGTGGCTGTTCAAGTGAGAAGGCCGCCAGCCATTCATAACCCCACACAGATGCCTGACCTAGCTCCCCAAGACCCCTGGTCAGGAGCCAGGACAGTCAGTCTCTCTACTGGATGTGGGTAAATTCATGCGAGACTTGGGGCCTGACAGAAGGGACAGCTGATGCGCTTTGAACAGCCAGCTTCTGTAGAGACAAACACAAAGTGTTCCCTGCACATCTGTATCATCCCAGGAAGGAGACACTGGGAAAGAACTGATGACCTTCTAGGAGCCAGCTCTTCTCCCTTCACAGAAATATGGCTGCCAGTCTGGGACCACAGTCTTCAACAACCAGAAGGAAAAAAAACAAAAAACAGATACACCTCAGGCCCTTTTGGGCTCCAAACCTGCTTTGTCTGCATTATCTGTTTTAATCCCCTGTGACCTTGTTGGTTGTTATTAAGTTCACATTTATCTCCCTTTTTACAGATAAGGAACTGGACTGTTCTCCAGGTAAAGTCACTGGTCAAACCTCTTAGGGCTTGTGAGCACTGGAGGCAGGAGTCGTCTAACTCTGGGGTGACTGACTCCAGACTCCAGGCAATAGTAGTGACTGCAAAGTGAGTAGAAGATGGAGCAAGGGGTGCAGGGAGGAGAAGGAAGCAGAGGAAGAAAGCAATTTTCAAACGCCTAGGACAACTGGACTAATGCTTTTTACCAGATGTTAGGTGCTTGTTTTGGCCCCTGGACCAAATCTTAGGACTCTCAGCCACATGCCAGTCACTCAGTTGGACAGGTCTGAAATATTCCCAAATGTCACCTTTTCGGAGGAAAATCAAGGGCCAGGGTTTTCCAAACAACAGTCCCAATAATCTAGCTTTCTGTCCGTTTAAGGGACTGGACACTGCTGCATGGATTTCTGCCAAGAGGGTTATTATGTTCGCGTGAAGTCTTAATTATCTGTTCTTCGCATGTTGTCCAAATTGGGTCACTTCCTTAGAAACAGCACAGGGTTCTCTTTCTCCTGCCAGGTAAGTGGTAGGGAAGGTGGATTCCTTTCACTGTCAGTGTGAGCCAAATGTAATTAGGAAGGCAGACCTCAGCAGGAGCCACCTCATCATGCTGCCCAGGCCACTGCCTCTCAGCCAACCTGTCACTCTAGATTATCCCTGGGACCACTGAGTCTTCAGGAATGCAGGCGCATGAGCAAAGGATCGGAAGCTGGAAAAGCCCCATGCTCCCTCAGGACAGAACTGTCTGCCCTGGCCCTCACCACGGGCCCCACCCATGAATGAAGTCAGCCTCTGACAAAACTCACCCTTTGAAGTCCTGCAATGTGATGGTGTCCCCTAGGAGATTCAAAAACTCCTTGAAAGCTGGGCTCTCCTCATTGTTCCCAAACAGCTCTTCCTCCAGGGTCTGGAAGAAACACGGGGGCAGGGGAATGGGAAAGGCACTGATTGTGAAGCGAAAGGGCTGTCCAAACCCGGGGTTCCTTTCTCCTCTTCCCTCTTGTCCATTGGCCCTCAGAGACAGGTTAACGGAGGAACACTGCAGAGCTGGGTGCTGGCCCTGGGGAAGGAGGTCTTGGGATCCAAGAGCTCAGAGCAAAGAGCTTTCAGACTTGACACCAAAACCATGACTCAAAGTATAGGACTGGTTTTAAAGTGAAAGAACTCTAAAGAAGGGTTCGGCGTGGTGGCACAGTTCTTTAATCCTTGCACTCAGAAGGCAAAGGCAGACAAAAGTCTGTGAATTCGAGGCCAGGGTGTGTCTACAGAGCAAATTCTAGGCTAGCTGGGCTACACAGTGAGAACCTGTCTCATAACAAAAACTCTACAGTAATAAAAAAAAAAAAAAGACCCTACTTCATAATCACTACGATGGGTCTGCTGATGAGTGACAAGAAAAGTGTGGGGGAGGTTACGGAGACCTCTGAACACTTGCTCACTGTTGACAGGAATGTGAACAGGGCAGAGACTCTGGCAACAGCCTGCCAGCCTCAGAAGGCTAACTACCGAGCAATACCACCCCTAGGTATATACCTAAGAGACAACAGAATGCATGAGCACACGCACACACACGCACACACACACAAAAAAAAAAAACTTGTACATGAATGTCAACAGCAGTACTGTGCATAACCCACAAGTGGGAACACCCAGATTATCTGTCAAGCAACCAATAGATTGTTTTTATCTGGTATAGACATAGAATGGAACATTACTTGACCTAAATAAGGAACAGATAGATCACGTTACAACATAGATGAACTCTGAAAACATTTAGCTAAATGAAAAAAAACTAATCAAAAATGTCACATATATTCCTCCATTTCTCAAAGGTCCAGAACAGACCAACTCACAGAACTGAAGGCAGACTACTTTGAGACAGATTTGAGACAGAGTCTCACGATGTAGCCGAGGCTGGTCTTGAATTGGATATCTTCCAGGAGCTAAAGGGACAGAGGAGTGACTTCCATGGATGCAGGTTTTATTTGGAGAGTGATGAGCATATTTTGGAACAAGATCCTTATTGCTGTGCCACTGTGATCACACCTCAAGCCACCCGTGGAGCTGTAATTCTTACTATTGTGAAGTGCACGGTATGAAAATTATAGATTAGTAAAGCTGTAATAAAAACTTAACAGTAAGAAAAATTAGAAAACGGCCAAGTCATAGACATTTCACCTAAGTGGACACACAGATAGCGAGTAAGCACATGAAAAAAAAAATGATGTTTTAAAAACTGAGGTTCAGCTTCATTAGCCGACAGGGAAATGCAAACTAGAACCACAATGAGGTGCACCACGCGTGTGTCAGAAGGGTTAGTACCACGCGTGTGTCAGAAGGGTTAAATTAAAAGTCAGCTGCACCGAATCCGGCCCAGACGCAGAAAAGCTGGATCACTCACACCGAAGGGGAAACAATCGCTTCAGAAAATGGTCTGGCACATGCAATTCGCCATACGAGCGGCAATTACTCTGCTAGGCAGGTATCCAGAGAAATGAAAACATAGGTTCTTAACCCCAAATCCTACACAAAAGTGCGCATAGTAGTTCCGCTCATGTGTCTCCAAAGCTGGAAACGACCCTGATGCCTGAGAGTGTGAATGGCTAAGCATGTGCAGCCAGACCACAGAATACTACTCAGCCTAAGCCAGGTGACATGATGACACAAGCCATGGGGACACACACCTGTAATCCCAGCACTCAGAGAGGTACCAAGTTCGAGACCAGCCTGGGCTACACAGTGAGAATCTCTCTCAAAATAATGAAAGGAAAGAGGGAAAGGAGGAGGGAAACAGAAAAAGGAGGAGAAGGAAGGAATAGAGGGAGAGAGGGGGAAACAAGAAGAAACGAAACAAACCAGCGGCACACTTGAGACGTTGGACAATCTGCTGAGCAGAGAGCAACCCTGAAGGTTTTACTAAAATATTAATAACTCATAAAGATATGATGCCGTATCAGGGTGGTGCTATCACAGTGTGAAACTAAGATGGGAAAGCAGATAAACAGTTGCCAATGTTTGGAACTAGAAGGAAGGGCAGAGGCAGGGGGAGAGAGGCTGGGCTATAAAAGGAAAATGTAGGGAACCGAATGGTGAGAATCTGCTTCTTGACTATGGATTAAACAACACAGAACAACACATACACAGACTCACACGCACACACCCCATACAAATAAATCCATGTGAGGGACCTAGAAGGCTCAGCAGGTAGGGGTACTTGCTGTCATCCCTGACGACCCGAGTTCAGTTCCTGGATCCACACAGTGTAAAGAACTGACCCCTGAAAGCTCTCCTCTGACCTCTGAATGCATGTGGACAGACAGACAGACAGACAGACAGACAGGTGTTTTTAAGTCCGTGTGAACTGGGGAAACTGGAGTAATATTTCCATTTTGTCAGCAATCCTGGTTTGTGACACAGCCCTGTAGTTTGAGACCTGACCTCTAGGGAAACTGGGTAAAAGCATCAGACCTTTCTCTGCTATTTCCTCCTATGCAAAACTAAGAAGATTAGTAACTACTAAAGAAAGCAAAACTGAAAGTAAGAGTAAGCTCTCTAAGTAGTGACAGACTTAAATCACTGACAAGTCCTACCTAATCCATGTGCTCTGCCCACGGAGGCAGGATCCACAAACACCTGCGGCTACACATAAGACATTCCAATTCGCCAGTCTATTCAAGGCCAAAGTCTCCACCAGACAGCTCCTAGCCCCCGCTTCTCTCATGCCGGCTAGGGGTGGAACTCGGGGCTTTCCTCACACCCCACTAACGCTCTACTACTGGGCTTGACACCCCCAGCCTGTTTTACAGTAAATAAGATCAGACCTCAGGTTCTAAGCTTTCACAAGGCGACACAATCTAACTCATCTCAACAACTTCATTTTGCTTTTTAATAGTATTTCTCGGTAATCTCAGCAAGCAGAAGGTTGTGACAGAAGAAAAATGAGTTCCAAGCCCAAATGGGCTCCATAGCAAGTTCAATATCAGCCTGAACTACAGTCTCAAAAGCAAAACAAAATAAATCAAATACACATTTGCACACATACCCATGCACTCTCGGGCACGCATGAACACACACAAACAGACACACACACAACTGCCTTCACTTCATAGCAAGAGACAGTGAGAATGGCTTTCCAGTTAAAGTAGCGTTGTATAATTTCCTTTCAAAATAAAAGCCCCAAGAGGCTGGGGCCATGGTAAAACACTTGCTTAGCATGTGTAAGGCCCTGGACTTGATCCCCAGCACCACAAAAATAAATAAAAAAATAAATAGATACACTTAAGTTTTAAAACATTTTTAGGGAAATAGTAGTTAATAGCGTAGCAGAACAAACACTGTGATGCAGATCCTGAGGGAGGCCCACCAACAGGTGAACACTGTTGTTCAACAGGAGGCAGCTAACGCTTGCCCAGGTGGTCAAGACTGGCCCATTTCCTGTTTTCATAAATAAAGTTTTATTGGAACACCGCCAGCGCAATTCATTTACTTGTGTGTCTGAGGCTGCTTCTACATGCAGAGTCGAGTGGATGTGGCAGTCCCCAGGGCTCCGAAGTCTAAAGAGTCTACTACCCTCCAGTTTACAGAGTGTACTAACCCTGATCTTCAGCAAGCCAAGAAGACCTTGTCACTACAGGCTGTGTGGGAAGATAGCTTCTTCCAGGCAAGCTACATCTCCAATAGGAAACAGCCTAGTGTGCCTTCTGGGGCTGGCACTGCTCTCCCGGGATTCACACTCAGCATGGCTATTATCATTGTCTTTGTTTTTGTACAGCCCTTGAGCTTGACCATACGCTCAGGGAGGAGGCCTTAGTCATCATTATCACCCACAGTGCTCAGCACAGAACATGACAAACAGGACAGTTAGGTGAGGCTTATTTTTATCCAAAGACCAGTTTAGAGCATTTATGCAACAAATGTTCGTATTAAATGTCCCCCAGCTGTAGGTTTGCAAAGCAAAAATCTGCCTGGCTTTTTTTTTTTAATTTTCCTAGCTTCTCCCCTGCAGCAGCAGCACTGGGTACATAAATAAAACACGGCTCCTTCCTTCTTAGAGGTGGATAGTTAATATTCAATAATTACAACTTTGCTGGAACATTGAATTATAATCACCGTGTAAAGTATGTTTTGGTAAATTTCACAAGCAAAGAGCTTTAATTACAGGGGTGATAGTAGCCAAGATATATGAAATAAAGGCGTTAATATGTGAAAGTCATTCCATTGGCAACCTAAATCCTCTCCCGTGAATTATGAGATGCATCCATGCTGGACTTTGTAACTCTTCACCCAATTAGTGCTTTGAAGCAGACCTGTGCCTTTTGTGGTCTAATGTCTTCAGACAAAGAAACCATCTAACCAACAAAGAAATCAACTAACCAAGAAAGAGATGGCCATGAAAAAAAAAAAACACAGAACATCAATGACCTGCAATTAGCAAAGCCAAATTTCGTATTCACTCATTAATCACATACCAATAGACTCTTACACACATATAAATTCATAAAGTGTGTTTGTATGCATGTGTGTGGTGTGTGTGCCTGTGTGTGTCCCCAACACCATGCTGGGTACTGGATACAAAGGAGAAATGAGCTTGGAATTTCCTCACAGAACTTGGATGAGGAGACACCAGTGCCTTTGGCTGACCATCTTGCTCGGGACATTAGCAATGTTCATTGTAGAAAACAGGTTTAACAACCTGCTTTCCCAGCAAGGGAACACAAGTTTTGCTCTTTCTAATTTCCATGGTGTAACTATTTCCAACAAGGCTGATTTCAACCTACCAACATAACATCACTGGGCTCCAACACCCCAAAGAATGAGGAAAAAAGGCTAATTTCCCAATGGAAAAAGGTGGGAGAAGAGTAGCCTAGGCTAACCCATTCCCTCTCTGTTGTTTGTGTTTTTCTTTGGTTCATAGCCCCCAGATAAATACAAGCTGAAGGAGCAAGGAAGAATTAGACTTTACTGTGTGAGAACTAAACCACCCTCTATAAGACTTGCAGACCTTATTGTAAAGTTGTCTTCTTTGAACATTCACCTATCTCCAATCCAATTTATGTTTTGAATGTGACAACTGTATTCAGAGCATTTAATAGCCACAGAGATATTTACATATCCATAGCTATGAACACAGTATTTACAACAGCCAGGAAATGAAACCAGCATAGTTGTCTATCAAAAGATGAACAGGCAAATACCACACAATGGGATTTTATGCAATGCAACCATGAAGAAAACTGAAATTTTGACATTTTCAGGAAAATGGATACAACTGAAAATAATTGTGTTAAGTAAAATAAGCCAGACTCAGAAAGACAAATGTCGCATGTGTGGCCCCTGAACTTAAAAACTTGTGTATCTTGCCAGGCATGGTGCTTTAATCCCAGCACCAAGGAAGGAGAGTCAAGCAGATCTCTGAATTTAAGGTCAGTGTGGTCTATGTAGTAAGTTCCAGGCCAGCCAAGGCTGCCTAGTAAAACCATGTCTCAAAACTCAAAAAAATAAATGAAACAAAAAATTTATGTGTATGTGTGTACTCATATGTGTGCATGGTGTGTGTGTGTGTTTGATCATGAAAGATGAAGAGATTCCAATGGAGACAGGAAACAGAGTGCATAGTGGAGAATGTGTAACAAGGAAGTGGACCGGAAGGTGAAAAGGAACCTGATGAATTCCAGGAGAAAAGCAGGAGGAGACAGAAACAAAGGAGAACAAGGTATAATGACACAGAGATGACGATGCCAGGATTAGCTTAGCATGCTAGGCTAAAATAAAAAATACATTAAATGTTCTAATTGAAAAGAGAGAGAAGGGGCTGGAGAGATGACTCCATGATTAAGAGCACTTGCTGTTCTTGCAGAGGATCTGGATTTAGCTCCTCACAGCCACATCGAAAGGTTCACATCTGATTCTAGTTCCTGGGAATCCAACTCCCTCTTCTGGACCCAATGGGCTCCTGTATTCACATGTGTACATACCCACACAACACACACACAGACATACACATAATTAAAAAAAATAAAGCATATCTTTAAAAAAGACAAAAAGAGCCTAACTCAGGACCCCTGCTCTTGGGGTGAAGAAACAATAGAAAGTTATAAACACAAGGCTATGGTGACTAACGTGAACCATAGTGCTTACCATAAACAAGAGGCTATAATGACCAACGTGAACCATGGTGCTTACCATAAACAAGAGGCTATGGTGACCAATGTGAACCATGGTGCTTATCATAAACATGGTGACCAATGTGAATCAAGGTGCTTACCATGAACTAGAGGCTATGGTGACCAATGTAAACCATGGTGTTTACCATAAACAAAAAACTACAGTGACCAACATGAACTATGGTGCTTACCTGCCTGGCTTTTTGATAAATGACACCAAATTTGAAAGTGTTGTTGACATCGTGCTCATCATAGGACACGATCATCTGAGAGGCCTAAAAAATGTGGAAAGGGCGGAAAATCAAGATTGACATCAACAGGGGAAAAAAACAAAAGATAAGTCCACTTTGTCGGAGAGTGGGCCCAGACAGGAGACAGCTACACACGCAGAGGAGGAGAAGCAAAGAACTGGCCCATGCCAGGAAGCTGCTCTAAGGCCCACTCTGGCTCCCAGAACCTGGGCTTCCCCAGTGGTAGTCAAACCTCCCATTCTGATCCCATCCAGATGAGCCAGGCACAGCTGGGACATAAGGAATTCACTCTACCTCACGGTTTTATTTGTAGTATAAAAAAATAAAGTCAACCCTTTCCCCTGACAAATGGTCAGCAAGGAAGGCTCTGCTCGAGTTCAGATTCTTTTCAGAAATGTAAATTTGAGTCATTGCTCCTGCCCAGATGTCAACCCACTAGTTGGACGCACTCTAGGAAGATGCGCAAAGGTGAAAAAAAAAAAAAGCCTGGCCATAGGCTCTAGTTAGGCTTCCATTTTGCCTCACAAAATTGGTATGTGAACTACTTAATTAAGAAATAAAGTCTGATTCTGAATCAGTGCTTTGAACCATGTAGTTCTTAGTGACCAGTCAGCCTCGCTATGTGTCAGCTCCCTCCTCGATCAAAGGCCGATGTGGAATTTGACAGACTCAACAAGACAAGGCAATACAGTGGTGAGCACAGAGCAGCTGCTGTTGCCATCATCACCTATGGAACCCTCCGGAAACATCAGAACTGAACCAGTTTATGAGAAAGAGAAGATTACCTGAGGGCTTCTGGGAAACCTCTACGACACAAAGGAGGGATTGGCTATGTGCTGTGCTAGAGGAAGAACCCAGCTTGGCTGGGCTGAGATATGTGGCCAATAACAGGCTGTCTGAGGAAAGGGGTGCTCCCCAGCTCTCCCAGTGAGAGCCCTGCTAGCCACCCCATAAGTTGCCCTCCATGGCTGCCTCGGTGAGTTAAAGGGGAGAACAGGTACCCTGCAGGGGAAAGGCTGGTCACAGAGACCTTCCACGGAACATGTAACTCTACACATGTGAAAACACACACTTCTCATCCAGATCCACATCTCAGCCGGACCTCAGTCGGCCTCAGACAGCATGAAGTAGAGCTGTTCTTCCATTCCCACCAGGCCCTTCGGGCTTCCCAAGGCAAACCTGTGAATGAGCACGCTGCAGCCTCTTGATGGATACGGCTGTGGCAAGAACTGCCAAACCCGAGTTCAGCTAGGCCTTTTTGATGGGGTTTTACTGGTTATTAAACCTCACTAATTCAGCTTTGATTACAAAGGTAGGTCAGTCTGAATGATGCAGAACGTTCTCTGGAGTGCAACACATTGCTGGTGTCTACAGACAATAAAACAACTCCAAAGAGGCATCCGAGAGAAGGGCTCTATGCAGCTGAGGACTGCGCCACCAGCTCACCCCCACAGACACACATATGCTTCTACGGCTGTGCCCAGTGGTAGCCATTCAGGACATCTGAGGGTGTTCCGAATGTCGAAGCAGGGTGAAGGTCTTGCTTCCCTGCCAGAAATTTCATCTCCTGATTCCTGGTCGTCAGAGCTGAGACTTGGGGGATGGACAGAACTCACCCCGCAAGCTTCAGCTGCAGCTGCATTGGCCACAACAGAAGCCATAGAGGAAGCGCATCTCTGTCTCCACATCCTCCCCGAGCCTCTGCTGGCTTATGAAGCAGTAGTCAGTACATGGGGTCTTTTCCTATGGGCAATTTCAAGCAATTCTCCACTGTGGGTGATTTAAGCACTGCCATGCTGTAATTGCTGTTGACTGCATTTGTTGGTTTGTTTTGTTATTATTGCTTTTCCCCATGCACATCCCCGTACTAGAACTGGTGTCAAGATCAGGCCGGTCGTAAGAGAGCCAATATCAGAGAACTGCCAGTTTATTAACTAAGGCCAGCAAGGCTTAGAGGACCTCAGAGCTGCAGTAACATGGGCAACGGGGAGCAAAGGTGTGGCCTCTTATTTCCTAGTGCATTTCTGAGTTCTGCACCCCATACCTCCATGATGTCGGGGTGGATCTGACTGGCTGGTGAAAAGAGAATCTGCCCAACCCCAACCCTGGTCTCAGAGAAGTACAGCTGGGGAGAGGCAGAAACACTTCCCCATCAACCTTCACAGCAGGCCTGGGACCTACTCAGTGGGTTGGAAGCCCAGGTATGACTGAGAATGGTTCCCAGGGTACCAGTTTGTGGAGGGCTAAGTGAGAAAAGAGGAAGACATAGAAGATCACCAGAGCAACCCCACATGGCCCCTCCATGATGCAAGGAGCTCCTCCATGGAGCCCCACATGTACAGACCCAAGCCAAGCTGCAGAGCCGTGGACAACTAGTCCACAGACACACAAGGGTCCTCACCTTGGGGTACAGGACAGGATTGAATTTCAGGCCCACTGCATCATCACAGAAAGCCTGTGAAAGAAACACATGGTCAAGAACTATGTCTATAACGTACAAACAGGTTTCTCTGCCCACAGACAGAAAGCATCATGGGAGGACCAGGCACAGCGGGTCAAATTCTGCTGTTCACTAATGTGGGCCCAGGACACTCTGGGGTCCTAGGGTTTTGTAATAAATTAAAGGGAAGCAAAAAAAATGAAGTCTAAGAAACATTTCCATTCTGACTAGAAGACAATACCAAGAAGCCATCACTCCCCAACTCCAACAAAAGGCACAATTCTTCTGGCATTCCCGTATTCAATCAGAGTGAACATATTCTATGTATTGGGAGTGAGGGTCCCACTCAGCCCAATGACTCCACAGCGCTGATTCCATTCCCAAGTACCCCCATCACTCATGCAGTGAGTGACATGAGACTCAACTGCCCCAACTGCCCCTTCCTCAGGTCAGGGCTGGATCTGGATCACCCTCAGCCCAGCCCCCACCCCTCAGTGAAAGCATCCAAGGCCACCACCATCCTCCTCTGAAGCACTAGCCATGGTCAGGCCTGCCTTCCAACGTCTCCTGTCTCCTGAGTGGAGCAGCTTGAGATGCAAGGATGAGCTGGAGGGAGGGAGGAAGACAGAGGCAGCTGCTAAGCCACCTCCCTCCATCGAGGCAAAGAGCAGAGCCTGCAACCCCACCCCAGAGCCAGCCCTGGGCGGACAGAAAACTTCACCTTCCCTTAATGTTCATGTTTTACCTTGGCGATCTGAGGGACGCTGGGCAACTTGCTCAATCCAGCCAAGGGGATCCGCTCGTGCACTGTCTTCAGTTTGGACCTGGGCACAGATAAGGGCACTATGAGGGCACCCATGAAAGACAGTCAGGGGATAAAGTGGCTGCGGTCACACCAGGCAGGGTCCTCGGTTCACTTCCATCTCCCTGGAAACAGATCTGCCTTCCCAGCCAGCCTTAGGGATAGGGACACCACACTAAAGGTGAGAAAACGGGCTCCTTCCCGTGTTCCCCAGGGGTGGTAGATACCTATAGATCACACCTGAAAAACTGGCTAATGCAATTACGTCGCTTCTTTCAGGGTTACGATTATTTTTTGGTTTGTAGATTCTGTTTGGTTTTTGGTTTTTGGTTTTTGTTTTTTGTTTTTTTCTTTTTTTGTTTGGTTTTTTATTCTCCCAGATAACTGGGCCCAGCTTCTGGATATATTTACATTTTGATATGCAAATGAACCTTTATGAAAGATAATCTAATATTTGAAAATCGGGATTTACTCAAAATATAAGTGGGATGGAATCTGCTTGGGAAAGGGAGTCAACATAAGACTCTAAATTTAGCCTGTTCCCTGATTCATTTAGCACATTATCAAAGCGCTGAATTTCACGGAACACTTTCCGTGTCTGCTTAGATCATCATAGGATTTTTAATCCGTTAACCTCGTGGGTTGTTTCGTTCCATGGGTGAAACGCTGAGTTTTTGTGATATATGATTTTTTTAATATTCTGCTGAGTTTAATTGGCTGTTGTTTATTTAGATCACCACATCTATGCTCCAAAACAACGCTGGCCTCTTTTTTCCTTCATGCACCTCCCTTGCCAAGTTTCCATAATAAGGTATTATTCCAACCAAGCAAAATCACACAGCCTATTTCCTGTCTTCTGAAATGATGCGTGTGATACATGGTTCACTAAAGGTTTGCTGTAGTGTATGTATGACATCTCTGGCCCCGCTATCCTTTATAAGAGGCCCCCTTACCGTTCTTTAGTGGTAAACATGTAAGTTTTCTATGAGTCATTTTCCATAATTTAAGTTTTTCTACCCAAGTACCCACGGCATTCATTGCTATGATGTTGCTGTTATTGTTTTTTTGTTTTTGGGGGTTTTTGTTTGTTTTTTTGGTTTTTTGTTGTTGTTGTTGTTGTTTTGTTTTTTGTTTTTTGTTTTTTTTTTTTGGTTTCTCAAGACAGGATTTCTCTGTGGTTTTGGAGCCTGTCCTGGAACTAGCTCTTGTAGACCAGGCTGGTCTCTAACTCACAGAGATCTGCCTGCCTCTGCCTCCCGAGTGCTGGGATTAAGGCTTCGTTATTAGAGCAGCTGCGTCCTCCAGCATAGCAGTAACTGTGGCCGGTTCATAGGCCAGTTTTCTGCTTCATCCAGCAGCGCTGAGGCTAGACCCAGGCTCTCCCAACTCAGCCACCTTCACCCCATCACCCACGTGCATCCTTCCCACACTCTGTACCTAGCTGAGGCTTCCCTGCCGTAGGCTTTTCACCTTGTCCATGTACGCTCCCACGTCGCATGCCTGTCCTCATCCTTCCTTCTCTTCCCTGGCTTATCAACCTGCACGTTTACTCGTTTGGCCTGTCTTCCTTTCACAGACACATCTGCAGCTCTGCATCTGTGTGTGAGCGCCACTTTAACCGCATCCCACACACTCCGATAGGTAGTGTTTTTATTGCCATCTTGTTCTAAATATTTTGTCAGCTCTTTTGTGGTTTCCTTTTCTGCCCACGGGTTATTTAAAGGGGCCTTGGGAAAAATGCTTTCCAAATACAAGATTATTTTCCCCTCAAGTATTTTATTGTTGGTTGATAAATTAATTGTCATATTCATGGAGCATAACTTATATGGCATTATTTTAAACTTCCTAATAATACACGGACCTTTCTCTTCTCCTTTTCGCAATCCAGGATATATTTCTTTTTCTTTTGTTGAGAGCAAAGATACAAGATTGAATCTGTTTACTGTACTGTTCAAATACTTTATAGGCCTCACAATTATCTTCTATTATAGCCATTGTTTTCTGAGACTCTCCCACTAAACTGAGGGTTTTGTCTACTCCTCCCTAAAACTTTGTCAGTTCTTGCTTTGAGGTTTTTTTTGTTGTTGTTGTTGTTGCTGTTTGTTTCCTTGCAGGAGACTGAGCCCATGGTTTTGCACATGCCAGGCAAAGGCAAAGCTCAGAAAGCTGCATTCACAGTGCCAGTTCACGCTTCCTAAACCCAAGACCACCTTACCAGCACTCGTCCATGACCGGTGGTCCTCAGTGGTCTGTCCTCTGGACCTTTTTTTCTAATATTTATTTTTGCTTGTGTGGATATTCGTTGTGTCTGCATGTCTGTGTACCACATGCATGCCTGGTGCCCACAGAGTCCAGAAGAGAGTGTCAGAACCCCTTAAACTCAAGTAACAGATGGCTATGAGCTGCTATGTGGGTGCTGGGAATCAAACCTGGGTCCTCTTAAGTGCTAAGCCATCTCTCCAGCCTCCAGTCCTCTTCACTGAGAAGTAGGCTAAGGCCTATGTGGGAACCCATCAAACGGCATCTCTGTCTACTCTATCTTGAAGAAATTCAAAACAAAGCAACAAAGAAGAGAAAGGCAGCAAGGAGCTGGATTCATTCCTTTGTTACTGACAAAGACCAGGTGAGAACACACATTTCCGTGTGACCCATGAAACAAATCTAGACAAACTTCAGAAACTACCTACAGCTCAGGGACTGTGAGGCACGGGCAAGAACCCTCCTGTGGGGACCGCGCTACGGAATACTCCACGAGGAAAGGGGAGAAGGGACATAGCTAAACATAAGTTCGTGCTCCAGAACACAGATACAATAAACAGGGACGAGAACCAGGGGCGCTGTAGAGCAGTGTTCCATCCACACAGTGGAAAACACGGGGAAGAAACACTCCCGGGAGACAATGGCGTGTTCCTTTATGTCTCTGCTTTTCCATTGAGCTTCTACACGGTCTTGTTTGCATACTACTATGCTGGCTTTCTTAGTCATTATATCCCTCCTGCGTCTTTATCCCTTCCCTTGTTCTAAACCTTTCCATGCCGTGTTATTTTCTTTTTTTTTCTTTCTTTCTTTTTTGTTTTTTTGTTCTTCGAGACAGGGTTTCTCTGTGTAGCTTTGGAGCCTGTCCTGGAACTCGCTCTATAGACCAGGCTGACTTTAAACTCACAGAGCTCCACCTGCCTCTGCCTCCTGAGTGCTGGGATTAAAGGCATGCACCACCACCACCCGGCCCTGTGTTTTTTTTTTCTTAATAATGTCTCCTATAACAAATTGAAGTTACATTCTTAATCAAATCTGGTTTCCTAATATTTTAACAGCTAGCTTAGTCTATTATATTTATTGTAACCACATTGTATATTTATTGTAATCACTCCGAGCCTGTCAATTTCTATTTTCTGTTATTTTCTTTCCCTCCTCTCCAGCATTCCACTGAATGAAGTCCTGGGTGTTTGAGTTTTTGTTTGTTTAATTTGTTCATAATTCTTTATTCTGTTTATCCCTCCATATCCTGCATCTCGCGGTACACATGTTTACAATTTTCCTAGAAACCTCTGGAACTCTGTTACGTTCTTCACCCACTGACTTCTGCCCTTCTGTCAGCCATGCTATTTTTGTTAAAAATAAATATAACTGCAACCTTCTTTTGAAACTTGCCAAGAATAATACCCCATCAGCATTTAAACTTGTCAAGACGATTTACCTATTTCTTGTTACTTTTCTAGTGGCGACCCTTTTGTGATTCTCTTCTCTTCTGGCTAAAGTGCATCCTCCAGTAAGTCTTCCAGGGATACCTTGAGAGGCACGCCACTCTCTCTGTTTCTAACGTTCTGGAAACAGTTTAATTTTATCTTTAGTGACAGCTTCTCTGGGTACAGAACTGTAGGTTAAAGTAGTTCTTCTTGTTCGCTCTGACCGGAGGGAAATCTGCTCCCCGCCGAGCTGTCACCACCTCAAAAACTGCCTTTAACCTCAACTAGCATTACCTTAATTTAAGCTTCGATTTCTGCTCCTTCGTTTAAACATGTCTACCAGTGTTTTGGCTCTGAAATCAGAAGCCACAGTATGTCTGCGAGCTTTCTCCAGCTCTCACCGGCTCCCAGCTCTTACTCCCGGGGAACTGTTCACTAGTGAGCCTCTTTGCTGCTCAGAGGCCTCCCAGGCTGCTGTCCACACACCTTATCTTCTTCTTCTTACACTTAATCTCTTATCTGCCCTGTGTTCTGAATGGATTCCTTGGGACCATCTCCCAGATCGCTCTTTGAAAAGTCTAGATTGTATCCCGTGTGTTAAGTTTACGTCAACAACTATTTTTCATTCTGATAATTCTAATTGCTCTCTTTATATCCCCACCTGCTCCTGATTCGATTCTCTGAACGGCAATGTATGACCCTTGAGAGATGCTCTTCATTCTTCATCTTTCTCTAAGCTTTTAATGACCGTGTTTAAGTCATTCTAAAGCAAGCCATTATTTGCATTTCATCAGCAGCGACTCCCTCTCCCATTTGTTGACATTTTGGCTGTCTCTTAATGTCACTTTTTCCCATGTGTTTGGAACTTTCCACCCACTTTTCTCTATTCTCAGTACAAGCCACGTTGGTTTAGCTTCCATCATGGCTGCCGGTCCATACAGCCTGGGGGAGCCATTCACACTATACAGTCGGTTGGCCTGGTTCATCACCTGTACTGCCCTGGCTCAGCTCGGCAGCCTCCTGACCCACTTCCTGCTGTGGCTTTGCCTTCGCTCCAAGCTGCGTTCTTCATTCTGTCCAGGCAATTTATTCTACACACCTGATCATGAGATACTCCCTTCTGTACCCACCCCCCCATTACTCTGGAGATTTGGGAAAAAAAAACCCAAACTTCAAAAACTACTTCTCTAGAATAATCTTTTGATCATACACCCGTCCAGTATCAGTAGCTAGCTTTGCAGCACCCTGAACAGTCTGTAAGGATCCATGCCCATAGGAAGGAGATAAATAGGGCGGAGAGGGCAGGAGTATTGAGAGCAGGTGCTGAAGGTGAAGTTCAATGGTAGAGGACTTGCCTAGCGTGCAGGCCATGGGGCTAATCCCAGCACTCCGGCACATTTGGGGTACCAATTAAACAAACACTGATGAGTAATGTCTTTCTCACAATAACTATTCTTTACATTGCTAAATAATTCCTTCTTCACTTTCTTAAGGATGCTTCATGTTCTATGTGTATCTGAGTTTCTCCGGCTGATTCCTTGCTTAAAGCATTCTTCTGTATCTGTAAATATTGTACACTATTGTTTTCATTTTCTTTTTTATGAATTGGCATTTCATTTGCCTGTTTTTTACTAAAGATCTTCCAAGCATTAACAAGTTAACTGAGAAGGCTTCCATATTTTTCTACTTTCTTGAACAGTTTAAGTAACATAAATCTGTTCCCTTAGAGTTTAAAATATCTACCTGTAAGATCTTCTAGAGCCAGAAACATTTGGAGAGAGAGTTCTTGGAGAACTTTTCTAATTTATTCCACAGTTGCTGCTGCACTTGGGTTTTAACTCCCATCTCGAGGTAAACTTGATAACACACTCTTCCCTGGAAGGGCATCTTTTCTAAGGGCATCTTCAGTTGAATGGTTTATGTTATATACAACATCCCTTACTATTTAATCTCCGTATCTGTAACTATGCGCCATTTTGAAGGTTTTTTTTTTTATTGTATGTGTCTGGGATTTGCCTGCATGTATGTATGTGCACTATGTGTGTGCAGTGCCTAAGGAGCCTGAAGAGGGCACTGGATCCCATGAGGCTGGAGTAACAGCTGGTTGCAAGCTGCCACATGGGTGCTGAAAAGCCCAAATCTTCCGGAAGAGCAGCCGGTGCTCTTAACCACAGAGCCATTTCTCTAGCCCAAAGTATCTTTTATGCCTATTTTGTTTCCTTGTATCAGCCTATATATTTTTCACATATTATCTATATTGAAATATTTTGAATATTTTTATCTGTACATTGTGTATTTTCTCTATATGGGGAGTGAGATACAGTCTCATGTAACCCAGGCTGGTCTCCCATTCACTCTATAGACAAGAATAACCTTGACCTCCTGGTTTTCCTGACTCTGCCTCCCAAATGTCAGGATAACAAGTAAGCACTACCATGCCTGGCTCTTCGTCTCTCTATTTGACTAGACAGCCATCTATATTCCTTTGTTTTCCCTGGTAGAAGATTCGTTTGATAACCAAATCGTAAGTTCTCCTCATTCTAATTATTTTCCCACATTAATCTTTGTCCATCCTTTCCTCTTGCTCTCTTTAGACAGCAGTGCTGATAATGATGAAGCCAGCTGTCATTAGCAAGAAGCTATCATATGTGGGGCCCAGACTCCCTAGGGTACAAACATACTCAATTATTTCATAATTTCTTCATGCATCAGGGAGTGGAAACACTGAGAGGTCACTAATAGCAATAGCAACTTGCAAACATCATTTTTATTCAGCAATCGGTTGAGTAAAGCAATGGATTTCCTTCTAATGAGGGCGTTCACTACAACTTACATCACACTTATTACAAATGGCATTAATTTTTTAAACGTGTTTGGCTTGCATGTATGTCTGTCTATGTACCATGAGCATGCCTGGTTTCCATAGAGGCCAGAAGGGGATTTGGGGAACTCTGCAACTGGAGTTACAAACAATTTTAAGCCACCATGTGGGTGCTGAGAGCTGAACCTGAGTCCCCCAGAAAAACAGCCGGTGTTCTTGAGCGCCAAGCTAGCTCAGCCCCTAAATGTCATTATTTATAGACATCTCATGACTTCGTGGCTTTAACTTCCTCTCTGGCATAAAAATTACTTAGAAAATTATTGTGGTTGTTTCTAAATGGTTAAGTGAATTATCAAAAACATTACTTTGTTATGAATTTCTAGTTTTATTGTCAAATTTTAAGTGGATGTATCCAGCAGAGTGTTTGTGTTTTGAAACCCATTTAGACTTAATTCCTGGTTCAGAAGCTGTTCAATATACCTGCTGTCAGAACCTTTTATAAGACTTTTAAAATAGAAATGTCAAGCTACAATCTGATATAAAAATAAACAAGCCTTGTGAACAGAGTTCACAGCAAATACATATGGTGGTCTTTAAACACAAGAAGCGATGCCTGCAACCGGGGGACATTCCCACGACACACCAAGAATGTTGGCAAGCTCATCTTGTGTTTTAAGCTAGAGAGCTGGTTACTATAAATTTGGGGCACCAAATCAAATAACCCAGAGGTCTAACACTGGGATGGCAGTCACTGCCAACAAGAGAATTTCATTCCTGCTTAAGTCCTTCTTTGTGTCCAGTGAAGCTGCTAAGCCACGGAGCCAATTTTTCCTGCCTAGTTTCCAACTGCTCTGGCAATTAGTCCAGGTCCACGCTGTGACTGTCCAGTTTCCTGGCTGGTGTACAGCTTCTCATTGCTGACCTACCCACTGGCTTTCTGTGGGAGAGCCACGTTTGTGTTTCCTCGCTTCCTGGGGGAACTGGTTTCATATGCTGTAGGCTTAGAACAAAAATAATTTTATGGAGAAAGATATCCGGCTATTCATCCCTAAAGAGCACCAGATTCTTCCAGAATCTTCTATCGGGACTCACTATGTAGCCCAGACTAGCCTCAAACTCTTGGTGTATGAAGTGTTTCAATTATAGTCATGAGTCACACCAGGCCCAACTAACTCTGCATCTCCATTCCATTGCTTTCTAAAGAAAAAGAATCAAGTTTCAACTCAATGTCACCTACCTTTTGGTCCTAACTGTCCAATAGGTTACAACTTATTTAAAAATTACATTTGTGTGTATACATACATGTGTGTGTGTATATATACATATATGTGTGTATACATGTGTGTGTTTATCATATAAGTTTGTGTGTGTGTGTGTGTCAATCATGTGCTGTGTTCCTGCCACCTATCCCTAGCTTTTGCCCATGGTAAACATTTCAGCTGAGATATAAGAGACATTATACGAGAAAACAGAGCTTTGGAGAGCCAGGCAGGGTGTCCTGCACCTTAAATCTCAACACTCAGGAGGTTGAGGCAGGTAGATCATGAGTTGGAAGCTAATATTGACTACACAGTGAGCTCCAGGCCAGCCTGGGCTACAGTCCCTGCTTCCAAAAATGTCAGCAGCAAAGAAAGAAAAATTGAAAGGACCTTATGATCAGCTGTCAGCTCACAGACACCGAATGTAATCTTGGTCTGGATTTTATTAAGACAGAAAGATTTGTTTCCAGCAGAGGCTCATCAAAGTGAAGATGCTACTTAGAGACAGGGACCCAGGAACCAACCACTCGGGAGACTGTATTGTTCAACTGATTCTGCCGTGCCTCGCAAATACAACGTCTACCCAGAAAAACACTTGCAATCAATGGCTTCCCTTCCAAACAAGAAGTAAACCAAGTCCCCACTCAGCTGGCAAAGCTCAGGCCCCACACGTACAGCTACTGACGCTTGTTCCCCAGCATCACCTAGATGCAAACCAAATCTGGGCACGTGCTGGCACCTTTCTCAAACACCTGCTCCCAAAGCATGGCTATATATGCCATTCCGTGCTCCCATACTGAAAGCTTAAATTAGGGCAGATTAAAAAATGTTACTCCTGGGACCGGGAAGATGGCTCAGTCTTTAAAGTATTTGCTACTCAAGCACTATAGACTTGACCTTGATTCCCGGCGCCCACATACAAAGGCAAGCATGATGGTGTGTGCCTGTAACCCTGGTGCTGAGGAGGCAGAGGCAGGAGGATCCCTATGACTCGCATGTGATGAACTGGTGAGTTCCAGATTCAGTGAAACCTGTCTCCAAAACTAAGCTGTCAAGAAATACAGGAAGATACTCAACTGGCTCCATGTACAGATATGCACACATACTTGCAAACCATACACAACATGCACACAGAAAATTAAGTCGTTATTCCTATCTCCAAATACCTTCAACTGTGTCTAATTACACTCAGCGTAGTTCTCCCTGACTTCACCACATCTGACTCCCACCAGGTACAGAGATAAACATTCGGGTTCCTGTAGCATCCTATGCAAATGACTAGAACAACATCCGTGGCATTTATTAAAATTCTGTTTCTTTCTTGTGAGACGGTAAGCCTCTGGGAAACACGGACCAAGTCTCAGTCACGATTGTCCCCAGCACCCATCAGAGTTTCTGGTTCAAGGATACTTAGCAAACCATGTTGGTTGAACCAAACAGAAACCAGTTCTAGTTTCCCTGCTTGAGGGGATCACAATTCAGAGAGAAGGATCTGATGTCAGTGTTCCTGCTGGGGACATCACTCCAACTCAAAAACCCCAGCAGACACAACCTTTCCTAACTAGGTGGCTATCAGGTGTAGCAATCTGGCCAGCTCTCTCCCAGGAACATGGGGCTGTGTCCCACCATGATGAGCCACACTGTGCCATTCCTCCTTCATCGTCCATCTCCTCAGAGTCACTGTCCCTCCTAAGAAAGACAGGAAAGTTCCAGAAGTTTTGGCCTAGGTGACCTTGAGGCTCAGACAGCTGGCAGTAACACATGGTCACATTGCTTGGCAACATCATATACAACCCCAGGATTCTAGCAGCTCTGCCCCTCCTGTACAACCAGACCAGACTGGTCAGTCTGGTATTTCCGCCCTCCCCCCATTTTCCTTAATGCCAGCTCTGCCTGGGAGAGGCGTGGTCTCTGCCAGTGTAGCAGCCCCACCTGAGGATGATCCGAAGGTACTCAATGCCCTCAGCTTCCTCGCATTTGATGGACAGGATCAAGTTCCCCAGGCTGCTGCCAGTACAGTAAAAGTTCAGATGATCCTAGAAACAGAAATCAGGTGTGAGCCTCCAGGCATGGCCCCTATATCATCTCCTTCACCAGGCGGGAGAAGCCCCACAAGAAGGAGGAAGAGAAGGATGCTACTGCTCCAGCATCGGTGATGGTGACAAGATGATGGTGACAATAATGATGGTGGTGGTCATGGTGATGACAAGGATGATACCAATAGGTGTCAACCACCACGTCCTCAGGATGTGCCAAGCACCATCCCACAGCCTTAGTACCCATTATCCTCTCTAATCCTGACCACAGCTCTGTGTAGGAGATGATGTCACCCTCCCCATTCCAATCACTCAACCAGCGCCTGACAGAGCCAGGCTCAACTCCACAACTGACTGGACTCCACCTTCAGGTCCTTCACCACCTGATGCTAAGTTCCCTTTCTCACTCAGAAGGCAGCCCTAATCAATCCAAACCATGAAGGAAGGCTAGGAGGAGCCCAAGCAGAATGCCAGTCTCTCTTCACAAGGTGGGGCTCTCCCTGGCTTCCGGGAGGCCACCTCCCGGGCCCACCCAGGTAACAATGAGCCCACGGAAGTTGCACTTAAACAATGCCCCCTGAGATTTAGTGAGGCTTGGACAGTTTCTTTTGGGTGAGACTACAAAGCCATCTTAGGCTAGGGACTTCCAGGGCTTCCCTTGGGACTTTGGGGAACGTATCAAGACAAGAATGCATTTGAGGAAATGTAACTTTGCCATTGTTAAAGAATCATTCTCAGGGGACAACATCCAATCTCAGCTCTCAGGGGACCATCCTGAGAGAGCCTAAGAGACAAGCACTGTGCAAATGTAAACAGAGCCATCCAAGCAGGGAGGACAACTTTTTTGAGCACTTAAACTTGAACAGTATAACTCAAGCAGTTACAACTCTATCCCAACCTCCTGAACCCCCAACACTGCTCATTTCATCACCTCACAAAACACTTGCTGGACGTGGTCCCCAAAAGGACCTTTCACAGGGACTCTACATCACTCTTAAGACTCTCAGTAAGACAGAGCTGGGCAGCGAGTAGTTCAGAGCAAAGAAAGACAAGAGGCAAAGAAGACAGAGGATCCCTGGAACAGATCCATGCCACCCTCCCCAGGGCAGGGTCCACTCTGGGGGGTCCCTAAACTCACCTTGCCCAGGAAGTGCCTGCGGTAGGCCCTGGCTTCACCCCTGCACTCAAGCTTGTAGCCGAACGTGTTGGGGCTCAGGCTGTCCTCTTCCTCCTCCTCATAAACACTGCTGCCCAGTGACGTTGGAGTACCCACATTCTCTGGGTCCTCAATCCAGTAGCCTCCAAACTGGGGCAGGATGATCAGAGGATATGGGCCGCCCTTCTCCACAACCTGGGGACAAAGGAAGTTCTTGCCCTGAAACCTACTCTGGACTGTAGTGAAGAGGAACTCCACCTCCTCTGCACTGTTCCAAAGAGGAAGGCCTTGTATCTGAAGCCAAGAGCAGTCATATAATGTCCCATGGCATCTCTAGATTCACTGGGACCCTGGGTTTCACAAGGACTATACTAGAATCCCCAAGTTAAACCTCAGAAAAGCTTTGGTCACAGATGCAGATAAGAAGGGGTGTTGGGCCCTAAAGTCTTAGGCTCAAGATTCTCTCCCATGTGGGGATGGGAAGGGTCATGATCTCCTCAGGAAGAAATCCAGAGTAGGCTGCAGTGCAGTCTGGACCTCCTACCTCTTCAATGCTGGGGTACGGGATATAGTCATCCTGCAAGACAAAGCACAGGACACTGCCATTAGGTTCCACAAGTGGTCATAACACTCTAACTACTGTTTCCATGTTCCTCACCCAGGTCTAGAGAAGAGATGTGTTGGGGGGGCCTAGTAGGATGTTCCGGGGCTTCAAGGAATCAAAGTCAGCCTTCTAGAGGCAACCCCAAGGACTCGGCATCACATGCGATTGAACTCACCTCCAGATCAATAGACCTGAATGCAAACCCAGTCAACCAAAGACATAGCACACAAAAGGGATGCCCTGATCACCCCCAATGCCACTAACTTGTCATCCTAGGGGCCTGAGACAGAAAGAGAGCTGGGTAGCTGGACAAGCTGGCACACGCCTGCAATCCCAGCCCTCTGGAGGTTGAGGCAGGAGGATCAAGAGATTGATCATTCTTGGCCAACTAGGATTAAAAATGAAAAAAAAAAAAGAATCCTACTCTCTCCCTGTTCCTCCCCCATCTCTTTCAAGTGACTGGGCCTTAGAAACAGAACCTGAAGCTCATATATGGTGGCCCATCAGAGTCCAGAGTACAACAACCCTCAGCACTGTGTAGGTGCACAGAGAGAACGAGAAGAGGGTCAATCTAGGCCTCCAATCCTTGGGTCTCATTTGAGAGTCTCCACCTAGGCTGCTTGGAAGCAGCCTTAAGACACTGAGCCAGGGTCCCTCTACCACCCACCAGCCATGAGTCTAATGGGGTGTAGTTTTTAACAGGCTCGTGGTGAAAAACTGATGGGTACACCAAGTGAGCTCAACACGTTCTCTGGTCAGCCTGCCCTCTTCCCACACTGGCCCATCCCTGGCTCCACCTGGCCACTCAGCCTCAACTGCCTATCCCACCTTGTTCTTCTGGGGTCCTGGCCTCTGCTCTTCAAGCTTGATCCCCTGTGGAAACAAGGAAGAGAAGATCCGCGTAAGCAGAGGTCATTGTGCATGGTTAGGAGCCTCTGGTAGGCACTGGAGCCTCTCACCTCCTACACTTGGCATTTGTCAGTCCCAACACCAACCCCAGATGATATTGTGGACTGGCCAGTTAAGACCTGAGCCAGATCATCTGCGTTCAAATCCCAACACCGACACTTCCTAGCCTGGTGACCTGGAACAAGTCACAGATTCCCTCTGCGTGACTCCTGCTCTCACCGATAAAGTGGGAACGAAGGCAGTGCCTTCCACTCCGCGGTGCAGGTTAAAGGGGGTAATGGGTTATGGATTTCAAACACTGACGGTGTACAGTAAGGCGTGTGGGTAGAATTAGTGTAGGTGGGGTAGTGTGAACATCTTTGTGCTCAAATACCTTCCTGAAGGCCGTAGGGCTGTGGGTGGGAATGGTGAGCACCCACACCTGCAGGTGTCTGAGCCAGCACATTGGTCCTCCTGCCTTCTAGCTCCACCTTTTTCCTGGAGGAAGGGTGTTTGGACAACAGGCAGGACGTATGGTCCTTTGGGTCTTCATTCTACCAGGTGCTTTCTATCTGTAACCCAGTGAGTCTTCCTAACTATATTTGTGGAATGAGGATTAGACCTCGAGCCCCCATCTACGTCTTCCAGATCCAAGGACCAAGGTTGGATTAAAGGGCTTTGCCTGCAGTTGCTGGAAATTCACTTCCAGGAGCAGCCCCTTGTCCAGCGGCCTTAGTCGGGTTCTGACTTAGCTGGACTGTGCAAGAGGGAAGGCTTTCCCAAGGCGGAGCGCATCAGCGGAGAGGATGAGCCAGAGGGCATCTGGGAGATGCAGTCCCCCTAGGGAGTCAGAAGTAGCTGCCTCGTCATAACCTTAGCAAGGCTCTGACCCTCCAAGGGAGCACCACTGTGGCTTCTTTCGAAGGCAAAACACCTTTTCCTCAGTGAGGAGACTGAGGGATGGATGTGTGCCAAAGGGCACTAAGTCAGTGAGTGCTAGGAACTGTGTCTGAAGTTGGGTACACAATCACACGCCCGGCTCCCTGGACAGCAGGTCTCCTCCTCCCTAGGTGGACATTAATGCTGTTTCTCTGGACTGCTGGCCTGAGTCATGCCCCAGCATTGTTCAGGAGGGTGTGGGAAGGCCCCTCCCACTGACAGGTGCTTCTCACACACCCACAGAAAACTGCCTGGGTGGCCCCACAGACCCTGTCCGGGATGGCACCCTGGGTGGGTGGGGAAGTTATGCCAGGAGTCTGTTTTGTTTGTCCTGTGTTAGTCATCCCTGTCTGGGAACAGTCCCCAGGGCAGGAGTGCAAACCTCTCCCAGCCCCGCTGCCACTCCACTTCCTCCCCTACCAGGAAGTCCCATCCACAGCTGGGCCCTTCCTCCCCAAGCATTACCCTCTCCAGTGGCTACTATCCTTATGCTCCCTTCTCCCTGCCCCCAAGAAGAAACGGAAGTTCAGAGAGGGCAATAACTTCATCAAGGGCACTCAGCTACAGGACATCAGGTTCAGACCGGAATCTGGGCTGGGAGACTCCAAAGCATGTGCCCTAAACCCTCCTTCAAGTGCCTAGGCTTGGGTTGGAATTGGGGGGTCTTGGATCTTAGTTTCAGTGTTTCAGAACTACCAAAGTGGCCCAATCACATATGTGGTTTTTAAGACTCAGTTTACACAACGGTAAGATGAAAAGAGACGAGGCCCATGCCTGGCATGGACTCCATCCACACTGCCACACTCCCTGGCTGCCGCTCCCAGTTGCTGGAAACTGAGTCCACTAGGACCAGTGTCCAGTGCACCATGGGTAAGTCTTACACATCACAACTCTGCTTCCCACCAACTCTGCTGAGGTGCAGCTGGCAAGCCATGCTGGGCATCACTGTCTCTGAGATAACCAAGTGTCTGAAAACAAGCCCCCTGCCCTAGAGAGGCTCCCAGTATAGCTGGGAAGCCCAACCCAGCAGCCTCTCCAAACAGAACAATTCAAGAGTCCCTAGGGCTGGGTTCTGTGGGAGGAGGCAGGGACTTCAGCTGCAGGTGAGGTGGGTGGGCTGAGAGAGTAACCACAAAGAAGGCAAGTGAACCACCAGCCCCTCCCAGTGATCGGCAATCTCACTAGCTAGGCAGGGAGATTCCCCAGCTTTGCTTTGCTGCTGAACACTTAATGATACCCTGTCTCCTGCTACCCGGCAGGGCATAGCTTTTCCGCATCTAGATTATGAGTTCCCCTAAATGAGGAGAAAATGAGTTTGCAGTCCACAAACTACTGGGTGCAGAGGAGAGTTCAGCCCATGGTAATGGTACAACTACTAACAATTACTCTCCCTCAACACATCCTTCCCTTCCGCGCCCTCTGTTCTGTACTACAGGACCAGGCTGGACCGTTTCTCTGCCCCTCCTCCCAGGGCTTCCAATCCCTTATTTCAAACCTTCCTCCTGAGATAAAAATATTTTTAAAAGAAGAATATAAAGCAGATCGTCCTCCTCTAGAGTAGAAACGAGCATCTTTTCATTTCAGCTCTCCCCTGTGACATGGAGGCAGGAGAGCAGTGAGATACACAGTTCTGAAAACCTCATGAGAAGAAAACAGCCTCTTCGATCTACCATCCCAGAGAAGCGCTTGACATATGTATACCATGGTCAACCACTGCATCACAATCCTGGCAACTGAGCCCAGAGCTCAGCTGACACCAATGTGGACAACAGAACAGCTCTTCCTGTGAGCCCTAATCTGGGACACATGGATATGAACACCCTGGCTACTCAGTGCTGTATATTCAATGGCACAGCGTCTGCACAGAACCCGCACACATCCTGCTGTGTCCTTCAAGCCGTCTCTAGGTGACGTACAATCTCTAGCTTGACACTGAGCAAACAGAGTTGCTGCTCTGTCCAGGGGAAAATGGCAAAGATAACATCTGTACATGTTCAGTTCAAATGGAACCCCCAGGGCTTGTATCCACAGTTGCTTTAACCCACAGAGAGGGATCTGAAGCTATGGACCATGATTACCAAGGGCCCTCAAATGCTCTTCAAACATTGATCTTCATGTGGTGCCCTCCAGGCTTTTACAGAGAGGATCTCATTCCAGCCTCCAACACTTGTCAGTGGGTATTTTTACTCCTATTTGTTTCTGGTGACTTGGAAATGGCAAGCCGGTTGTGCAGTATGTGGCAGATGTAGGGTTTGAACTCAGATCTGCATCTCGCTTATGGCTCTGCCTCCCCAACTCCACATTACTCTCCTCTAGATGGGGCTTGCTTTTCAAGGGTTCCTTTTCAACTCACTCCAGAGTCGACATCTCTTCTGAGTCTTTCCCACATTCCAAGGGTTAATGGTATACTGGGCTGGCCCTCCATGTCCCAAGGCAGGAGTGTACCCAAAATTTCAGTGCCACTCAATAGCATAGTGGCCTAAGTTGTTGGGCCTGAGGGTCCTCTCCCTCCAATACCTCCTGGTACTGAGGCCCACAGCACCGCAGCATCTACACCTGAGGATGGGCTGCTGACCCATTTTGGGGTACTCACCTGCATTTTCTCCAGCATCTCGAAAAACTCAGCGGACTAAAAGACATAAGGGGGGAAGGGTCAGTAAGAAGGGCTGCTGAGAATGCCTCCCGCTCATCAACCCTCTGGAAACTGAGCCCCAGCCTTCCTTCCCCAGGGACAAGACTCATTTGGGTCAAGAGAGAAGCTAATGTGATTTTTGCCTTTGCAGGCCTGCAGGGCCAGAACACTCCAGGCAATCAAGGAAGAAATAAAACAGGCCCCGGGCTGATGATCAGTCCTAGAGAGTGCAGGCCCTCACGGAAGGAGGTCATGCGGTTCCCTAGAGAAAACCCAAGGCCCCCAAAATGCCTGGGAAGACAGCAAGATTGGTGGTTGGGATGTTTCCAGCCAGCAGCAGGGCCAACATGGCCAACATTCATAGCTTTCTGCTATTTGTGACACCATGCATTTTCTGTCTCCCATAAAATCTCATTCAGGACCTGACAGAGAGCCAGTAAATGCACAGCTGCTCCAGCCTGACCCTGATGTGGCCCTGTGGCCCCAGTCTCTGAGGCATGGCTTTGAGACCTAGAGTGAGTTGATGAAGCATAGCTCAAGACTTCCTTGACTGGGCCTCCAGGTCGGAGGAGGAATTATTTTTAACTGCTCCAACAACACCTTTCCAGACCTTTAGCCTAGTTTGGAATCACCTGTGTAAACTCCAGGGGGAAAAAAAGGAACAAGGAAGCTGAAGAAACTGCTAAAGGAACACAGGAGTCCCTAGAAGCCCTCCACTCACCAAGCCAACACCACTGCCCGCATCTGAACCCTGGCACCTGTAAGTCCATAAGTACCCAGAGCAGACAGTCCCCAGGTGAAATAGAAACACTAACAGTGATGGAGGAGAACACACACGTCCTCCTCAGTTCTTCATGCACAGGCAGAGGCACCCAACACTGCAGGCTCTGCAGGTATCAGTGAACTAGCTAGCCTGTGGCCCCACTGCCCTTAGAATCCTTGAGAAGGGAATCACCAATGGGAAAGACTTCTGGAGAGTCACCTGGAGAGACTCATTCCTGCTTCCAATGCCAGTCATCTGTCAGACAAAAGCAGGACTCCTAAGGAGGCCGAAAGCCTGCAGCCTACAGTCATCCAGGATGTACAGTCTGGAACCTGATTATCAGTGCACAGGAGTAGGCCTGGGGCACCCACACCCAACGCCCATGACCAGAGTAGGCACCAAACATCCAGACTCCAAGACTGGCCTTCCTACTCACTCTAAGTATAAGCTGCACAGTATTCTTTTAAATCCAGTTTCCAGGACACTGGGACTGCCGTAGAGCTTACACAAATCAATAAAGATAGGGGACAAGAGGACAGAAAGAGCCAGTGTTTGTTTAAATAGACTCCTGACCCGGCAGCTACACCCAATTAAAAAAATCTATATCCTAACACATGTACACTATGCCAAACACCCATAAAAATGTTCATCACCGCATTGATTATAAAATCAAATATAAAAAAAACAACCTCAATGCTAACTTATCAAAAATGGTTAGACTAAGCTACATCCATAGACTAAAGTGCAAATACTGTATACAACTATATGCTAATAAAATTAAATAACTTACATGATATGGACAGATTCACATGAAACCGCAAAGTACAAAAACTGACTCAGAAAGAAACAGAAAGTCTAAAAAAATATATAACAAATAGTGATTTAAAAATTACCCTCAAAGAATGGCCCTAGGACAGATGGCTTCCAACTGTACATCCCACCAAATATTTAAATAAGAATGAATGTCAGTTCTCATGATCTCTGTGAAAATACAGCCCCAGACTAGGAGACTTCACTTGCTAGCCATGTGTCTGATAAGGGATCGTACATGGAATATGAGAAGAACACAAACAACGCAATCATAATAATAAATAACTCCATTTAGAAAGAGCGAGTGTGGAGAGGGCTCCGCAGGTTAAGGGCCAGTGTGCAAGCGCGAGGACCAGACTTTGGATCCCCAGATCCCACCTAAAACCCAGTGGCAGTGGAGACCTACAGTAACTGTGGGACACAGGAGGCAGAGACAGGGAATCCTTGAAGCCAGCTAGACTAGTTGACTCGTAAGCTCTGACCCTCCAATGAGAGACCCTTCCTCTATATATAAAGTGGAGAGCAATCAAGGAGACACCAGATATCAGCCTTGGGCCTCCACAGGCAGGTGTACACATATGTGAACACAGCTCTACACCACATACACATATCCAAAAAACATACAAATATACACCACATACATACACGCAAAAAAGCAAATGTCTATACAGACATACCCCTACCCTAGAAGAGACACAGATGGACAGTAAGCACGGGAGATGAAACTCCACATTATCAACTGTCAGATAACAGTAAAACCACAATCAGACTCCACTCACATTGCTCAAGTGGCCACAATTAAAAGATGGGGAATGGAAAATCTGGCAGGACTGAGGGGGAGGATCAGAGGCAAATATGATCAAAATACATTGTATGAAATTCTCAAAGAATTAAATACCTTTTTGTGTGGTTTTTCAAGTGGTTTCTCTGTGTAACCCTGGGTATCCTGAAATTCATTCTGTAGACCAGGCTAACTCCAACTCAGAGATTCTCCTGCCTCTGCTTCCTGAGTGCTAGGACTAAATCTCTGCACCATCACTTCCTGACAAGAATTAATTATTATTATTAATTTTAAATTTTAATTATAATTATTAATAAAGAAAGACAGAAGGGTAAATACAAACACGATGACATTGGGGTCCCATGTTTTGCTTGTAGGGTGAAAAATGGCGCGCGCACACACACACACACACACACACTGTGGAAAATAACTTTTAATCCCTCAAAAAAATTAAACATGGAGCCAAGCAAGGTGGCACACACCTTTAATTCCAATGCTCAGAAGGCAAAGGCAGTAGGATCTCTGTGAATGAAAGGCCAGTGGGGTCTACATGGCAAGTCCCATGCCAACAAGGACTATACAGTAAAAAAAAAAAAGAAAAAGAAAAAAAAACCTGCAGCAAGAAAGAAAAGTTATTATATGAAAATATCTATTTTCAATAATAAAAATTAAANAAAAAAAAGAAAAAGAAAAAAAAACCTGCAGCAAGAAAGAAAAGTTATTATATGAAAATATCTATTTTCAATAATAAAAATTAAACATAGAGATGCCATCTGACCCAGAAATTCTATTCCAGTGTGTATACCCAAAAGAACTGAAAATGGGGACTTAAATACTTGTAGACAGTGCTCACAGCAGCATTTTTTACACTTCCCAAAAGGTTAAAAGTTCCAAATGTTCACCTGGAGAATGGGTAAGCAAAATGTGACATAGCAATACAGTGGGACAGCATTCAGTCATAAAAGGGACAGAAGTATTGATTTGTGATCTCATATAGATGAGTCTTGAAGGATTATAGGTGAGTGCAAAAAGACAACACGAAAAGCTACATAGTAGAAGACCCAGTCTATGAGTTTAGTGTCCCTAATACGAGTGCCTGTGCGGACAGTAAGCAGATTAGTAGCTGCTGAAGAAGGGCCGGAAGACTAGGGGACAACAAGCAACAGACACTGTGTGTCTCTGAGAATGACAAAACCTTCTATCACTCACTGTGGCAAGGGCTGCACAACTTCGTGGATGTACCAAAAACATTAAGTTGTACACCTTAAGTGGGCGAGATTGTGGCATATGCATTATCTCAAGAGAGATATTTTTAAACCCTACACAGTGATCCAAAAAGAAAGAGACAGTTCACACTGTTTGTGTAAAACATTCTTCCAGATTCAGTGAGTTGTGGAGGAAAAGCAAATCAGGACACCGCACTGAAGATGATCTCACTTTTATATTTAAAGAAAACAAAAGAACCTATATAGATGCATAGAAAACAAGCTACCTCAAACTATCAAAGAGCAGCCATGTCGAGAAGGGCGGATGGGGCTGCTTCACACGGCAGAGCCGCATCACTCACACAAACAATTTCTGCAAGAAAATCAGAAAGATCGCAGAGGACCTGAAGCATCCACTAACGGAGAAACAGAAACTGACCACAGAGCAGCGGGAGGGGTGCCCGGCTTCCTAGTGACTAGAAAAACAGACATGGTGAATAATAAGACAACATTGTTAATCTATCATGTTGGCCAGCGTTGGTGGAGATACGGGGTGCTGGACACAGGATCCGTAGGGGCGTATGTGGCTGGGGTGATCTTTCTAGAGGACAATTTTGTGCTCAGTATCCAAACTCTCAAAAATGTTCACATAGTTTTGGGCCCAATAAAGCTGTTCTAGGTGATCCTAAGAAGATACGACAGGCACCAAGGGGTGCTTACGGGTTTAAAAAAGAAAGAAAAAAGGAAAAGGAAAGAGGGGGAGTTCCCAGAGGAGGGAGGAGCTAATGATGAAAAGAGCATGCCCATAGAACCACAGTCCACAAGAGTGGGCAAGGATGAGCGCTTAGGAGGTGGAGGCAGGAGGACCAAGAGTTCAACGTCATCCTCACAATGAGTGCAAGGCCAGCCTAGGATGCAGGAGACCTATCTCAAAAAAGAAAAGGGCCCACGAGAGAAATCTTTGGGAATTCTGCCCACACATATTCACAGTGCACTACTAGGTGGGGGTAACTCACTGGAAAAGAGAAAGGAAGGCAGTTCCTCCCTTTCAGTTAAACATAAACCCGTGTCTGCATGGACGGACAAGTCTGAGGATGAGCATCCATCGAGAAGGGTCTTGGGAGACACAGGCCCAGATGAGATCTTCGGTGTTTTGCTCTTCAGCATTTTTTATAAATTGCTTTTTACATGTAATCTAGGTTTTAACACATATTTGACATATATGTGGATGCTCTGGAAGGTTATTTTTCTTTTTGCTTCCCCCCAAAACAGCTTCAGGTCCACCCCCAGCTTCCTAACAAGGAATTCCAGAGACACAAGTCACACAGTGTTTGGAGATTAGAGAAAGCCCTGGATTCAAGCCAACCTCTCCTCAACTACACACTCAGCTCTGTATATCATTGACTAAGATGCTTCTCTGAGTCACCCCTCAACCCAGCTCACCCCTGCTTATCCAGCTGGTCATCAAAAACCTCTTCCACAGTTCTCTCCTAAGGATCACTGAACCCCAACTGATGAAACACCTTCAAGACATGGGCAGGATGCTGGAAATACCAGGCAGGATCCAGATTCCCAGGAACCTGGTCTTCACTCTGAGACATAGCTATGCAGGGTTATGTCGCAGATGACCAGTTCACGTTGTTCAGAGGAGGCGTGAAGCCCTTCTTACTGAGACACCAAGTGCACTTTTCCCCTGCTGTGTAACAAATGACTCCAGAACTTGGCGCTCCTAAACCATTTATGTAGCGTTCAGGAGTCAACACGGCATGTGGTGAGAATATAATTACTCAGTGGCCTCACTGGAGCTGGTACACCCCCATGAACATCAACAGAAGGGCATACTTCATCACAGAGGCCTCTCCACGACCTGCTTGAGTGTCCTCAGCATGTGACGGCTATGTTCTCCCAGAACGAGTGCCACAGGAGAGGGGACACACAGAAGCATCTGTGTCACCCCGCACCACTCAGTCTGAAATCATACAACCACCACCCCACGTTGTCCTATTATCGGAAGCAATGAATAGGAAATCCGGCACACACTTGATGGACAGGGGATTGGGTTCTACCTCTTGAACAAGAACTACGAAAAAATATATGGATGTAGTCCAGGGAAGATGGCTCAGTCAATAATGTGGATCTGAATTCAAATGCCAAGCATCCGTGTAAAAAGGGAGGTGCTGCGGCAATGTGCCTATAATCCCAGCACTGGGGAGAGAGACGTGTATCCCAGAGGCATGCTGGATAGCTAGCTAGCCACCTGGAGAGACTGTGTCTCAAAAAAATAAAACTGAGGTAGAGAGGCAACTGAAAAAGACAGACCTGATGGAGAACTCTAGCCTACACACACAAACACACATACAGTGTGTGTGAATATAACTTAAAATCAACACATCAGGAAAGACTCCAGCAAAACCCAGGATCCAGGCTGACCTTACAAGTTAAAGAGAAAAGGCTGACAGAGATGAATGCAGAGCGCACAGGGCTCAGGCACCAGGAACTATGTGGCCAGGGCGGGAAAGGAAAGAAATACAAGCATTTGATGAGCAGAGGATGATGGACTGAGGCCTCTGGATCAAACATCTTTAACGTCGAATGGAAGGGGCAGCTGGGACCTAGACCTGAGAGACTCCGAAGACCAGGACTAGGGCTCCTTCTGCAAGCCAGAGGGTTCGTTACAGCAGAAAGAGATGAGGCAGCAGAGCCCAAATCTGGGAAACATCCACGCTGCTGCTACCCAGCTGTGTGATAATGCTGTATGTTACTCTCTCGATTTCCTCCACTGAAAACTGAACCAAATAATCATTGGCCTCCTAGGGTCTTAGCACCCAGCCAGGACCTGTTCCCCAGCACATGCCCAGCAGACAGCGGTTACAGGCAGGAGTATCAGGAAGCTGGTGGAACACACTTTCCCTTGCGGAGAGACATTTCTAGCAGCTCCGGGATATACTTTGCATTTCATGACTCCGGTAGTCTCCCCACAGATGGTATTTCTGGATGACTGTTGCAGACAAGTGCCCCATGGCCCTAGGGCTGGCATGGAAGCTAAGAAGAGCCGTGATTCACCCTCGGCTGTGAGTAACACACCAGGTGGAAGATTCCTTCGTGGACAATGCTGAGGAGTAGAAACCAGCCAATGCAAGCTGGCCTGCACGGTGCTGGCCCAACTTCTCAGTGACTCGCTGAACTTTCCAATGGGACGATTCCACCGTTGGCAAGGAGCAGGTCTCCCTTTCCACCCAGAAGCAAGGTGACTCAGGCCAGCCTGGAACTGCACTGCAGCCATTTGGACCCACCTTCATCTGTCTGAGAATATTCCACCCACTCAAGGGCATGCAACCCCATAAATGCTCACAGACTGCCTAGTATTTTCCTTTATATCCTGTAGGATAGAAGGAAGACCTGGCTGGGGCATCCTTAGGAAGGGGATCTCCTTCCACCGGGAAAGCAGCCCCCTGGATTTCACTGAGGAATTTCAGCCAATAGCAGAGTCAGCTCAGCTGTCTATTTTATTATTAGCAACAACTGTTGCCACCCAAATCAAAGCAGTGACCAGCCTTTCCCCCTGGGTTCTGCTTTCGCAGCCACTCAACTAGGCCATGAAATAATCAGACAACCAGCCCAGCCAGGGAAGTCACAGGCTCGGCCCCAGGGTTCCATCCCGTTCAATCTCTGTCCTCTTCACCTCCCAATATAGAAACAGTCTGGTCTCCCCTCTGGAGAGCAAAGAGAGTCCTTGGGGGAGGTAACGCTGGAGGAGGGTGGAAAGAGCAGGAGCAAGCATGGACAGGAACTACAGGGAGCCATTTGGATTTAGGAAATCGCAAGAAATCATGCCTGAGCTCTCTCTTGCCGGTTCCCGGCTGCCCAGGGAGTGAATAAGAGGAAATGATGGCTGGAAGATTGCATTTGTATGAGACAGTTGTTCCCTCTACAGATACCAAATTCCACGGATGTTCAAGGCCTTTATATGAAATGCCATAGCATTTACATACAATCTACGCATGTCCTCCCATGTGCTTTAAATCCATTCTGCATTATTCATAATATCTAATGCAATTTAAATGTTATGTAAATGGGAAGGGACATATGTATGTGATCAATATAGACACATGCTCTTGTACTCTGTGTGTGTGTGTGTGTGTGTGTGTGTGTGTGTGTGAACCTACAGTCTTGCACATGCCAAGCAAGCTCTCTACTACCTATCCCAAGTTTTTAATGTTTTATTTTGAGACAGAGTCTCGCTACTCAGTTGCCAAAGTTAGCCTTGAACGCATTCTATAGCTTGGCTTTGTAATCCTCCTGCCCATGTCTCCTGTTCAGCTGGGATTACAGGCATACACTACCAGGTCCAGCCAGACACAAGTTTTTATTTGAACATTCTTGATCCAAGGTGAGTTAAGTCTGTGGCTGCAGAAGACGATCTAGGCAGACCATTTTACCCCTTTGTGCCCTTCCCACCTGCCAGCCTCCCTCAGCCCAGGGAAGCCCTACATTGGCATGGTTCCTCCCTGCAGAAAGTCTGTCAATTTATTTTTCTCTTTTTATGTTCCCTAGCCTGTGGGACCTCTACCAACATTCCCCCTCGCATCCCATTTGGAGAAATGGTGCCCTCTGCCACCCACCTGCCTACTCAGCATGTGCCTGCTGAGCAACATGCCCCAGCTCTGGGCTCTGCTCCACCACTCCTCTGCTTGAAGAGGGGCGTTTGCGCAGCCTTGCTACACTCCTCTATCGGGAGTGAGCATACTCCAAACACATGCGCAGTTCATAGAGCAGGACCTGGTACCTCAGAATGGACTGTCCAGAACTACATGAGCTAGTGTGGGCACAGCATAGTCCAGCACCCAGCACTGACTCAGTGACCACAACCCAGGCCTCCTTAGCTCTGCTCTCTCAGTCCAGGCATAGACTGCAGGGACAAAGGCACAGGCAATGTCAAAAACCCCCAAAGGTGAATGAGAAAATGTTGTGAATCCACACAGGTCCTGCGATAATAAAGTGGAAATGCTGGGTGCCCAGTGCCCAGTGTCAGAGCGGGTTCTGGTCTCCAGAAAGAGGGACATCTTTGAAAAGCAAACAGAAAGAAGAGGGCTGGGGATACGACTCAATGGGTAAAAGTACCTGCCACACAAGTGTGAGGACTGGGGTTCAGACCCCTGGAGTCTACATAAATGCAGAGTGGGCAGGGTGGTCTGCCTGTAACTCCAAACATATGGGAAGCTGAGGAAGGGTTCTCAAAGCAAGCTGGCTAACTGGATTAGCCAAATGGTGAGCTCAGTGTCCAAGTGAAAGACCTGGTCCAAATATATAAGAACAAGACACTGGACTCCAACTTCTAGTCTCTGCACATATACATGTGTGCACGTGCCTGTGTGCATGCACATGTGTGCACACACATACACACACATCACACACACTTGCACCCACATTCATATTGCACCCAAGAACACAGATGGGTGTACACACAAACACACACACTACTTATACATATACATGTCCCATATACATATACACATAAAAGAAAAGATTCTGGGAGTTTTGTCAATAGGTTATATAAATCTCAGAGAGCCAGACAGCAGAACACACACACATTTACAAAGCGACAGGTGTACCCCATGGCTGCCTGAGTAACAAGTACACCATGCCATCCCACACTATTGCTGCTTCAGAATTCCCTATGCACAGGACAGCAGGGATAAAGGACCAGGACCAGGATCAGCCTCATTCTTGTGCCTAGTATCAGGTGTTGAAGAAATCAGTGCTGAATATATAACTAAAAGCTCTTCTGAGAAAGGCAAGAGGGAAGCAAACTGTTGAACCTGAATCTTAGGCCTTGGAGTGGCTTGGACTGAGTTCCTTGAAACTGCTAGAGTTAATCTAGATTTTAGATAGATACTCCAGAGCTCCTGCTCCACAGAGTTGTCTGTCCCCTGACCACATATGGCCCACCTCGCCAGGAACAGTCAACTCTATCGCCGTCCAGAATAAAATCTGGTTCCCCCAAGTGTCACCAACCCCCACTAAAACACCAGTATGCTTCTCATTCCTATCCTGAACTCACCCTCCCCAGCAGCCCAAGTGGGGTCAGCCCCTCTGCTGTTGGAGGAACTGCTTCCGTGTGTCCCCTGGAGCCCAGAGACTGCAGGAGTCATAACAACAAAACCACCAGGAAGATCCGCTCAAATGCAGCTTCCTTAGGTCCACGTCCAAGCATTTCTGATCCTTAGCCAGGAAAGTTGCATTTCTAGCAAGTTCTCAGGTGGTCAGAGACCCACGAATCATGTTTAAGGAGGGAAGTGTGTAGTAGGGGACATTCCTGAGCAGAGAGACTCGAGAAGAAATGGAACAAGACACAGAAGGGTGGGAAGACAATAGAGGTTTCATGTATGATCGGCAGACATGTTAAACTGCTGAGACATGACTCGGAGACGCAAAAGCTAGCAGCCAGGCCATGAAAGAGTAAATGGCAAGACACAAAGAGGCTGACTTGAACTTTAAAAGCTCTGGCCATGGATATGTCCAAGGCATATCACTCCACAGTGAATTCTACCAACCACTTAAAGAGAGTTCATACCGATCTCCTGAAACGCTTTCCAAAGGATAAGAGGGGGATCACATCCTGCCCCACCTGCTGAGACCTGAATTACCAACACCAGACAAAGGAAAGGCACAGACCAATAACCTTAAGGGACATAGAAGCAAAATCCAACAGCACATTCATTATATGCCATGTTGGTTTCATTCCAGAAATGCGAACTTGGTTCTACCTACGAAAATTCATGTATCATATGACATTAATAGAAGAGGAAAAAATAATTGTTTCCGTTAGTGCAGAAGTTCTTGACAAAATGCTTTAAAAATGTGAACCACGCAGAGGCGCAGCCTTTCCAAAACAGCACAGGTGACTGTCGCTATTCTTGACCGGCCACCATAGCTAGACAGTAAGATCCTCTGCTGAAGACACAGCACACTCTCCTTGTGACACAGAGAAATCAGGCTGGAACACTGATCTGGGCAGCCACCTCCCTGCTGGGTAGCTTTCATAGTGCTGTAAGGGGTTATGCAGCTCCCTGTAGTGGGGGAGTCATCAGTGGACTTACCCGAGGTGGACCCTGCACATGACAATACTGACCTGACCTGCAAGGTGTGCCTGGTGATGCCAATGGTGGCTGTTAGAGGGGTAGCCAACACCTTTCAGCTTGGATTTGAGGCCTGTTCCACAGAAGGGGATCCTTACCTGGTACTTAATCAAATGCCCAGGTCTGAGGAGGCCATAGCTACTTTGATTTTGCCAAATAGACCTATCATCAAATTGCATTTTAAATGTTTAATATTTGTTTATACACATTGTTCTCTTGGTCAAAGAAACTTCTTTTTGCAACAAGCATTAGAGACTCAGAATGGCTCAGAGCACTGAGAATAAACTGATAGTGTTCAACTCTAAATGGGACAGTGATGTCCACCCCTCCCCCAGGCTCAGAGAACACTGAAGAAGAAGGAGTGGAAAGAATGTAACAGCTGGAAGACTGGAGAGGAGGGCTGAGAAACATGGCCTCTGGCTATGACATGAATTCAAGTCACTACGTGGTTACCTGCACAAGACTTGTACAAGACCAAGCCAACCAACCTTCCAGCATAGATAGGAGAGAGGTGCAGTAGGTTGTACCTGCACCAAAAAGTTATTGGCAACTTATGGCTGCAGGGGGGGGGGATACTTTTCTTCAGAGGTGTGGATGCAGGTAGGTTGCCTGTGTCAGGTGGATGGCCCCACACCCATGCCCGTGTAGACAGCGCTAAGACTTTAAGCACATGAGTCTCAGTGTGATCCCTTAAAACTCATGTAAATAAAGCCAGACATGTAAACCCAGTGTCAGGGAGACAGAGACAGGCAGCTCTTTGGGGTGCACTGGCCAGCAAGTTTAGACTACTCTAAGTTCCAGACCAATGAGAGATGTTGTCTCAAAAACAAGGTGGACTGTGACCGGAGGAGAGCTGAGATTGTCCTACAGCCTCGACGTGAGTGCACTCAGAAAACTAAGAATGAAGGAGAATTTCTTCAACGTGACCAAGAGCCATGAGCACACTTTACAAACCAAGAGCCATGAGCACACTTGATGGTGAGTGTGAAAGCCTTCTCACTGATATGAGGAATAAGACACCTGCTCCCACCACCCTGTTCAGAATGCTGAAGGTTGAAGAAAGAAATGAAACTAATTTCCTATGGCACAATCCTATCTAGGCAAGCAAAATAAGGAGAAAAGAAAAAAAAGGGGGGTGTGCTCTGGAACTAATAAATGAAGCCAGCAAAATTTCAGGGTAAAAAAAAAAATTAGTGAGGGTTATATTCACA
>NW_026068174.1:8585638-8629136 GCF_014885135.2 Alexandromys fortis | reverse complement strand
AAAGTGAAAAGGAAAACCATTCCAAGCACAGCCATATAAAAAAAAAAAGAAAAGAACAATACACCTAGGAAAAAATTTAAGCGAAAGACTTGAAACTGTAAATTATAAAAGACTGCCGGA
Source organism: Alexandromys fortis (assembly GCF_014885135.2). NCBI lineage: Eukaryota > Metazoa > Chordata > Mammalia > Rodentia > Cricetidae > Alexandromys > Alexandromys fortis. The sequence continues at coordinate 8,629,016 of NW_026068174.1, read as the reverse complement.
AGAAACTGAAGACACTAAATTAATGGAATGGTACGCCACGCTCGCGGACAGCAAGCCTTGATAATGTTAATATGTATGGTGGTCTGAAAGAAAATAGCTCCCAAAGGGAGTGGCACTATTAGGAGCTGTGGTTTTGTTGGAGTGGGTGTGGCCTTGTTGGAGGAAGTGTGTCACTATGGAGGTGGGCTCTGAGGTCTCATATATGCTCAAGCCACAGCCCAGTGTCTCAGTTCACTTCCTATTGCCTTTGGATCAAGATGTAGAATTCTCCAGCATGGTGTCTGCCTGCACCCTGCCATACTGCCAGCCGCCATGTTCCCCGCCATGATGATATGAACTAAACCTCTGAAACTATAAGCTGCCACCTCAGCTAAGCATTTTCCTTTATAAGAGTTGCCGTGGTCATGGTGTCTCGTCGCAGCAATGGAAACCCTAGGACAATCTATACTATTGAATCTGGAATGTCTCCTATTGGCTCATGTTTTAAGCACCTGTTTCCCAGATGTGTGGCTATTTTGAAGACTGTAGGTCCTTTAAGAGATGGGGCCTTAAGGGGCAGTCTTTGAAGGTTATACCTGCTTCTAGTTCCAGCCTGTTTTTTCTGTTTCCTGGTCTAGTGACTTTCTGAGAAGCCATCTGTCACAGATTCTTGCCTACCTTGCCACAATGAACTTGAATGCCTCCGAGACCATGAGATAAGACGAACCATTCTGCCCTTAAGCTGCTTCTATCACATCAATAAGGAGCCAACTTCAGACAGATAATACCAAACAATAAGGAGCCAACTTCAGATAGACAGTTAATACCAAACAAAGCAGTGTACATATTTAACACAGTTCCTAGAATAATTCTGGCCACTGTAAAAGTTAAAAAAGATAACCCCAAATTTGATATGGAAATTTAAGGAATTCAAAATAGCCAATATATTCTTTTAACACAGGACCTGGGGATCAAACTCAGGGCCTCAGGCTTGTTCAATAACGAAATGGCTATCTCCCCAGCCCTGATTTCTGTCTGTGTAAGCTTCTTGAGTGACCTCTATATTGCTTTCCACAGCAGCTGCTCCATTCCACATTCCCACCAGGAGTCTTACAGGAGTCCACACTTGCCCACAGTCTCACCAATACTTACTATCTTTGGGAATTTTTTAGTTCTAGCTCTCCTATGGAGAGGGAGGTACTATCTCGCTCTGAGTCAGTCTGTGCTTTTCTGACAGTTAATGGTATTGAATACCTTTCACATGCTTGTAGGCCCTTTGAATGTCTTCCTTGGAGAAATGACTTTTAAAATCTTTAGCCTATTCTCAAGCATATAAATTAACCTACTATCTTTTTTTGTTTGTTTGTTTTGTTTTGTTTTGTTTTTCGAGACAGGGTTTCTCTGTGGCTTTGGAGCCTGTCCTGGAACTAGCTCTATAGACCAGGCTGGTCTCGAACTCACAGAGATCCGCCTGCCTCTACCTCCCGAGTGCTGGGATTAAAGGCATGCGCCACCATCGCCCGGCTCCTACTATCTTTTTTTAATTTGTATGCATGTGTGCATGCATGCGTGTGTGTGTGTATGTGCGCGCGTGTACAAGCACGCGTGTGCATACTTAAGGGTAAGTATATGTCACATGAGTGTGGATAAATACAGAGGCCAGAAGAGGGCATCAGATCCCCTGGAACTGGAGTTACAGGTGGCTGTGAGCTGCCTGATGTGGGCCCTGGGAATCAAACTCTGATCCTCTGTAAAAACAGTAATCACTCCTTCTAACCAGTCAGCCATCTCTCCCGCCCCCATAGCCTCCTATCTTTTATGTAGTTTGCAAATATTTTCCCCACTCTACAGTGTGCCTTTTCCCTCTGTTGTTTCTTTTGCTATACAGAAACATGATTACTTCATTCCTACAAAATAGCTAGAAAGCAAATAGATGGCTAGTTGCCAGGGGCTGGGGGTGGAGAGGGGAGCAGGTGGGGAGTAACTATTGAGGGGGGTGTTTATTTGAGGATGGTGAAAATAAAATATTTCAGAACTAGACAGAGGAGGTAGCTCGACCATATTGTGACCTTGTGAAACGCCAACAAATTGTTTACTTTAAAATGATTAATATCGTGTTATATAAATCTCACCTCGACTTTTTTAAATGGGATGGAGGAGTAAGCCCACATTAAAGTATCAAAAGAGAGAGCCACTACTTATCTCTAGGGAAGCTGCCAAGTAGAAATGCAAGCTCAGTGTAGCTAGGGTTCTCAAGATTAGACAGAAATCCAAATTTTTATGTAAGCTCTCTCAATCTTTAGACATTGGTAATCAACTCATTATTAATCAACTAAGTGTTTAAAAAACATCTCTGCATGGGTGTAACAAACTAAATTTAGAAGCCAAATCAGCCTACAAGACATAGTATCACACTCCGTTCTGGACATAAGTGAGCCATTGAATATTCCCGATTCGGACACTTAGATGATATAAAGAATCTCAGGGTGTCTTCTCTTGGGGGTCCTGAGACATGCCAGCTCTGGTGCTGATCATGTACTTTACAAACACCACCCAACTCCTCTTCCTCACAATCATCAGGAGTGGTGGGGGAGGGGCTGCTACAGAGCCGGAGATGTTGGAGACATTGAGTAGTCAAGCAACTTTCCAAAAGTGAGGACGTTGAAATAAGGCAGAAGCAGGACCAAGACAAGACGCACCTTGATTTGCCAAGTCGGCATCTCATCCACATGCTGGCATCGCAAACTTCACAAGGCCAGAATGGAAATCTCCTTAAATCTTCCCTTCAAAAACCTCCATCCACCAGTCTCACCACCACAATGAACAGAAGACAAAGGTTTCGTGTTTTGTTTTGTTGTTTGTTTGTTTTGTTGCTCTTTCAAGACAGGGTTTCTCTGTGTAACAGTCCTGGCTGTCCTGGAACTCACTTTGTAGACCAGGCTAGCCTAGAGCTAACAGAGATCTGCTTGCCTCTGCCTCCAGAGTGCTAGGATTAAAGGTATGTACAACCCACCACTGGCTAACAAAGGGTTTTCTAAGAGTGACCGTCCATCCCCACATTTGCTCATTCCCCATCTCCCCACCACCACTCTAATTCTCCTGCAAATCCACAACCAGTGACATACAGATCTGATGACATCTCCTTCCCCTGCCTAGGTCATTTTATCATCCCCACGGCCATTCATGGGCTTCCTCACCTGACCCCAGGCCTCCCTGACACTCTTGTCTCACAATTCCCCACACAGCAGCCATTTGTCATCGGTTTCCAGCTTCACACCCTCAAATTACCACTACCTGTCCCTGTGCGGTCCAGAGAAGTCAAGCCATTTGTTTGATAACGTGGCCGTCGATCCCAGGACCCCCATCTTGTAGTATGAGATTGGGGAACTACATTTCCAAATATACGCCAGCATTCCCCATACTGATCCTAACCTGTCACCCTCAGCTCCCTGAAGACAAGAGACGACGCAGCCAAGGAGGGGAAGAAGGCAAGTTAGACTCTAGCCAGCAGGTGTGTGCATAGGGAACCTAGCAATCCTGGTTATGTGTTAGTCTAGGACCTAGGTCACCCAAGTCCTCCAGAGCAGCACAGGACATAGTTCCCTCAGCCTCCACTGCAAGACCCACCCCAACCACATTCTGAGAGCTTTAGGCTAAGCAGAAATTGAGCAGAGCTCCTTCGCTTATGTGCTAGAAGCGCTAACCTGCATTTCGTCCTGTGGTGAGCAGGTGGGCCTTGGGAACCCTGGCACAGAGCCAAGAAGCCTTCTCAGAGAAGCACATTGGAGAGATCTGCCTGGTCCCAGGCCAGGATCCCACCTCAGATCCAGGCTAGGCAGGAAAGGTCTGGTCCCTGACTCTGTCACCTGTCCTCCACACCCCTTCCCCCAACACAAGCACACACATGCACGCACATACACACACACACACACACACACACACCCCACACTCAAAAAACAAATCTGTCACTGGCTTCTGCCCCTCCTTCCCCTGAGTGACAGAAGGCCTCTCTGCCTGTGGTAGGCAAACACCCTCTCAGGGCTTCCTGCCAAGTGGGGTTCTAGCTGGTTCTACCCACAGCCCCTCCAGCAGCAGGGTCTGGACAGTCCCTTCACAGCCGCCAACACTCACCACAAAGGTCTTTAAGAATTCCATCATTTTCTCTGTGCCTGGCTCTGGGAGGCAGGAGGGGCCCTTCTGCTTTGGAAGCACTGCCGAGGCTGTTGCTGCCACCAAGGTGGCGGCAGCTGCTGACGTTGGACAACTTCCTTAAGATCAAACAAGGAACTGCAGGATTTGGGTGTCCGCCCGCCCAGAGCTGTTAGTCCACATTGACTAGCAATGACCTTTGACCCTTCCGCTGCCAGGACTGCTTCTCTGTTTGGCAGAGTCACTACACACATGTATGTCATAGGACAAGGCGTCCCTCCCAGGCAGCGCCACACCAGAGGCTTATGAGAGGGGCCTACCTGTGCCCAGGAAAGCCAAGGGTGAGAAGCAGGCTCCCCTTCCACTCCTGCCTTGAGAAGGGACCAGAGCAAGGGATGCCAGTGGCCTCACTGGCACTGAAGACTAGTGTTATCGGGCATTGTAGGACGTGAGGCAGGCCCCTCAACATCCCCACCTGTGAGCTAAGAAGCCCTAAGTGCAAGGAAAACAAAAACAAAGTAAACAACAGCAGATACCAACAATCCCTGCAGACCGCAGAGTCTAAAACACCCATGCTCAAAGTAAGAGACACAGCTAAAACAGTCAGCAGTTGTCTGGAGGTGGGGGATTCATGGGAAGGGGTACAGAGGCCTGGAAAGCAATTTCCCACCAAGAACAGCCTGGGTTCCTCTCTAATGTTAGGTGTATTATTCTGGGGTCTTTTTTTAAAAAAAAATCTTAATGCTCTTTTAAAACAGACAGCAGTTGCTTCATTGCAACTCCCTTCCCAAAGAAAATTTTATAATAAATACAGCAAAAGGCCTGATGAGACTCGCACCACATTTAAAGCTCAGAGCCCATGGTGCCCAAGTTCTGAGCTGGGAGAAGCAAAGCGGGGGAGGGGATCAGACCCTGGATCTTTGGGTCTCTTTCACAGCATAAGCATGTCAGACTGCACACCTATCCAGCACCCTCGCCAGGGTCAGCTCTGAAAGGAAAGCAGGGTGCCCTACCTAGAAGATAAGGCATGAACTATTCAAGCCCACAAAAGAAGGTTGCAGCGCACCCAGGACAGCCGTGGCTTTAGTGTGTGACAGACATGCTTCTCCTGCTAGTGAATTGTGAGGCTAATCATTCAGCCTTGGCATCTCAGTTTCCAGATCTATAAAACGGAGAAATACAGATGGTTTGCACAGTGTAGGTACTAAATCCCCAGCAGGGCAAAGCATGAAGAATCCTTCATTAATGAAGAACCCTTCACAGATGCCTGCGTGGTCATCAGCCATCCTGCCCCCAAGCTCCACAAACTCCAGTTCCCAACACACATGAGAAGCAGCCCACCCAGAAGGCTGTCCTTGTCTCTGCCTCTCCAATCCTGCCCCCCTGGCTTCCACTTCCTCTCTCCATGCCAGCCTGGCCTGTATCTGCTCAAGGAGCCCCCAGAGTACCCTATAAGAGAAAGGCTAGATGTCCTCGGGTGCTGGGGGAAGGCAGGGCTCCAAGAGGCCTTGGCGCAGGTCCGTCTCTGAGGTTAAAATAACACTGGAGGTCAGAATGGGTGGGAAAGAGAGGGGCAGAGGGCTACTTGGGGCCTGGGCCACCTCACTTGCGGAAGCCATATGGGAGAGGGACCTAGAGCTCTGGAGAAGGCTGGCAATATCCGTTCCAAATCTTGAAATGCTGATGTAACCAACAGCGTTAGAGAAGCCATAAAGTGATACTCATGGGCTTCTCTGCCCCTGCTGAGCCCAAGGACTCGGTGTGGTACTCCTGTGTACTCAAACCATCCCAGGCTCCTTCCGTACCTGCTTCTGACCTCTCCCTATTTATGTTTGGGCCCCATGACTCATTCTGTAGAGCCCCCCACACCACCATGCCATTCCTGCAGTCCCGGGACATAGGAGGCTCTGGCTAGCACGACACACCCTACACAGGATGCCTCTGCTACCCTATGCTTAGGGTCCAAACTCCTTGTGCAGTAAAAGAATGCATCAACAGGAAGTGGAGGGCAGGACAGAGAGGCCTAACTTACTGATCTCTGGGCCAAGCACTGCTAAGGATGGGGACTTCAGGAAGATCATCCTTAGACCCTCTCTTCCTACCCACCCCACTTCACCCAGGCCCAGGATCTACCCCTTCCCAATCATGATCCAGTTGAGGAAAAGTGCAACTAAAGCTCAGAGAGGTTATGTGGCCTGCTGGAGGTCACACAGCCTGCTAGAAGCAGAGCCAGGTGAGTGTTCTAAGCGAAAGAGGGGGGTTAGGTGGGGAGGATGGCAAGGAAGGAAAGGTGAAGGTAGAGGAGAATCTGAAAGCACTTGTGTTTAACTCTGAGGTCAGGAAGGACTCTCTTAGCTCGCCAGGGAGGCCTTCAGCCCCGGCGGTGTCATGAGCAGAGGCAGCCCTGTGGCCACACTCTGAAGCTGTTCCAGGACCCAGGAGCCTCAGGACTTCCAAACAGAAGAACAACGGAGGCCAGAGGCCAGAGAGACAAACAGCCATTCTTGTGATGCAAAATTAGCCCCTGTCCACAGACGTGGAGGGTGCAGAGAGTGATACCCATGCAAATTTCTCCTTGGTATAATGAGACTCTCATCTCTGAGCCAGAACCCCCATTGCCCACCTACACCCACTTTCTTCCAAACCAGAAGCCCTGTCGCTCAGGACACGGCATGGTAATGATCTGATAAAAACACTCTGGGTGATTTGAGGCCCCCAATCAGTCAGACTTCCTTTCTGGCCTCAATTCTTCCCTAGCAGCTGCGGTCCAGGGAAAAGACCCGCTGACAGTCAGAGAGACTAACATCCAAACCACAGTCAGCTATCAGCCAGTCCTGTGACTTCCAGTCTCATTTTCTTGGCTTTAAAAATTAAATAATGATCCTACCCCACACCCTGGGTGTCCCCCAGGAGGAACTGAGACAGCAAGCGCAGACATGCCTACCACACACAGCAGCCATGGCTAAACACCGTTGACTAATGGAATTTACTCTGGGGAGGGGTGCTGACATTAACTATGTTCTCACTGCGTGTGCCAGGCCCCGATTAAACATTCCACACATGTCCACCTACCTAAGTCCAGCACCGCCAGGGCCACGGGCATGCTGGTCCTGCCCACTCTACAGGTGAAGAAACTGAGGCTGAGAGGTGAATAACTTTACCAATAGTCAGCACTGCAAACCATGACCACCTTTCACGACCAGGGTTCAAATTTTACATCAGTGCACTAATGTGGCTTGGGACATTGAAAATCTTGGTAAAGTCCAAATCCCACTTGACCTCCGGAAAGTCTATCTGTGTGTCTCTCTGTGTGTGTCTCTCTGTTTGTCTCTGTCTCTCTTTGCCTCCCTCCCTTCCTCCCTCTCCCTCTCTCTGGTGCTAATGATGGAATCCAAGTCTCGCACATGCTAAGCACACACTTTATCCCTGGGCTGCACCCACAGCCCCTCAAGCCACTGGGAAGCTCACAACCTAAGTCCCCACAGCACTTGACTTAGTTTATGTCGGTATCCAAATACAGTTAATGACTAGGTCTGATCATTCCTCCCAACTGGAAAAGCCTGGTGGGCAGAAGCTGTGTCTACACACAACAGGCTTCCTCACATCTACAGCAGCGCCCTTCGAAAGATGCCACATTATTGAGTGCACCGCTAACAGACCAGAAACACTGGCAACTGCAGACCCTGCAATACTATTGCTCTTGTGATGTCCCTGATTTCGGAGTCCTTAAATCAAAGGGAAAGTGTGTGTCTGAAGCGATGCCTCCAGCAGCAGAGGCTCAGTGAGTATTTGTACACGGTGATATTTTTTTCCCTGGAATTGGAGAAAAAAACACACAGAGTTTGAAATCAGGCTTGTGCCCTTACCAGCTGGCTAAAGGAAATGCTTCATTTACTTCTCTGGGCCTCAATTTTTCCCATCTGTAAAATGGGAAAATAATGGTTCTCTTGCAGAGCAGCTTTGAGAATCAGAAGATTTTAGGAAAGTGGCTTGCAAACTATGAAGCACAGCGCCAACAGGATAAAAATGAAGATGGGGGCACAGTTGGTGAGAAGGTGGATGTGTGTGTGCCCCAGATCTGGGTGTAGAAAGCTGAGCCCCACTGTGCAGCCCTGAAAGGCAGACGTTTAATCTATGAAGTCATTGATTAAATTAATGAAGTCAAGTTAAGGGTCTGGAAACTGATCAGGATGGGATGAAACCATCAGGGTGGAGCCCCATTATTCAATACTGATAGCTCTGTAAAAAGGGGGTCCAGCAGAGAGATGCATGCACTCCCTGCCATCAACACCATCACCAGATACCAGCCCTCCACTTTGAAGCCCCAGCCAGGATCATGAGCCAAAATCAACCTCTTTTCTTTATAAAGCTGTGTGGTCTCAGAAATTTTGCTACAGTATTAAACACAGACACACACACACACACACACACACACACACACACACACACCTATCACAGGAGCTGGAGAGATGGCTCAATGGCTAAGAACACACTATTTAGTTCTCAGAAGAGGACCAGAGTTCAGTTCCCGGCACCCATGCAGCTCACAACCACCTTGAACTCCAGCTCCTGGGAAATCTGATCCCACTGGACTCCCCGGGCACCCGCATTCATCTGCACATACCCAAACAGAGACACACATATAATGTAACCAAAAACCAGAAAAATAAATCTCAAAAAAGGAGCACTTCCACAGACTCCATCAGTGGCTGTCCCAGAGGCCACAGGCCTTCAAAGGGTGCAGTAAGAACAGGGCTGCCTTGAAGCAACGGCTCCACTTTCCAGGATGCAGCTGGGCTCGAGTTGCCAAGCCGCCCAGTGCTGGCTGAGGTGCAGGCATTGGCACTGTGGTGAGGCCCCTAGCCATGACGTCCTCTGGCAGAGTTCTTGGTCTTGACCCGGTGTGTGGCCTGAAATTTCCAGTTTTCCCCACAATGTGGGACTCGGCTTCAACAACCTTGTCAAGGGGGAGGGGTGAGGGGAGACTGGAAAAACAGCTGTGGAAATCCCTTCGGGTCACTGGAGACAAACCTTCCTGGACTGTGTCGGGGACTTGTGGGTTCAGCAGACAGGGAGGCAAAGAGGGACAGGTGCAGCTTTGACCTCATACAGGCTACAGGGTCACATGAGGCTTCCTGCTGGAAGAAAGGAGAGAAAGAACAGACCCCAAGGCTGAAAGGGTGGAGCCTCTGGTCTCCAGGAAAGCCTCCTTGGCCCTGGTAGACATATGTGGCCTGGGCTGCCGCCTGGCCAGCCTGGTGGGGAGTCGAGTCACGTGACAGACTTGGCTCCACAGTCCCCTGCATATCACTACACTTCCTTCCCCCATCCCTTTGCTGTCCCTGTCCCCTGCTCACTTGCTTGCTGGCACTTGCTGCGTTGTGACACTTGGGACTCTGAACTAGGAATCAGTCACCAAAAGACTTTCTGTCTGCCAACTATCCCTTCCCCCTTTTCAGGCAAGTTTAGGGCCATAGATGCTAACCATTCCCATCTACACCGGCTTCCTCCTCTCCAGTACTAGCCTGGAGTTGTGCACAGAAAGAAATAAGGTGAAGACACCTGGGTATGGTCACCCAGACAGAACTCACGGCCAGATGTGGCGCCTGTGGCTGGCCCGTGTCTTCTGCATCCTTCTCACTATCTCGCTATCCCTGCCTGAGTAACCTTCCATCTCCTTACCCCTGAAGAAAGAGTCTCCCTGGGGAATTATGAACTTGGCTACCCCCCAGGGAGGGTTTCTGTGTCCTGCCAGTAACATGTCTGTGAACCCCGGCTCAGCACACTGGTCCTCAACATGCAGAGCCATCTAACCCACCACCCAACTCACTACCAGGGCTGCTTAGAGGTGACCAAGTCAAAAGAATCCAAGCCCGTGCTATTCAAATGTTTGCAACTGAATTCCCAGACTACACCCCCTCTCCCGGGGTTTTGCCCTCTCTGTGCCTCGGTTCCCATTCTCCTCCAGAGGAGGCTGCTGTTGTCCCCTGGGCAATCATTAGGGGCACTGTTTCTAGCAGCAAGCCAGTACTCACTGGCCCAGTGCCACCCTGCCTTGGAGACCTGCAGTTGCCCAGCCTCTGCTTCAAGGCGAAGAGAGAGGCACCCACCCACCTACCCAGGCCAGCACTGTCAGTCAGAGGAGAGCACAGGCTAAAGAGCAGTTACTGCAGAATCGCAGTAGTCTGGGCTCTTCCTCTGAACACCTTCTTCTGAGACTTTACTGCAGCTTGTCTCTCACCAAGCACACAGTAGGTGTGCATCAAATGTGCTGGCTGAACACTGAGTAAACTGCTTTTGGTACCACTTGGTTTAGCTTGTTTGGCAATGGTTCTCCCTATGCGTCATGACCCCTTTGGGGGGTCACATATCAGATACCCTGCATATCAGATATTTACATTACGATTCCTAACTACATGTATGGAGTGGCAATAAAATGGTTTTATGTTTAAGGGTCACCACAACATGAGGAACTGGATTAAAGGGTCCCAGCATTAGGAAGCTTGAGAGCCACTGGTTTAGACCTAAGAGAAAGACTGGGGGAAGCGGGATCTCATGAGAAATGAAGTGGGGAGACACGTGATTCTTCTGATATACCCAGGAGATGTCATCTGAGTCATGCCCATCAGGCCTGGCCACTTGTAAGAGATCCCCTAACCTTCCCTCCCCAGACAGCCATGGCAGAGGAAGCCTGGGGGCTGCAGCCTTGGCTTCAGCTGGGAGCGTCCCTTCAGGTTAACCTGCGGGAAGGGAGAATATCTGCAAATTGCATGTTCCTTTCTTTCCCCATCTTGTAGTTAATGATTACCTAAATAGGCGCTCCAGTCCCCGAGCTCCAGCAACCTAATTATACATGTACTAAGCATGGAGGCTTCAGCGCTAGACAGCTCTCCCCTCCATAAGCCATATGTCAAAGAACACGACTGCCTGCCCTGCTTTGCCAGCTGGGATGATGAACGGAGCGCAGGGGCAAATGAAGACCCTAACTAGGTTTACGGGAGGAATAGTGGGCTGCCTATCCCCGGCTCAGATGTCCTGCTTGGGGAAATCATTCGGTTGCAAATACATTCAGAGTGCAGAGTCCCATAATATCCACCCCCGGGCACCCCCAAACACTGGGGTGGCATAACAGAGTGCTACCCAAAACATTTGCATTCAAGTCCACCCCCACCACACACACACACAAAATAAACACTCACTCGTCGCAAACACACGCCCAGTCCCTGTGAGGTTTATGAGCCCCAAAGACGAGGAAGAAGGCACCAGCTGCACATGCTTGCTAGCTGTAAACAATTATCGTGTGCCGTTGGATCCGATGTGTCTTCCCATTTGACCCGGGCTCAGGATCACAGGCGACAGAAGTGAAGGAGCATCAGGTGAGTCCCTTTTCCTTTTGTCCAATGCCTTGCTAGCCAAAGTGATGGGCATATCCAGGGCGTGTATCCAAAGTGGTGAGGAACTTGGTCCCCAGGGGCTCAAGCCACCTTGTTGACCTGGGACTCAAAGCTGAAAGCAGTGCAAAACTGAAACAGCATACCAACCAGCAAAGCAAAGACAGTGGGGCTCACCCTTGCCCTGACTGAGGAAGCTGTGTTAGCCTGGCCTCAGGTATAGTCTAAAAACTGCCGACACTCCTAAGTAGTGAGTCTGGAGGTGGGCATCAAGGGTCTACCCTGCTGACACAGCACACTGTTGGTGAGCTCACAACCTCCCCCCAGCCACAGGCTACCATGTGTCATTGAAGGTGCTGGCCACGAGGGTGGAGAGGGTCTGGGGAGCCCCAGGGAGAAGCAGTCCACAGTCAGGGGTCAGAGGAGTTTCAGATTACCTCCCAGCCACTCAGTGGGCGAGGCAAGACAGGATTGCCCAGCACCCAACAAGCAGATCCATTCAAGAGTTCTGGCTTTGCACAATCCTAGGCAGGCTTCCAGGTCCTTTCAGTTCCCTAAGGAGCAGGTCCCCTGGGCCAAGGCACAGACCTAACTTCACTAATTGTTTTTTTAAAATATTTTATTTATTTATTATTATGCATACAATATTCTGTCTGTATGTATGCCTGCAGGCCAGAAGAGTGCACCAGACCCCATTACAGATGGTTGTGAGCCACCATGTGGAGGCCGGGAATTGAACTCAGGACCTTTGGAAGAGCAGGCAATGCTCTTAACCACTGAGCCATCTCTCCAGCCCCCTCACTAATTGTTTTTGTTTGCTCTTTTGGTTTTGGTTTTTAAACAGTCTCACTCTGGAGCCCAGGCTGGCCTTGAACTTCCAATCCTTCTGACTCAGTCTCCCAAGTGCATGGATTACAGGTATATATCACTATCCTGGGCCATTTTCACTAAATCAAGGGGTCCTTTGACAAGTGGTACCCTGTGAGTAACTAATCTGAAGGGATCACCAGGAACATGAACACCATGACTTGCTCTCCCAGGCCTGAAGAACACGATGCTGCTGCTGTGGTGGCGGCAGGGAAGGATACAGATGAGCTTAGCAGGTTCAAGGTGGAATCTACAGAGCGCCACCTCCTGGAGCTGGCAGGCAGCATGGGTCAGCCACCCCTCGACAACAGATCCCCTGGGTGGGAAGGGAGCCCTCTGTCTTCAGCGGGCAGAGCAGGCCCTTAGCATTTGGGAGACACTCCTCCTTCTCGAGTGGTTAGAGTCTCAGGCCTGGCCGCCTTCCCTGTGGAATTTCACACACCCCACACCTTATGTGACAGACTCTCCCTGTCTGCTTTGACCAATCCATCCAGCTTCTTTCCTCTCCCTCACCTGCACCCAGCTCACCAGCCCACTCCATTGTCTTGACCTCTTTAACACAACCACCTTCCACTCATTCTTGTCACCTCCGTTGACTGCTCAGGCCCAAGGCCCTCGATTCTAGTGACAGCTTCTATCACTAAGCCCCTCCTCCAATGTCTACTGATCAATAATCTGTTCCCTACATGGCTGCCATATGTAAATCACATCTCTCTGTTGATTAAAATCAAACCCCTGAGCCAGCAGGTAAGGACTCCTGTGACAAAGCCTGACCACCTAAGTTCCACCCCTAGACCCCACGTGATGGAAGGAGAGAATCAGTTCCCCGAAGCCGGGCCCTAACCACACCACACACACACACACACACACACACACACACACACACACACACACCACACAACTAAAACATAATATTTAAAAATCTGAACCCCCTCCCAGGCCCCACATGCAGATGTGTTCCGCCCCTACAGCCACACAGAGTTCCTTCTTTTCCCTGGATGCAGGCTCCTATCTGCCCATGTACCTTTTCATTAGTTATATCCCAGAGTCCAGACTCCAGAGTAACTTCCTGCCCTTCACAAAGCCCTTTCTTGTCACCTGCCACCTCCCTGTAGGCTCTTCCCAAGCCTATGGAAAGACATTTTTCTTTCCTACTTCTTGTGGTTGGATTTCTGTCAACTTGACACAAACCTAGAGTCCTTTTCAAAGAGGGAACCTCAGTTGAGACAATATCACACGCACGCGCACACACACACTCACACACACACACACACCAGAACAGGCCTTGGGCAAGCCTATAATGCATTTCCTTGATTGAATTGATGACTGATGTGGTAGGCCTAATTCACTGAGTGGTGTCGCCCTTGGGCCAGTGGCCCTGGGTGCTATAAGAAAGCAGGCTGAGCAAGCCATAAGAAGCAGGCCAGTAAACAGCTCCCCTCCATGGCCTCAGTTCCTGCCTCCAGGTTTCTGCCCTATGTGAGTTCCTGCCCTGACTTCCTTCAGTGATAGCCCATTACCTGAAGTATGAGATGAAATAGGCCCTTTCCTCCCCAGGTTGCTTTTGGTCACAGTATCTCATCACAACCCTAAGGTGCCACCCTTGAAGTCACAACACCGAAATACAATGTGTGTCTCGTCCTTGGAGCTCCCATTAGAAACTGCAGTCAGGTGTCAGGTTTCTGTTCAGGGTCTCTCTGTCCAGAAGGCAGGCACATGAGAACAGGAACTATATCTGCTCTTTCCTGCTGTGTGTATGTCCCCAGGCCCTCAGTAGAACTCACCCATGAAGAACGGTCAACAAGCATTGTAAAGTGAATGCAGGTCTCCTCCTATAACACCCTGCCGTGTGAGGTGCAGAAGCCCCAGCAGAAGAGGGCACGGAAAGGTGGCCTGGGGAGGCAGCATCATAGCTGTGCCTGGCGATGAGCCATGGTGTGGGGAGAGGATGGGAGGCATGCATAAAACTCACACAAGTAAGAAAAAAAAATCATCAGACTTGCTCTTGACCCCCCAGTGCTGGAGTCACATGATCCCTTCCTCTCAGGAGGGAGCCAGCAGAGTAAGCACTGCTTGGGATGCCCGAACTAACCACCACACAGATGGAATGGATCTGCTCACTCCCTCGATCCTCTATCAGGACCCCCACTTTGTGGACCCCTTTTTAAACCACCTCAGGGAGAAATGAGGCTGCAGGAGAGCCGGTCACAATACACCTGGAATCCACCTTCAAACTCTAAGATTCCAGCAGCTTATTGAGGAGTCTCCTTTCACAGGAGGCCCCACTGGAACAGTGGTGGACAGCCTCTGTGTGACCTAGGAAAGGGCTCTTCTCTGAAAAGTAGCCTTTCCTCTCAACAGACACCAACCACAACAGGACGTGGCCTTGCTGGGTTTCCTTCCTCACTCATTGCCCTGGCTGGGGTGCCTCAGAGACACCCCCTCAAGGACAGGTCTGCGCCAGCCAGACCAGGCCTCTCAGGAATCTGTTGAGAGGCATCAGGGTGACATTCCTCGTGAGTCAGGCCCACCCCACCCCCAACCCTGTCCCTCACAACAGCTGACGGCCAATTCCCAGAAGAAACCATCTGGGTCTCAGTACATAGCCCCACCCGCAAGGACTGGGGAGAATTAGAGATTATCGGTGGGCTGGAAGGCCCTGCTGGAGTGTTTGCCAGGCCACAATATTGAATTTTAAACATGTGTGCCTATTCTCTCTCCCCGCTGGAGCCTCCCGTAGCCAGGCAACGCTATCTGACCTGGGGGACCAGGAGGGGGAGTTTCCATAACCAGGCGGGTCACCTGGGGTTATCTAAGCACAATGAATTGCCTCCCTCTCCACCCACCCTCAGTCCAGTGACCCCAGGCCCACACGCTCGCCATCACAGATGCCCACTCCACTAACAATGAGATGACAGGGGTCTTGGGGGCAAAACTGTACTGTGATTAGAACAAGGCGGAAGCAGATTATGGGGATTAGGTGTCATTATCTACCTATGAGCAGATTCACAAATTGAGAGACAGCAGGCTGAACCTGCAGCAAGAAAAAGTCCGGCTAGACCAGAGGAGGAAGACAATGCAAGCGATGACACTTTCAAGAAAAGGTCAGACAAAGGCTAGGCATGATGGTGTATGCCAATCACAGCACACAGGAAGCTAAGGCAGGAGGGCCTTGAGTTCCAGGCCAGCTTGGGCAATAAATAAAGTCCAGGCCGGCCTCCAAAACAGGGATACAGCTCCACTTGGTGAATGCTTGGCTAGCATGCCTCAAGCCCTGGGTTTAACACCCAGGATCTCCAGCACCACCTAAAACCAGGCATGGTGGTGCCTGTCTGCAGTTCTAGCACTTGAGAGACAAGCTGGAGGCAAGGCTAGACTACGTGAGACTGTCTCAAAAAACCATTCATAGTAGTGAATACCTTTAATCCTAGCACTAGGGAGACAGCAGCAGGCAGATATGTAAGTTCAAGGCCAGCCTGATCTACATAGTGATTTCCAGGCTATCCAGAGCTACATAGTAAAAGCCTATCTCAAAAAAAATCTAAACAAATAAAAAAAACTGGACAAGCCTGTTAGAGCTGAGTAAATAAAGCATTCTCTTTCATTCTCTCTCTCTCTCTCTCTCTCTCTCTCTCTCTCTCTCTCTCTCTCTCTCTGGGACCTGTAAGTTTGTTAACTAAAGACTACAGAACAGTCATGAAACTGAAAAATAGCTCAGTGGTTAGGAACACTTGCTGCTTTTTCTGAGGACTTGAGTTCAATTCCCAGCACCCACACAGTGGTTCATGACCATCTAGAACTCAGGTCCCAGGGGATCCAGCCAATGCCCTCTTCTGACTTCTTCGGGCTCCAAGAAAGCACCTGGTACGTGGGCATATATGCAGGCAAACATTCACATATATAAATTAAAATAAATCTTCAAAAATTATTTTTAAATAAAGGTCATATCTCAACTCTAAACTGACAACAGGTATATTATGCGGCTTTCTTTTCTCTGTACAAAAATGCGTGGAACAGCCCTCCAACCTCAAGGCTGTATGATCAGAGTAAGGCCTGTGAGATCTCACCAGTTACAGGTTCACAAAACAGTGAAACCTGGATAGAGGAGCCTCAGTCATAGTTCACGGAATCTTTGGGAGACTAAGCTGGTGTGGATCCCTGTCTTACAAGGAAGGCCTGAAAAAGGCCGGGTCCCCATCACTTAACCTTAAGGATGGCACATGTGCCCCCAAAGAGATGCCCTCATCCTGATCCCCAGAACTGTAGGTGTTGCAGTTACTGACAGAATCAAGGCTGCCTATGGTTGACCCTGATATGGGACAAGAATCAAGACGATCCAGGTGGGCCCAACATCATCATGGGCAGAGGAAACCAGCAGGGTGATGGAAAGGAACTGTTCTAGAGTCACTGGCCTTGAAGACTAAGGCACGGGACCAGATGCCAAGGTCATGTGGCTAGAAAATAGGTTCTCCCAGAACCACCGAGGCTAGGAAATGGATCCTGCCACAACCATTAGAGAAAACGCAACCTCTGGTACCCAAGGAGATGCATTTTCAGAAACAGGAGGTGATGAATCTGTGCAGGCTTCAGACCCTAAGTCTGTGGTCACTTGTTACAGCAGCCACAAGAAACTGACAGAGACCTGGCAGGCTCACGATCAGTCTGCCTCTGCGGAGGAGGAGCTGAGACGTTCTGGAAATGTCTCTGGTAACCATTCACCGCTCCTCAAAACTGAAACGCCAGGCCAAACATGGTGGCATACACCAGCAACCACAACACTCGGATGCGAGAAAAAGAAAAATCAGGAGCTCAAGGTCATCCTCAATTACATAGCAAACTTAAGGCCAATCTGGGTGTGATGGCTAATTTTAGTGTCAACGTGACTACATCTGGAATTAAGTAAGATCCAAGCTGCTGGGTACACATGTTTTTTCCCGCTTGATTAAATCATTCAAAGGAGGAAGACCCACTTTTAATCCAGATCTTCTGAGGTGGGAAGCTCCCGTTTTAATTTGGGCCACACCTTCTGCTGTCAGCCAATATAATGGACATGGGAGAAGGAACCTTGCTCTCTTTGCCTGCTTCTTCTCTCTCTCACTGGCATATTTCTTCAGGAGTGTATTTCTTCAGGAGTCTGGCATATACTGAAGACCCGCTAAGCCATTCAGCCTTGTGAACTAAACAACCACTGAATTCTTGGACCTTCCATTGGTAGACAGCCCTTGATGGACTTGTTGGACCAGAGCCTGTAAACCATTTTAATAAATCACCTAGATACATACATAAATACATACATACATACATACATACATACATACATACATACATACATAGATGATGGGTACATACATAGGAAGGTGGGTAGATTAATTCATTCTGTCCGTTCTTTTCCACTAGAGAACCCTGACTAATACACTAGGCTACATTAGACAGTCTCCAAAAAAAATCTGTTACTAAGCCTGACAACTTGAGTTTGCTCCCTGGGACCCACATGTTAGAAGGAGAAAATTGAATCCTGAAAGTTGTCCTTTGACCTCCTCATGCACACTGTGGCATGTGTGCATCCACAGACGTGCACATAAGTGTACATGCACACACATAAATAAAATAAATACACTAATAAGCATGTTTAGACATCTGAACTGCTTCACAGAAGCCTGGCTGCCTGGTCCCCACCATTAGCATCATCACTAACCTCAAGTGCCTCTGGGCCCCCCGTGACAGGTCCCTAACCCTCCCCAAGCACTTCCAGACCTTCTGGGTTCTAAAATCAGATGGGGGCTCCTGACCCGTTTTCAGCTTCACTGAACTGGTGTTCGAGGGGCTTCGAAGCTCAGTTAACCTTAAAGTCCCCCAGGTAGCCTTGAATCAATCTCCTTTTGCAAAATGAGGGGGATCACTGTCTAGGGATTTCCTAAGTTTTTTAGTTCATGCAGGCCCCTCTTACCTCAACACCAGCACTGGACCATCAAGGCCATGGGATCTATCTCATGCTGATTTCAAAGGGCCATCTCTGAGGCTTTTCCCTTCTTGTGTCTGTTAAACCCTCAGATCCTACACATCATCTCTTTCAAGTTCTATCAGGAGTCACCAAGCCTGGGGCACTCCCCAAATCCACCCCAACTGTTGTCTCTTGTCCCCCCCATAGCTCAGGTCTGTTGGCCATGCAAGAAGACAAAGGACACTCCCGAGCTCCATCTGGACATCTACAGGAGACAAGACCTTGAGTGCTCTGAGCTGATTCTCACCCTGATCCTCTGGGTCATCTCCAAGGTAAGATCAATTCTAGTCACTTTTGGAGGCCATCACCAGGGCCAGGGCCTGGGAAGAAAGGGCTCCAGAAACACAGCAAGTCCTGCTGCGAAGGACTGGAGGGTGCATCCCTCTGACTAATACTGAAAGTTACCATCTTGCTGCCAAACCCTGCCAGAGGACAAATCCAGTCTGGTTCTATAGCTCATGCTCCTTGATGCTGCAGGCCAGATTCTCCTCACCTCTCTCCTCTCCCCTTCCTCTTGATCCACTGCCACCAGCCTCTCTCCTTCCACTTTCCTTCCCTCCTCTACCTTGCTGCTTCTCCCCTCCCTTCCCATTTCCTCTCTCGCACATCCCTTCTCTACAACAGAGACGACACCCAGCCATCCACCCCCTACTTCTGGCTTCCCATGTAGAGCCAGACAGTCATCATATTAACATTTGACATTTCAGAAACTTCTCGGCCCCATTGCCAAATCAAATCAGCTCAGCCCAGAGCCATTCCCTCACAAACCCAATTCACTCTTGAGATAGACTCAAGTATGGTTGCCATGCGTAATGGAGTTCTTGGCTCTGGATGGCTTCCTCCACACTGCTGCAGAGACAAACCCACTACCCACAGCCACTCCCCTCAAAAAGAGAACACTCTCCAGGGGGCCATGTTCACAGGCAGCACTATTTTCCCTCCAAAACCACCTGATGCTCACATTCCAAAGCAGGAAGCCAGCCGCAATGCAGAGGGGTATTATAGTTCATTGCTTATTAATCGTTTGTATACTGAAAAGCTTGGTTCCTTGCTGGCTTTTTGGTTTTGAGACACAGGCACTGTAGCCCAGGCTGGCCTCAAACTCACTATATGGCCAAGGATAATCTGGAAAGCAGATCTTCATGCCTCTACCTCCCAAGATCTGGGATGGCAGGTGTCCACCATTGTGCCTGGCTTGGTTCGCTTTTATCATGATGTTTCTCAAAATCTTTAGAGAACTCATGAAAAATACTATCTCTATTAGAGAGATCTCTCTCTACTCTCTAGCAATTCCTTCTGAGTCATTTGGGTTTTTGCCTCATTGGATAAATGCAAGGAAAATCTAATTGGACTCTTTTTATTACAAAGGAGCATAAACAGGGTGATCTCATTTATGCATGGCTCTATCTGTGTGTGCTATGCCAAGCTATCTGGATGCTTAGCAAGTGCTAATACTGGATATTTCTGGATAGCAGGATCATTAAGGCATTATTAATATCTTAACAACATACTTCTTTGTACTTTAGCATTGCTTAAATGTTTCTCAATAAGCATATATTCGTGAAAAGTGGCCAAACGAAGCTGAGTTTTGTTTTTGCCGTTTACTTGCAAAAGAGACAAGTCTTTATGGAAATTCTCTTGAAGAATACTGGGCCTTTTGTGTATAACCACATTCTAATATGGATCAATCAAAAGACTTCATCCACCATTTATAGGTGAGTATTTGTTGAGCATCTCCTATAGCTCCCTGCATTCTGGGTTCTATAGCAGCCAGTAAGGGTACACAGCCTCATCCCTGACCATGTGAGCTGGAGGGCCAGGTCCTCCCAAACCTGCCACATTCTGCTTGCTCCTTTGTAAGCAAATAAATACAAGTCACATCTGGTCTCCAGCTACATAAGTGGAACAAACTGAATCAGTGTCTTATAAAAGGGCTGGAGGGAACTATGCAGACAAATACAGTCACACACTAAAGACACACATGTGAGGACAAAAACAAGGTGACATTGTGGAAGCAGAAAGCAAGCCTTCACCAGACACCAAGCCCACTAGCACCTTGAGTTTGGATTTCCCTTCCTCCAGCACAGCGAGAAACAAATTCTAATGTTTATAAACCACACGGTCTAAGACAAAAGAAGCACAATGGGACTGAAACAGCTCTCAAGATGCAATCACCTTCCCGAATTACCTACCCAGAGAGGTTTAAATCAGATGACAAATGTCCAGACACACCACGTAGAGACACCAGGGAGACAAGATGCCACAGGACCATGGAGGAAGAGGGAGGCAAACAGTAACGTCAGAGCTACCACAAGCCAGAAGAACAAGCAAGGTTTTTCCCCCAGACTTTGGTGGGAGCAAAGCTCTGCTAACACCCTGATTTCAGACTTCTGGCCTCAAGAGCCGTGGGAGAATATGCTGCTGTTATTTTAAGCCACCCACCAAGTTTGTGGTAATTGTTAGAGGCTCTAGAAACAAATAGACACCCCAGCACCCAAACTCCATCTCCACACTCAGCTGGGAGCAGAGAGCCTGCAGGAGGTCAGGGCCAGGGTGGTGGGAGACAACAGGAAGGAGACACGTGAGATCTAGCTATTGGTGCTCGGAACTGCACCAGTGGCAACGCTTCAAGAGGAAAAGACGTCACCACCTACTGGTTCTCAAGCCCCAGATACTAGACTTGAGGAGCTGGCAGTAACACTTGTGCAAAGGGTAGGAGTAGGCTAGGGACAGAATATGGTAGCACCTGCTGCCAAATGGTCTCAGAGTAGCATGTAAGGCCGTTAAAAGAGAAACATGGGTTTGTCATGAAAGTCACCCTACAGATGTTTGAGTCACTGACCATGACAACAACGGCTGGTCTCTACAGAGACTGAAATGTATGCTGTCCAGACCATTACAAAGCCCTTGCCAGTCCATGTCCTCCTTATGCCTCACAGTGACCCAAAGGGCCTGTGTGAGAGCTGAGGTTCTCAGAACACTGTAGATCTGCACAGAGTGGTACATTAGTTATTAAACTCTGGGATTAAAGGGAAATGAGATGACTCAGAGGATAAAGGTGCTTGCTACTTAAGCCTGGCAACCTGGATTTTCATTCCTGGGGCTCATATGATGATGGGAGCAAAGCGACTCCCAAAGGTTGTTCTCCAATCCCGACAAACACACCATGACATGGACAACACACACACACACACACACACACACACACACACACACAAACAAACAAACAAACAAAGTCCAGGTTCAGGAACAAGACTCTACGAGGCCAAGCACTAGCTACTGGTCAGAGAACCATCTGCTAAGTTCTGGGGCAGAATGAGTGGCCAGACCTTCAAATACATTTGGCATAAGTAGGAGGCAGAGCCCTGGAGGCATCCCCACGAGACACCTGAATATCAAGCGTTCCATCGAGTTCTGAGTTTGAGAGTAAGGCGGACCAGTAACTGAGCCTTGACCCACCTCCTCCAGGCACCCAATGCCCAGAAAACAGATAGCTCGGGCAGAGTTCTGCAACCCAGGCTGCACCCCACACAGCCTCCCAGAGCCTTGATACCCTACCATCAGCCTTCCAACATTCCCTCACAACATCAGCATCAGCACAGAAATGCAGGCTCATTTCAACATCAGCTGCAGGAAAGGAAACTAGGGGGGAAGCTCTCGGTGAGCACCAATAGATCAGAAAGCATGTTCCAAGGCCAACCTCAGAACTTTGCACAGTCCTGGACAATCCAAGTCTCTGCACAGTCCCATTCCACAAGCCTCTTTGAGGAGGATGACCTTGAAGGTACTTCCTGTGCCCATAGGAACCACCTGGACTATAACTCCTGTTAAAGTCAGATCAGCCTTCCTGAGACTTCAAGAGTCCAGTCAGAAGCTTCCTGAATACCACTCCTTCAGGCCTGTCGGTAGGCTGAGCTGGTTTCTACTTTTATCCTCTTCCAAGCATCCCATGGATATTTGCACCTAACAGGTAGGAATTTATGTCTGAGACAGGACGCCCACAATATCAGGTCCCTCTGCTGTGGATGTGTGGTAAGACAGAGAACTGGAAGTCCTCAGAAGAAACATGGTAGCAACAGAAGAAATGAGGTGTGCATCTTTTCCTAACCCCAGCCCTAATCAAACTGATAATCCTAAACCTAACCCTAGCCCTAGCCCTAGCCCTAACCCTAGCCCTAAACTCAACTCTATCCCTAGCCCTAGCCCTAACCCTAACCCTAACCCTAAACTCAACTCTATCCCTAGCCCTAACCCTAACCCTAAACTCAACTCTATCCCTAACCCTAGCCATAGCCCTAACCCTAGCCCTAGCCCTAACCCTAGCCCTAAACTCAACTCTATCCCTAGCCAGAGCCCAAAGCTCTGCTATCTTGGAAGTAAAGTGTCACCCTTCAGAAAGAAATTTTTTTGCAGAAACAATAATGACTTTGAAGCACCACAAGCTACACATATGTGTTCTGAATGATAAGTGCACATAATTTCAACCAATGCCAAGCTCCAGGCATCCACCACGTGGGAACTCTTGCTGTCCCTACTCCACAAATGAGGGCGGTAAGGCTCAGAAAACTCACGCAGATAAGAAACCCCTTCGTCTTGGGCAGACAGACTCCAGAAACTGTGAAGTTTGCCACTTTATAGGTATGATTACTTTGAGGAAGCCCTTTAGGGACCAGGTCACAGGGATTGGATTGGCATCCACACCAGTGGGGGATCACGGAACCAGGGTGAACGTGTGGAGAGGCTGGGCTGTCGAATCAAAAGAGAGAAGAAAGAGATCCCCCAGAGAGACAATTCAGGGAGGCTGCTGTCCTGACCAACCCACGCACTCAGAGAGGGCACTGGAGGCCTGGAGACCTTGGCCAAGGCCTGTAACACATACAGTCTCTGTACTGGCTGGTTTTTATATCAGTTCGATTCTGCAGTCATTCTTAAAGAGAACCTCTATTGAGAACATGCCCCCACCAGATTGCTTGTTGATAATTGATGTGGAATGGCCCAGCCCATTGTGGGTGGTGCCACCTCTGGGCTGGTGGTCCTAGGTCCTATAAGAAAGCAGGCTGAGCAAGTCATGAGAACAAGCTGGTAAGTAGCATCCTCCGTGGCTTGTGCATGAGCTCCTGCCCCCAGGTTCCTGTTCCATTTCAGTTTCTGCCCCGACTGTGATGTGGATCTGTAAGCTGAAGGAAATCCTTTCCTCCTCAAGTTGCTTTCGGTCATGGTGTTTTATCACAGCTATAGAAACTCTAAAACAGTCTCCATTCGAGACTTCTAAAAAAGGGTTAGAGCCATCTGTGGAAAGGACACAGGTTCAAAGATAATGGGAATGGGCAAAGCTTCCACAAGCCAGTGGCTCTGGGTTCCGTAAAGAGACGCAGTGATGACCTGTTTCTCGGGGATAAGAACATCACACGAGTTGTCATTGTCATCAATCACCACCATGACAGCACCTGTGTCATGGATTACATCACTGCTGCTCAATGAGCTGCCAAAACACAGCCACTGTTCCTGCGGTTGTCTGTGGTCCCCATGATGAAGGGAAAGAGACGGAGTCAGGGAGTCTATGAGCTTGCTCAGAAGACTCCCTAAGAGTGGTAGTGTGTGGTAGTGGTTAGGACACAGGCTCTCGGGTACACCACAGGCTTGCTACTAAGCAGCTTCAGGACCTTCAACAAACAGCACAACCTCCAATGACTATGTTGGACAGGTGCCTAAAGTGACCCCTCTCAAATGACAGCTCCAAATGACTATGAGGCCTTTCCTCTGAGCGTGGTTGGACAGGATTGTGATGTCACGTGAAAGCGCTCAGGAAAGAGCACCACAATCAGCAGGATCAATGACTGATCCATACACAGGGAAGAAGGTGAGTCATGTGCTTTCAACTCCTCAGACAGGAGGAATGCCATGGCTGGCAGAGATGCTACACAGTACACACGTACATATCTACGGCCAGCAGGTATTTTACTAAGACATCCAAGCAATTAAACAGGGGAAAGAAGGTGATGATCTTCTCAACAGGTGATGCTAGAACACTGGGATGCCTGTGTGAGGATAAATTAATTGAGCCCTAACATCAAGCTACAAAGTAAGTCGACACAGATCTCCATTGGGCTCAGCATCATCAGCCATTAGAAAAATACAAATTAAACTATAGTGAGCTGCTAATACACACCCACTGAGGAGGCTAAAACACTGAAGATTGACAATGGTCAATACTGGCCAAAACATAGAGCATCCAGGACCTAATGGCACTGCTGGTGGCATGTACAATGGTGCAACCACTGACAGTCTGTCAGTTTTGTAAGACATTGAGGATTCGGGGGAATGTAGCACAGAGGCATAACACTTAACTAGCATACACAAATACCACAAGAAAGAAATAATAGTAATAAAATAAAGATAAAGACTCAGGCCAGGCATGGTGGCTCATGCCTGTAATCTCAGCACACAGGAGACTAAGGGAGGCAGACTGTTGTAAGTCTAAGGCCAGACTAGCCTACAGAATGAGACTCAGGTATCAAAGAAAAAACAGCAAAAAGTTCACCTACTCTTCAATGCAATGATTCTATTCCTTGATAATCCAAGAGAAAATAAAACACAAGTTTCAAACAAAATTATACTACAGCAGTCAGAGTTTTTGACTTTTAGTATAGGCCAAACCAAAAACAATTCAGCTGCCCCTCAACTGGAACACAAGTAAACCAACTGTGTCTTCATATGACAAGTATTGCATCATCATCATCATCATCATCATCATCATCATCATCATCATCATAATTTATACTGGGCTAGGGGCTGGCACCAGGACAAAGTTGAGAGATAGACCAGCCATGGGTCAGTGTGACAAGACAAGGAGGGAGAGAGTAGTGAGCTCAGAAGAAAGGTGAGCTGGAGCCTTAGCCCAAAGGGATGCCAAGAATGTCCTCTGATGTCCACTTTCTTCACACATACAAAGGTTGTACAGCTGCCTCACCTACCATTGAGGGAGAGTGGGAGGAGGGATGAGTGGCTCTGGGGGCAAAGACCTGAAGTAGCAACATAGGAGACTGGTTGGCACCTCTCTCAGGGGAGCCCCCAGCCTCCACCACCTTATTCTCCAAAGGAGAACATCTGCCTGGAATGCCTCAGACTTGCATGAGGAGAACCTGAGAAGTTAAACAGGGGTCCCAGGCCAGCTGAACAGCTTATTTGGGACTTCAAGAACAACCTTGCCAATTCAGGTCACAGTCAGCTCAAGCCCTGGAGAAATCAATGTCTAGGAGATGATTCTAGAGCATTCCCAATGCCTAGGACATTCTTCAAGAAAACATGAGGGGGGCTGGAGAGATGGCTCAGAGGTTAAGAGCATTGCCTACTCTTCCAAAGGTCCTGAGTTCAATTCCCAGCAACCATATGGTGGCTCATAACCATCTGTAATAAGGTCTGGTGCCCTCTTCTGGCCTGCAGTCATACACACAGAGAGAATATTGTATACATAATAAATAAGAAAGAAAGAAAGAAAGAAAGAAAGAAAGAAAGAAAGAAAGAAAGAAAGAAAGAAAGCCAGCCCTAATTCCTTCCCCTCCTCAGTGCAGCAAGATCTGGTCTACAGTCCCAAGGGGCCACTCAACCTTGTCTCTCAGGGCCTTCATCTCCTTCATCTCCAGCTCTTCCCCACCGAGAAGCTACTTTTAATCTGTAGGCTTCTCACATGCTAAGCCATATGGCTTCTTCTGCTAAGTTAAGGTCCCCTGTGGAGGTTCTTTGAGGGTCAAGGACCAATGCTTCTGTGTGGTCCCAGGGGGACCCATAGAAATCCAGGCATACTGTGGTGTCTGCTAAATGCCTACTGGTCCTTTCAGGTCCTTTCAGATGTGAAAAGCAAATTCATGAAGAATAAAGCTCTGGCAGCAATCTACTGCATACTCAGGCAGCCAGTCCCCAGTCCCACTCCTAGCCTACACTGCCCATTCTCAGCTTGGGCTCTGGCTGGGAATTGGGCTCCTGTTTCAGCCCATCTGCTCAGCTTATTCTCTGCTTCATACTGGGGGGTAGGAAATTCCCTAGGAAAACAAGCTACACGGAGAGAGAGGAGGACCAGTCTGAGACTCCACCTATCCAAAAAGGAAATGGATCATCAATCCCTGACCCAAGCCAATCAACCAAACAAGTATTCTACACCTGAGTCATGCTACCAAGGGAACCAGGTGAGCCCGTCTCTTGCTTGGGTGGCAGAAAACATATTCAAGGGACTAGGGAGATGGTTCACTCAATAAAGCACTTGCCATGTAAGCATCAGGACTTGAGTTCAATCCCCAGAATCTATTTTTAAAAAGCCAGGCGTGGGGCCAACAGATATGGCTCAGCAAGTAAAGCAAAAGATGCTTGCTGCCAAATCTGATGACCTGAACTCTGGGATCCATATGGTGGAATGAGAGACGACTTCTACTAGTTGTCCTCTGACCCCCATACTTGAGTTGTGGCACATGTGTACAGAGAGAGAGAGAGAGAGAGAGAGAGAGAGAGAGAGAGAGAGAGAGAGAGAGAGAGAGAGAGAGAGAGAGAGAGAGAGAGAGAGAGAGAGAGAACCTAAATAAATAAACAAAGCCAAGTGTGGCAGTAGGTACTTTTAACCTTAGCTCTACAGAGGCAGAAACAAGCTAGTGGGCTACTGGATAGATAAAATATCCTGGGGTTCGATGGCCGGCCAACTTGGCTTACTTAGCAAGCTCTCAGCCAGTGAGAGATATTGTCTCAAAAAATAACATGAGCGGGGTGGTGGTGGCACGCGCCTTTAATTCCAGCACTTGGGAGGCAGAGGCAGGCAGATTTCTGTAAGTTCAAGGCCAGCCTGGCCTACAGAGTGAGTTCCAGGACAGGCTCCAAAGCTACAGAGAAACCCTGTTTCAAACAAACAAGCAAATAACATGAAAGTAAGAACGGGCTTTCTGTAAAGAACAAAGGCTCAATGGCCATGCAAGGGTGAGAGTAAGAAAAAATAATGGGGAGTGTGCATAATCAAATATAGTGTGTGTGTGCATGTGTGTGCGTGTCTGCATGTGCCTGTGTGTGTGCGTGTGCGTGTGCGTGTGTGCGTGTGTGTCTGTGTAATTTCCAAAGAACAAAAAGAGCAAAATAAAAATGTGATTGTTTGATGCCGCCCTGGAAACAGAAACAAAAACAGGGAAGCATGAAAAGACCTCCTAGCTATAAGACAGAGACTTGAGAGATGGTTCAGTGGTTAAGACTGCTCTTCCAAAGGACCTGGGTTCAATTCCCTACACCCACATGGCAAGTCACAACCATCTGTAACCTCATTTCCAAGGGGTCAGACACCCTCTTCTGCCCTCCACAGGCACTGCACACACAATGCTCACAGATCTACACGAGGGTAAAATACCTATGCACATTTGCAAAAATAAATAAATAAATAAATAAATAAATAAATAAATAAATAAAATAAATGTTAAAGATTCAGACAAAGGCCCAGAGCACACTCCTTCAACTGGATGGTTTCATGACAACTCAGCCACCCTAAGCCAGGGGTCAAGGGCCCCAAAGACCAAGAAAGGGGTCCCTCCAGGAGCTCAGTGCCAGCAGGATGAACGGATCAGCAAAGAGCAGCGGCACTGATGGGTGAGTGCAGCTTTGGGACTCTCCATCCGCGCTGAACCAATCAGTGTGCTGTGAGCACTGTGGCTTTAAATCCCTGGAAAGCAGTTAGCTTCATACAGTGGGGACATTTCCTAGCCAGAGAGTCAAACCATAGCCACAGAATAACATGACAGACACAGAGACCAGACATGACAGGCTCCAACCCCAGCTACATACAAGATCCCCACCCAGAATCTTTAAGGCAAGCCCAGCTCCCTTATTTCCTAGCTGACCCTGCCTTTGGAGTCTGGACACAAAAGTCACAGACTGGGAACTTCCTGAGCTGAATCCTGAGTTTTTCAAAAGATGGTGTCTAAAGCAGGGGATGACTTCTGATTGTGAACCTTAGAGTTCACCGAGGATGCTTGAGGGTCTGCTCTGGGCCTGCCTGAGGCTCCCTCCCTGACAACCCCAAAACCCCCATAGTCAAAGTGCTCTCTCCCTCTTCCTCTCCCTCCCTCTCTCTTTATCCCTCCCCCTCCCTTTCTCCTCTCCCTTTCCCTCCCCCTCCCCCCAGCCTTTCCCTCCCTCTTTCTCCCTTCCCCTCCCCCTTCTCTCCCCCTCTTCCTCCCCCTTTCCTCTCCCCCTCTCCCTCTCCCTCTTCAGCTCCCTTCTCTCCCACTTGGTCTCTTTCTACCATTTGGTCCTCCCCTTCCCACAGGTCCACCCACTAGTGTCACCGTGTCTCACGGGACTGTCGACACTCTCTGCCGCTCAGCATCTCCACTCACTCCTCAGCACTGCCATCTGCTGTCACCCCACCTCTCCAGGAAGGGCCTTCGTCATATCCCAGCAAACACCAGGCCATTCTGCACAGTGTTCCTCTGTGCCATCCACATCACACTTGGCCTCACCCCAGCAGCTGGCTCGGCTGTCCATCCCTCACGGTGAAATGCTCTTCCCTCTGTGTCCATGTGCAGCTTCTTCCCCCACACCATCCCGAGAACATCTCCTCTTCCCACTCCATACCCTCTTAGACAGCTGCCTCAGGCCCATGGACACAGCGTGATCAACCTGACCCTTCTTCCTGCTGAGCTATCCCACCTCAGAGAGACGCTTGCACCAAGTTCCATTGCTCCAGACCTCAGGCTCATTCTTGCTTCCTCTCTCCAAATCACCTTGTCACGTCATCCTACCGCCTGAGAACTCTGAGCTCTATTTCCAAATAACCCTGCTGGTGCCCTGCACAAAAATCCCACCCTCTTCCCCTGTCCTCCAGCAGTGACCTCCAGTACATCTGCTCGTTCACACTCTGTTCCAGTCCTCGCAGCAGTCGGAATAAATGCTTGCAGGCCCATCACAGCCAGGGGCAGTGGACACCTATGATCTCTGCATTAGGAGGCCAAAGCCAGAAAGATCAACAGTCAGAGTTACACAGTAAGACCTTGTCTAAAACAAAACAAAACAAAACAGCACCTCTCCAAGGCCTTAATTAGGAAAAAAAAATCTAAAACCTTTAGCAAAACTTCTGCTTGACCTATAGTCTGCCTTCAGGTCCCTAACACAGGATGCTCCAGTGCTTCTGGTCTTTTCCAGTTCCTCTCTCTCCTTCCACCTCATCCCTGGGATCGCTGAGCTGCTCTGGGTCCCCGGTCACCAGGAATGCTGGTGAGATGCAGGTGCCATTGGGCAATCGGAAGCAGGGCCTGCGACTCGTCCATTCCTGAGAGGCGCTCCGACACTGCCAGTGTGGCTGGTCATTTCACCTCCCTCCGCGTAGCAAGGGTCCTGAATGCCACTCTGACTCTACCTTAGTGTAGGGCCTCCTCAACTCTCAGCGGCCGTCTGATCTGAAACAGCATTTCCTCAAAGAAGCCCACCTGGCCCTCTCCAAGACCTCCTCAAGTCCTGCCCTCTGTCCTCCCTGAGGGATATGGCCTCCCCTGAGGACATTCACCTCCCCTAACTGTCCATCCCTCACTCTTGCCTTTCCCTTTTCAACTTCTGGCTCCCTGGATGGACCATGAACTCCAAGAAAAAAGAGACCACAATATCTTATTCATCCCTGGGTCACTGCAGACCCACCCAGCACTAGGCCTGTGGTCTCAGCAGTCCCTACAACTGTCCTGTCTACTCTGTGTCCATTTCCCCTCTGGAGCGGTGCTTCAGTTTTCCTTCCAGGAGACACCCCACTCCTTCTCTCAGTCTCCCTGGTATAGGTCACGAAGTTCAAGCTTGTCCAATCACAGCATTCCATTTCTCTAGCCAGTGAGCTTCCTCCCTGGGACTCTGTCAGAACTTCTAGCAAAAAGCTATTCTTTTTCCATGAGAGCTACTTAGTCCATAGGAGCTGCCGCCACTGTCCCACCGTCACTGAAGCAAAGCTTACCAAAGAACAAAAACATCGCAGAGAGAGCAAGAGGGACAGCTCCCCCAGTCGAGGCCATGCCTGGGAAAGTTCCTAGGCTGAAGTGAATAGAGCTTCTGTCACTTACAACCGAGAGTCCTGACTATCGCAATGCTCCAATAAACACCGGGTGTTGAATGAATTAAACAGTCATGCAAGCGGAGTCTGCCAAGAGAACTCTCTGCCTCCTCCTAGGCCTCCTCATTCTCCCTATAAACACTTGCTCGCCATGAGCAGAGACGATCTTCCCACGACCAGCTCCGCAGACTGAAGGGCTGGAACTCAGACCGACCACATGGTCCGGGGTGTTACTCTGTGCCAGCAAACCACCCCAGCAGCTGGGTCACATACTATCCCAGACTAGGCTGGCAAAGGTGGCCTGGCTTTAGATGCCCAGGTATTCCCACCAAGAAAAGAGGTGTACCATCCATCCTGTACCCTGGCCCACCCACATCCCACCCACCTCTCAATGCTGGGCCCAACCAGGGCTGTGCTACCACTGTCAATAACCTCACAAACACCATGCTGCTCAGCATGGGGTGGACATATGCCATGGGGCGCAGTTTACCTGCTTCCTTTGGGGTGTCAGGGAATAGAGGAGCCACACAAAGCAGCAGGGAAGAGATGTCAATCACTTCTTGGGAGTCATCTCAGAGCAGAGCCTCAGGACCATCATACCAGCAGGCCTCGAAGGCCTTCAGATGATGCAGTAGGCAGGAAACGTCCTCACATCTAGTCTTTACCCCACAAAATGTGAAGCTGCAAGTTGGGGGTGGGGTGCAGCTGAGCCAACAGTCCTCCTTGAAGCTCAGCCTAGGGTGGTCATCCCATGTTGTTGGAGGTGGACACAAAAAGCAGAAGGGTGTGGAAGGGGGATAAAGTCCCCTTTCTGGGAAGGGGAGGTCCTAGGCTTGGAACCAAAGATGGGGGATGGGGTTCTCTCCAAAAGAGGCTTCCAACTGAAGCTTCGGCACAAGTCGCCCATAGAGACTAAAGCAACAGACAACTTTCCCACAGAGACTAGGGCAACAAAGCCATCTTAGAGGGGCCTTTCAAAGGCAGGTCCCGCCTGTCTTGGATGGCAGCCCCTTTAATACCTAGTTGCATTCTGTCCCTCTTCTTCTTCCAACGTGGACTCCTTGTTCCCCATACCACCATTCCCCATGGTTCTCACTAACCCCAGCATCCTGCCAACCCCGCCGCAGCCCCGGTCTGCTTCTTCACTGCACTCTGACACACACTCCACACCAGTCAGACCTTCCTTCCACTCCACCCAAGGTAACAAGACTGTCTCCTGAAGCATGGGACACTCCATGGCCCTCACTGGAACCAAAGCAGCCGGACATGACGCTAAAACAACAGCAAGGCCACACGATATTCCCAGACATCCTCTCCCTCCCGCTTCCTGACT
This sequence comes from Alexandromys fortis, assembly GCF_014885135.2. Taxonomy (NCBI): domain Eukaryota; kingdom Metazoa; phylum Chordata; class Mammalia; order Rodentia; family Cricetidae; genus Alexandromys; species Alexandromys fortis. The sequence continues at coordinate 8,597,241 of NW_026068174.1, read as the reverse complement.
TTGAGCCTCTTACCTTCATGGTTGGGGGTGCAGTGAGAGGAGGAGACAGTGGCCGATCTGGGAGGGTCACATCCGAGCTGTTGGCCAGCTCCTGCTTCCTGCAAAGAGACCAAAGGACACAGAAGCTGTGAGCGAAGGCTGTCTTGAACCTTTCCTCTGTGATCTAAGAGCGGTTGAGCCTGAAGACATGGAGGATGATGCAGAAAACTAAAGCTGACTGCATTTCTTCCCTGGGATGTTCTAACACCAAAAGCAGTGCTGCGGCAAGGGCAGGCCCTAGTCCACCAGGGCATTTAAGTCCTCAGGGGCATGCCAGAAGCTTCAAGGATGGACCCCAAGAATCTGCTTTACCTAGCTTCTCACATGGTTCTGATGGACCCAAAGTCTCAGAACCACCAGTTTTAAAAGACACAGGACTAGGGGATGAGAGAGACGGGGAGAGGGGTCATCATGTAGAATTCATTTTCACATGGGCATCTGTCCATTTGGACATGCACACACACACCCCAAAAAATGCCTGCACACACACACACACACACACACACACACACACACACACACACCCTGGCCACAGACCCAACCCTTGCGAGGACAAAGTTGCCTACTATAGAAGCTGCAGGTAAAACTTATTTCAGTCCACATGGGATAGAACCAGGTTTGAGGCAGCTAAACAGAGTTGAGTCACCATGGAAACGCTGCTCTCACACACTCCCCACTTCCCATCTGGCCCTTGCTGGTGACCAGAGAGAGCTTGTTTGCTGTCCCATCACCAGGCAGACTGCTTAGGTTGGGAGAAACCTCCAGAGCGAGTTATGCAACAGGGCCATCTGGGCAGAGATGAGGGATTTCCCTAATGGGCCATGGACTCCGATGTGCCCTAGAGGGGAGGAATGGAAAGGCAAGACAACAACCCTGAGAGCCTACAAAGACCCTAACTGCCCTGTAAAAGCCTTACACTCACAGATGCCCCACCATGAAGCACCCAACAGGCAGTCATGTCTGTGTTAAAGGACCAAGACCCGCTATTCCCCATCGGAGAGAACACTCTGTACCTCTTCCCAGATCATGGCCTGCCAGTAGTAGTGACAGCCTCAATCCAGGCTGCTCCTTGAAGGAAACCCACTTTCCCTAGAGCCATACCCCCCAACTTTCTGGAGAGAAATTCTTGCCCTGGGGCCTAGATACAGTCTCACACTGGCTCCCCCAGTTCACAGGCCAGGACAGTCTAATACTTGAGAAACCTAGCTAGGGACAGCACCGTACTGTCTACCACAGAGCCCCTTGCTTTGCTTGTAGCCAGCCATCCGCTCTGTCCTCTAAGCGGCCAGACAGGGAGATGGTGAACATCTGGCTTGGCTCAGGATCCTCATGATCGACTAACCTCAACCCTGGCCAGCTCCCTTTCTCTCCTCCATCTGCCTGCTTCCTTACTTCTTCCGGCACCTTGGTGGGAGAGGTCTCCTCCCTTCTGGTCCAAACTGTTATTGGCCCAAGAACCAGAAAGGACAAGATTCAGCAATGTGCGTGTGTGTGTGTGTGCGTGCACACACACACACAAACGCAGAAGCTTTGTCTGCCTCTCTGCACAAGTCACCAGCCTCACTTCTCATGGATCGACTCAGCCGTGGCAGCTCTGCTGCCCTCACCTGCCTCCTGATGAAGCTGGCCCAGCACGGCCTCTGCCCACTGCCACTCATCCCTCTTTCTAGCAGCCTCTTCTTCTCTTGATGGGCCTGTCCCATGGGAGCCAGAAAGGGGGAAAGCGAAGGTTGATCAAGGGTGGGAAATACCATACTCAGGAACCCCAGGCAGAGATTAGAGCAACGCCCTTGGGAGTTGGGAGGCTGGTAGGGAATGAAGAAGAGGCAAATCCTCCACGAGAGAACACAGGCTGCTCTGGGCTCAACTTCCAGCCAGGCCTTGGTAGGTAGACGACTTCAAGTGCACCTATAACTTACCATCCCCCTTGGGACACTCTTGACTCCTTCCCTTCCTCCAATTTAAGAGCTGAATGTCTATTGTCAGTTAAACTGTGTCCCCTCAAAAAATGGTATATTGACATGCAATCTGCAGCAGCTCTGAAGGAGTCTCTGCAGATGGAATCGAGTCAAAATGAAGCCGTGAGGGGCTAGGGAGCTGGCTCAGAGGTTAAGAGCACTGACTGCTCTTCCAGAGGTCCTGAGTTCAATTCCCAGCAACCACATGGTGGCTCACAGCCATCTATAATGAGATCTGGTGCCCTCTTCTGGCATGCAGGCATACATAATAAATAAATAAATCTTTTTTAAAAAAAAAAAAAGATGAAGCCATGAGATGGGCCTTTACTATGCCCAGTGCCCATGTAAGAAGAGACCCATGTCACCATGTCACCATCATGGCACGATGGATTTAGACAGTAGAGTGACGTGGCTGCAGGTGGAGGAATGCAGAGGATTGCACCAGCCGCCAGGAACTAGAAGGGACAGGGAGGACGCTTCCCCACGGTCATCAAGCAGGCGTTTCTACTGACATCTTGTCCCAACTTCCAGAGCTGAGAAAAGGAATGTCTGCTGCCTCTAGCCAATTCTAGCACTTGGTCACAGCAGCCCTGGGAAAGTAATAACACGGGACAAGTTCTCACCTCTATCCTTGTCCTTGTGACTGAAAGACCAGAATGAAGAAGGTGAAACCCCAGCTTCTACCACAACCCCACCCCCTAATCTGATCAGCTGAGTCCGACCTTGCCCTGCCGGAGCCCTCATGACAATGACATTTCCATGTGATCTATTGTCACCTGCAGGCCAGACCTAGGCACCGGCTGGTACAGAGATAAGATAAGGTGAGAGCCACACACGCAGCGCGGCTCGGCAAACACATCACACAGGAGTAGGAGAAACTGATGTGATTCTCTCCAGGGATGACCTTGACCACTCTCACTGGTTAAGAGCAAAGGTAAATCACTAGCAGAAGCAACAAGACTCTTGTGATCCAGTGTCGTGACTCTGAGATTGAAAACCGCCCCTCCCACTGACCCAAACACAAACATAGGCTTTAAAGACACATGGCCCCGTATGTATCCAGGAAACACGTAAGGTAAGGTGCTGGTGATAGGGACAGGCGGTGGGGAGGAGAGGGGAACAGAAGGATGGAGAGAAGGCAGAGAGGAGGAGAAAGAGCCTGCTCTCGGCCGAAACACAGAGGCATGCAGGCACTAAATGTGCAGGTCGCGGGGGTTCTGGAGGCGCTGCCCACTCAGCATATCTGCTGCCGCAGAGCCAAATGGGCTAACGTTCTCGACTCTGAGACTGACTCCTAGAAGCCTAGGAGATCTCAGGGCAGAGGGGAGGGTGCAGGGTGGCCAGGAGAGGCCCCAGCTGGCTTTAGCAAAATGCAGTCTAAGCAGAGAAGAGCAGCAGAGCTGGGCAGAGCCCTTGGGAGGTCCCTATGTCGGCAGCTCAGCATCCAGGATTCATGTCTCTACCCTCATAAGGCCTGGGCCTTTTGCAACAACACTTGGCCTTTTGCACACCGCTATGCAGTGTCCTACAGCCAGAATCAAGGGATTCCTGGGTTCAAGTTCGGTTCTTCCTGCTACTCTGTCACATGACCTCACCTCTCTGCCTTGGTGCCTTCAACTGCAAGCACAGGAGTGGCGCTGTTCTGAGGAAGTAAAAGCAATGCTGTGGAATAAAAATATGAAGTTCTGTACAAATTTAGTCTAGGGTAGTGACAATATGATTCATAAAATGGTGATGTGGGACCAGCATAATGGCTCAATGGGCAAAGCCACATAAGCCTGAGTTCAGACTCCAAGCCCCACATGGTAGAAATAAAGAACTGACTCCCACAGGTTGTCCTCTGGCTTCCACCTGCACACTGTGGCATATGGGCACACCAGTGTACACGCACACACAAAGAGGTATGTGCACTGGAGCGCACTTAATAAAAAAAAAAAAACTAAGGTATCAATCCATAAACAAAACAAAATGGTGAGCTAGCCTCCAAGTGGAGAAAGAGAAGTGAGGGTCCAGGCTGTTTAAATGTCTAGAAAAACATTCCTATCACCCCAAATAAAGCAACAGTCCTTGCCCCTGGAGATTCTCTCCCAGGATCATAACCACCCACTGGTTAATAATCAACAGCAAGAAAATACCCACCTAGCGACAGACGGCCCTGGGGCCAGGTGCAAGGCCTCCCCCACCCACCCACGGCAGAGTTCTCGCAAACCTTCGTCTCCCAGCTCCCCAGCGCCCCAGCCACCCCTCAGGCACTGACACTTGCTTTCCACATCAGCCAAACTAGAGGAATACAGACAGCTGGATGCTTTGACCAGCTTCTCAAGAGAAGGAAAAAATGGGATGTAAAACATGAGACACAGGAGGGAAAGGGAGAAATGACCCAAATGTCCCAGCTAGTGAGTGATGGGCCAGATGCACGCCGTCTTTAAAATGGGATACTGCTTCACCATGAACAGCAATGACACACAGATACACACTATGGTACAGACGAACTCTGAAAGCACAATGGTAAGTGAAAACAGCCAGTCAAATAGGGACACAAATAGGACAACCTATGGGTTGTGACCCCTTTAGGGTAGAACTGCCCTTTCACAAGGGTCACCTAAGAACATCAGAAAATACATATAGCCGGGCGGTGGTGGTTCACGCCTTTAATCCCAGCACTCGGGAGGCAGAGGCAGGTGGATCTCTGGGAGTTCGAGGCCAGCCTGGTCTACAAGAGCTAGTTCCAGGACAGGCACCAAAGCTACAGAGAAGCCCTATCTCGAAAAAACCAAAAAAAAAAAAAAACATATATTTACACTATGATTTATAACAGTAGCAAAGCTACAGTTATGAAGTAGCAACAAAAACAATTTTATGCTTGGGGTGAGCACAACATGAGGAACGGTATGTATTAAAGGGTTGCAGCATTAGGAAGGTGGCAAACCCTTGCTCTAGATAACTCCCTTTCCATGAGAGGTCCCGAACTGGCAAATTCGAAGCCAGAATGCAGATTAGCAGTTGCCAAGACATTGAAGGAGGTGGGCAAAGGGAAGGCAGCTCGTGAGTGGTTAAAACACTCTACAACTCGACTGCCATGGTGACTGCACAGCCCTGTGAGTGTAGTGAAACCCAGAGAACACCACATACTTTCAAAGGATGAATTTCGTGGCATATGAATTATATCTCAATTTTAGAAAAAGGAACAAGCAGAAGAGGGCTGAAGGTTCTGCTGCCGAATTTCTTCTCCAGCTGTCCTTGAGTCTACTAGGCCCCAAGTGATGAGTGGGTCCTTGCTTTGCGGCAAAGGTGGTGACCATGGTGACCACACACAGCGCTGAGTGGGGCTTCTTTGCTACTGTCACCTGTTGAAGGCCCTGTTCTGCCCCACAGCCAGCATTTTTAAGCACCAGCAGCTCAGTCATGTGTTAGGAGAAAAGTCAGAGTTCTAACTTTCACATGTCCCACCCTACAGAGCCAACTAAATCAGAAACCATGGGCAAAAAACCTGAGCAAAATCAAATGCTCCAAGAGAATTTATCCTGAGACACAGAGGAGGGAGAGGTTGCTGGGAAGTCAGGCTGAGCTCTGGTCCTGGTGAACGGCACCCTCCGCCTCTTGGCGTCTTTGCTCTCTCTTCTGCAGAGCAGACAGAATGGGTGCGTTGACTCTGGACTCCTATTCCATCTACAGGACTAGACTTCATGGGAGCAGAGAGTCATGTGGTCACAGGACAGGCTGGGCAGAGCACAGACCGGAGGGACCAGGCAGTGGAGGCTGAGAGTTCATGCTCGAAGAAGTCTGCCAGAAGTCAGACATGGTGGTACACGACTTTAATCCCAGCGCTCGAGAGGCAGAGGCAGGCAGATCTCTGAGTTTAGGCCAGACTGGTCAAGTTTCAGGACAGTCAGGGCTACATAGAGAAACACTGTCTCAAAAAGAAGAGGAGGAGGAGGAGGAGGAGGAGGAGGAGAAGAAGAAGAAGAAGAAGAAGAAGAAGAAGAAGAAGAAGAAGAAGAAGAGGAGGGGGGGGAGGAGGAGGAGGAGGAGGAGGAGGAGGAGGAGGAGGAGGAGGAGGAGGAGGAAGAAACAGCAACAGCAGCTCTTACCTGCCGGGCCACTTACAGAGACCCAGGACCCAGCAGCATGCTCACACGGCCCTCATTCCAGCACCCGGGTATGCTGCGATGTCATTATGGGTGGGAAGCAAACTCTTCCAAAGTCCATGCTAACTTTATAAGTTAGAAAGCCAGACCCCAGCCCTGAGGGAGGGAGGCAAGCAGTTCAAGAGCACTAGTGTGAGTTTCTGACAGGCCTTAACTTGACGCCCAGCATCAGCCCTGACTAGCTACGTGGTCAGTTTATTTCCCCTCTCTGCCTGTCAGCTTCCTCATCAGAAGTGGCGCTGGTCTCCCTACCCTGACATTCTGAAAAAGGCTTGGAAAGCCCTCAGAACAGTGTCTGGGTGTACACAACAGAAACACATTAGATGATCACTGTTGTTCCAACCGGCAGAAGTAAGTCTGCTGGAGAAGGAGCAGGAAGCCAGTCAGAGCGCAGAGGTGGACCAAGGCAGGAACAGATATAAAATCTCGGTAACTTGGATGTGGGCGTTCCTGAGTCTAGGGGGCTGAGTGTGAGAGCCCCAGTCCTAGCCTGGAGAAGACAGAGAAAGGGGCACAAATACCATAAGTGTGCACAAGGGGCATTTAGATCCGCCTGGCTATGCTGGGGTGAATGTCCAAGAAGGGCAGGACCCTGAAGAACTAACAGTGCGGAGAAGGCAGTGGCACAAAATCTGGAATGAGAGGGTACAGTGGAAGAAGTCCCTTGATGAGCCCTACAGCACAGAAGAGCAGAGTTGTTGACCCGGGTGCTCCATCTCATCCCCACATATAGTCTAAGGTCATCCAGAGATCCATAGCACAATGCTGGACCTTTGGTGACCTGAATCTCTCCCAAACAGCAACCCACGGTTCAATCCCACGGTTCAAGGATAGAGACCAGTAGCACATGGGAGAAACCGGGGAGACGTCGTCTGATAGCTTAATTACATAGTCAGAGCATAACAGAGATGCCTCCTTCCTCTTCTTCTAAGAGAAGCCAGCATAAGCTGAACATGCCAGAAATGAGCAGTCACAACCCCAGAAAATATCTCAGGAAGCTCTCCACATTTATTGACAGACATTTACAAAGCACCTGCTGACTAGCAGCGCCCTATGTAAAGGGAGAAAAGAGGGGACTAATGGAGTCCACAGGTTCCCATAAGGTGTGGACAAACAGCAGAGGCTCGGGCTGGGGAGCAAAAGGCCCAGGGTACACAGGAGATAGGTATGCTAGGCACAGACTCTACTACAATACACACTCAAGTAGCAAAAAACGCCTGCATCTGGGAACCTGGGGAAGCCTGCGCGAGGTTAGAGAGATGGCTGCAGCATCTCTTTGGATGTGTTGATTACAGATGGCCCTGCCCTTCCCTAAAGAACCTTGAAGTCCTAAACTGGGACAAGGGTAAGAGAAAGAGCAGCCAGAAGGCACAAGACATCACAGGACCAATGAGCCACAGAGAGCCAGCTGTGAGCAGCCAATCACCGCCTGTGGGGTACCCACACAGGCAAGCCATCCTGAGAAGGTGAGCTTTTGCTGAGCAAGCAACTCATAGGTCTGGCCAAAGCACTATAGCTCACACATGAGCAGGCGGGAGCTCCCGGGGTCCGGTGAGAGCCTCAAGTCACAGCACGGAAATGGGAGAGGTGGGCTCTGCACCCCAGTTCTCTGACATAGGTTCCACTGTTCTTTCCCTTCACCACGAGGAACACATCTCAGCCTGGCCTGCCTGCCACAGCAGGAGTCGGGGGGAGGGGAGGACCAGTCTGTGCCCTCTCCTGCCCTCTAAGCTTGAGTTTTGGCAACCAAGGCAGGCTGACTCTGCAGAGTCGGGATGTCTGGATTATTTCCAAGCATCCAAGAAGATCCAGACAGAAACAAAAAGCACAAGCCATCATAGTGGCATTCTATACCCACATAGAGGAAACATAACAAAGGACTGTGAGGTCCAGGGAACATGGTGCCTACTTGAGAGATAAGCTAAGGTAAAAGAGAGGAAGACAGACAGCTATCCTCCAAAGGCTGATGCCAGCAACCCACAACTTCTTCTCATTAACTACTCACCAACATCCTTTGGCCGAAGTATTATTGGTTCCATTGTGCTGATGGGGAAACTGAGGCTCAGATATGTTAAGCAACTTGCCCATGGTCATGTTACTGGAAAGTAGCAGAGCAAGGCTTGAACTAGGGTTGTCTGGCTCCAGAGTCCATGACCCTGACCACGAGCGAAAGGGGGACCTCCATGTCGCCCTGCTTCCCTGCATGGGGTGCATGCAACTCTGCTGGCTGCTGAGATGGTGTGGGACAGTCTGCATTGCAACACTCCGGCTTTTACAGGAACCTATTCAGAGCAGGCCATGCCGATTGTCCTTTTATGGTAATGGCTCAAAGTTGCCTTCAAGAGCGAGTCCGTTAAAGCGAAACAGAGCCAGTTAAAGGAAAACTTTGAAGACTGTGACAAGAGCAGGGAAGGGCGTCTAAAGACAGCAGAGTAGCTGAGCATGGGCACTAGGCAATCTTAACTCTACCTGGCTGGTCTCCAAAACAGGGTCTGGGTGTTCTGCCTGTCTCCAAGAAGTGAGTTTCAGGGCAGCAGAGGAGTAGGCTGGAGGCAGAGAGAGGAAGGAAATGGGAGGAGCAGACTGCTCATGGCCAAGGGAACGCAAGCATCTGATTCCTAAGACGTTAAAGGGCAAAGCTAAGAGGGTCTGGAAGCTGAAGGGAGAGGAGGCTATGGTTACACAGCAAAAGATCCCGTTTTCAGAAATATGCGTGATGACTGCTTTGACCATGATGCGCGAACAAGGAAGAAGTGAGTTTGCAAAAGGCAGATGATAAGGCAATTGCTTCAGGCACAGTGGGACGAGAAAAGCACTGGAGCCTAACCTGAAGCAGATTCCAGAAGCACAGAGGTAGAGGTGGGGACCACAAGAGGAGAGGAGGCCCCAGGAGGGCTGGTGGGGCTATAAAAACAAAGGGAACAGGTGAGGAGGCCAAGTACCAAGGAGGGCACAGCAGGCAAGTCACCTGCTAGACCAGAGCTCCATTTGCCCAGCACTTAAGACATCCCTACCCAGCTGTACCTGTGCCCTGCAGCCCTCGCCACACCATTTGCAAACTGCCAGCGGAGCAGCATTCCTCACGTGGTCCGCGCCTCTGTTTGCCACTACCTGGCCTCAGCTGAGAACGACGTCACGGTCCAAGCAAAGGCAGCCAGCTCACAAGGTCACAGACAGCCTCAGACTCAAACATAAACGCACAAAGTCACAAGGGCGCAGGATATCAGCATTTTCCCTAGCTGACGAGCACTTCTTAACCTGGATGGCAAGGGTGTGAGTGTTCGCTTTATGATTCACGCAGTTTGAGTGTATGGCATTTATCATAATGAAATATCATTTGTAAATAGTGATAAGTATGTTCCCTCACTTCCGTTAGGAAGTAGAAGCAGAGATAGCTTCAGCTCAGACTTCTGTGATGGACATGTCAGACTGACCACATGCGTTTATCTCACTTCTTCCAAACTCCCGCAAAACATCAGTGAGAAGGCCTGAATTGCTGAAACAAATGTAATGAACGAGGAAGCCCAGCCTATGAAAGAGAGGGTGCTCAGAAGACGGTCAATGAATGCTAGATGGGGGCTACCCGTGTCATTGAGAAAGATGCAACTGAAAAGAGCATGCTTCACCCCAGAGGAACCCGGGAAGGTCCCAGGCCCTGTACCTGAGATGTAGAACCAAAAGATGAGGGGGAGAGAGACTGAGAGATACAAGAAAGGCTAAGTCTTTGGAGCCCCACCCCCCAGTCACTTCCCCACTAGCCTGATGAGGTTCCCCAATCTCTCCCACCATGGGAAAGTGAAATATCAAGAAAAGGTAGCATCTGGGTTCCTTTAAGGGCTAGATCAGCCTGCTAACAGCCGCTATCACACCATCACGTTGCATGAAGCCCAGACGCAGCAAGCCAACTTCCCCTGCTAAGCTTCCCTTCCTAGTATCTCACTCTGGGACACAGAGAGAAAGCCAAGGATGACCTGAGCAAATCTCTAGCATGGTGTCAAAATAAACAAGAGGAACCCTAAGAAAACGAGCAATGGGAGGAAGCAGGGGACCTTCAAAAACTACCAGGAATTAATAGCCTCAGAGAGGTGAGACAAGATTTTGCAACCATGACACATGGAATAAAAATAGAATGGTCAGTGTACAAGAAAAGGGGTCTTAGGAATTAGTAAAATAATGGGGTACCTGAGGTTCTAATGTGTATAGAGCATTTGCCTAGCCCTAGCACATGCGGGGGGGAGGGGCGGGGAATAAGGGAGGGAAAATGAAAATACCAGAGGACCTAATATTTGACTAATGAGTTCCAGAGAGAGAGGTAATAATTTTTTTAAAGGCCCGAGTTGGTCTCCTGGTGAGGCATGTCCCTTGGTAATGATGCCCTTGGATGCCCTTTGTTTAAATTGTCCTAGTTATTCAATTCTGGCCAAGACAGAAGAACTCAAATACCATTACTTAACTTCCATGGCTGAGTCATGAGAATTCTCGAAGCTTCCACCTTGATCTGTAGGAACATTTACTCTAGGAAAAGCAAGGCAGCCCATGAGGGCTGACCGGTGAGACTTCTCTGCTGTGTCACTCCACACAGACAGATCGTATGGAGAGAGATACACGGCCAGTTCCCAGATGTTCCGAACACCCTAGTCCCTAGCACAAGAAGAAACTATCTTGGTCATTTTGGGCTCAGCAGATGCCACGAGGATGAGAACCTGGGAACTGAGCCAGAGTCAAAGCCTCTAACTTAAGTCCTCAGTGGAGCGTCCCAGCCACCTCCAATACCTGAGCCAGAAAGATGAGGTCCCAGATACAGTGAAAAGAGCCTGGCAGCTGGGCGGTGGTGGTGCACGACTTGATCCCAGCACTTGGGAGGCAGAGGCTGGCAGATCTCTGAGTGTGAGGTCAACCTAGTCTACAGAGTGAGTTCTAAGATGGCCAGGGCTTCACAGAGAAATGCTGTCTCAAAAAAACAAAAAAGAGAACATGAGAAAAGAAAAGAAAGTAGAGACTGGCGCCAGCATGCATCTTCAATGTGCCCTGGCCAAATCTCCAATCCACAGGATACCAGCACGGCAAAATGATTATCAGAGAAACAAAGCAAGAACCTTTCCCAGTGGGTCCTGAGCCTCTCGGTCCAAGTGCCCAGGGCAATGAATGACACGAGATCTACCCAAAGACTCAGGACACATGGATAAAAAAAGTTCAGTGACTCCAGAGAATAAATAACTATGCAGGAGAATATGAACATATGTCATCAAACTTTGCAATGACAACGCTAGAATGTAAGGATATCAAACTTTTTAAAATGATTTGAATATAAAATTTTCTATTTTCTATAAAATTTAACTGGCTAACTATCAACCAACTATGGGAGTAGAATAATGATATTCTAAGATACCTATTTTGGAACAATAGCTCCAAAAACTTCTTTTTTTTTTTTTTTTTTTTTTGTTTTTTGTGTCCGGGT